>NC_138201.1:20393406-20761242 GCF_964194105.1 Spermophilus citellus
CACAACTAATCCCATATATTTAAGAAGTTAAAGGAGAGGATTACAAGTTTAAGGCCAACTTGTGCAAATTCAAGGTCAAAGAGGGCAAAACCCTGTCTCCAATAAAAAAGAAATATGCTGGAAGCCAGAAATGGTGATAAATGCCTGTAAAGTAGGCAACATAGGAGACTACAGTAGGAGGATCATGAATCTGCTGTGAGGTTAAAGAAACTTAATGTAATGCTCTCTCAAAATAAATTAATAATAATAATAATAATAATAAATAAGGCACTATGATGTAGTCTAATGGTCAAATGTTTGCCAAGCACATGAGGCTTTGGTTAAGTCTTCAGTATCTCAACTAAATAATACTAAAATAGAATTACCTTATGATTCAGGTATCCCACTTGGGGGTATGTAATGAAAACAATAAAACACTCATCTGATAACTGGATGCCCATCTTTAAGGAGGCACTTCCCAGTTGAAATGATATGGAATCGCCTAGGAATTCTGGGAGAGATGGATAAAGAAAATATGGCATACATGTAGGCATACATCCATAAAAATCAAATCCTGCCACCTGCAACCAATTGGGTGAAATTGGAGGGTAGTGTGGTAAAATGAAATAAAACCAGACACAGAAATACAAACACTGCATGCTGTCCCGCATGTGGGGGAGGCTAAACCTGAACTTAGGTTGGTGATTTTTAAAGGTTAAAGAGTGGAAATGGGAAATGAGAAAGGGATTTCATCAGTGGATGTGGCATATGTGTTAAAATACCAAGCAGAGACCCTTTATTATGTATATATAGTACATCTTCACAAAGCTATTTTTAAAATATTACTGTAATCAGTACTGAGTCACACTTTACAAAATGATTAAATGGAATAATATTGCCAGGCATGCTTTTGGATGCTTATACTACCAGCAACTCAGGGGACTGAGGAAGGAGAATTGACAATTTGAGGTCACCCTTGGGAACATAGCAAGATATTGTCTCAAAACCAAAAAAAAAAAAAAAAATGAACTGGGCATATATCTCAGTGGTAGAGTGTTCCTAGATTCAAATTCATTACTGCAAAAAGAAATAAGTAAATGGAATAGAATTTAGAAATATATCCTTATATTTATGGTCGATTATTTTTCAAGGAGAATGCCAAGACATTACAGGAAAAATGTTTTCAAATCATCTGGAACAACTATCCATATAAAACTTGGAACACAATCTCAAACACTATTTCACACTTTTCACAATTAATTTTAAATGGAAGAAAAGTGCAAATATGAGAATTTAAACTACAAGATTCTTAGCAGAAAACATGTAAAAATCTCACGATCCTGCATTGAACAATAGATTCTTAGAAAAGACAATTTTTCTTGGTTTCTTTTTGGTATCAGGGATTGAACCCAGGGGAGCTTAACTACTGAGCAACATTCCCAGCCCTTTTAAAAATTTTACTTAGAGACCAATTGCTAAGTCTGGCTTTGAACATGTGATCCTCCTGCCTCAGCCTCCCAAACTGCTGGGATTATAGGCAGGTGCCAAAAGATACTGCTTATAATGCCACATATTTAGAAAGTATCTACAAGATTTTAGATATGATGTGGCATAATACATTTTGTGAAGGGTAAAGAAATATATATTTATAATTTAGCCAATATGTTTTTTAAACTATAGACTTCATCTAGGCTTCCATATGTACTATTTGAAATTTCACTGTCCCCAATGGGGACTTCTATCTGAAAAACTCCAACCACATTTACCTTGTATAAGTCAAACCTGGACATCCATTTTTCTTAATCTATAGACTTAAATAAAATTGAAATTTCTCAAGAGTAAAGATTATTCCTCTGGAGCCAAATGATCCATAGCATTGTGTGGAATCATATTACCTGAAGGGCTGTAAAAGAAATAATATTAACTAATTAACTTCTGACTCCAAATAACACCTGTACACTTGTTGCTTCTTCATGTACTCATGAATGTATAGTTGAGTCAAAAAAAGAGAAATCTTATAATTTTGTGGGCATATGTTTTTAACAAATTATGAATTATCATGAAAATGGTTCTCATTTTCACGGAACTCACAGAAGTGTCAACAGAGTCAAGATGAAGCCTATTACATTGAGAAATGTCTTTGTTCCTTTAATAATTATTTGTTGGTACTGAAAATTGAACTCTGGGGTGCTTTACCCCTGAGCTACATTTTTAAATTTTATTTTAAAAATTTGCATGTTGAATATTTGAGATATGGCCACCAAAGCTGTCACCATGGAAGCAATTAAAGAAACCAAGGGAACAACTCTCACTATTATGAGTCCAAGGGCACACGTAGATCTCACTAGCTGGGCGTGTATTTGTTGAAAGACTTGAAAAGCAGCATCAGCCTACCATGGCTCTGAAATATTTCCTGGCAATAAGACAAAGAAGGATGGGTGGCTTAGGTGAAAGAAGAGGAGACAGGACTGTAGTTGCAAGTTATGAGCAGCCTTCAGAAGTACCCACTGCCCCTAGAGGGGCCTTTATTTTTAAACATTTTTTACAAGTGTTTTTTCATGTAGTTAATGGATAGCTTCAAAGCTCAAAATTTCTTTGATTTACATAATTTTTAAGAGTTACAATATTTTTAGGTATATATTAATTACCTAAAATATCAAGTACATTGTTTAAAATATTTTCCTGTAACCTTTGCCAATCACGATTAAGCTTTTACATTATCACCTCAATCGATAAGTGCTAGACTACACAACTCGACTACATGTACCTTGACTTATTATTAGCTTTTAATTTTAGAGAGAGAGAATTTTTTTTAATATTTATTTTTCACTTC
Source organism: Spermophilus citellus (assembly GCF_964194105.1). Taxonomy (NCBI): domain Eukaryota; kingdom Metazoa; phylum Chordata; class Mammalia; order Rodentia; family Sciuridae; genus Spermophilus; species Spermophilus citellus. Next base: position 20,396,219 of record NC_138201.1, read on the forward strand.
TCGGCGGACACATCTTTGTTGGTATGTGGTGCTGAGGATCGAATCCGGGTCGCACGCATGCCAGACGAGCGCACTACCGCTTGAGCCACATCCCAGCCCAAGCTTTTAATTTTAAAGCATACGTATAACTATGTCATTAACCTTTCACTTTAAAGCATACCTATGATTATTGGTAAGATTTGTTACTTCTAAAATCCCAATAAAACACTTAAAGTAGTTAAAGCCTATTACTTAAAAGCACTTTTCTGAAGTGCTTCCAAAATGTATGTATATTAACTTTATATTATTCTATTTTTAATTCCAAAGGTAATTTTCTATTTCATATGACCTGTTTAACTGCTTTCTTTAAGAGTTTTTTTAATACTTTTTCAAAATACAACTATTCGTATGTTTTTGTAATCTTTAACAAAAGAGCAGGCTCTTCAGCACAACCCATTTACCATTAATATTAACAATGTGTTTCCCATTTTGATCATGAATTCCTGTGTAAGGCAAAGGTGGGCCTGTTACTGAAGGGAAATGTATGTTGCACAGATTATAGATGAAGAATGTGGGGTTTAGTGCAAATTGTTAAGTTTTTCTCAAGAACCTTGAGATTTGTGAGATTTTCTTCATAAATGTTTGAGGAATAACACTATTGTTTGAATCCTGAGAGATATCAAAACACATCTCCAGGCATGTCTTAATTGTATCTTTAGTCTCATTTTGGGAATTTTCCTGCCATTTCAGCCAACATGTACTTTTATTATTGATTGATGTATACCCCATTTTCCATATTATGAGTATCGTAAACAATACATTTAACCCTCCACATGGTTTCAGTTTCCAAATGGTGTAGCTCTGCCACGACATCTCCCATGCTGTGACCCTATCAGACAGAGGGTGCAGGAACAACTTAACCACCTTATCTAAAAGACACCAGCTATTTTCCATATGACTTCTGTGGAACTTGTGATTGAATCTTGAGTTCCAGCCTATAGTGGGTCAATTAATTGTCACTGGATAACAAGTCATTCTAGAACGTATTGGCTCACTCGAACCTTGAGCCAAATCCCCAGCAGTATTTTGTATTTTATTTAAAGAAAGAGGTTTCACTGATTTGCTTAGCACTTCTCCCTTGCTGAAGCTGGCATGGAACTCATGATCCTTCTGCTTCAGCCTTCCAGAACCCTGGGATTACAGGAGTGCACCACTGCACTCAGCTCTGTTCACAATTTTAATGCCAGCATTCCCTCTTTGCCTTATCAACTATTTTTATGCTATATTTCTTATAGATGCAGTATTTCTAATTTTTCCTCCCAGAACTGAATGACAGTTTATAGATTTTGCTTTCTCTTTGTGAGCATTTCACATGACAAAAAAGCAGACACAATGATGTGATGTGAAGAAAGAAAAAGGTGACACTTTAAACAGAGAGAATGTGTCCTCTCTGTAAAGAGAAGAGCATGGCTCTCTTTCTCTCCAATTTTATTAGAGATCTAAAAAGAGATTCTAAAGAATCCTGCCCAGGTACACGTCTTGACTTTGGACTGACAGCAGGATAATATCAAACTCTCAAGTATCCAGTGCCATGAAAACTTGAGGTTAATTAGCCTCATGTTCATGATTTATAATTGAGTTCTTAATCATAAACTCTTTCAGATTTTATGGTTAGTAGGAATTATCTTTATTTCCCTGAGGCCAGAATCTGGTCTTTAACAAGATCACAAAAGTCTCCCCTTTAGTGTAAGTTGTGTTACTCTTACAAAAATTATTTTGAAACTGCATTTCTCCTGCAGGTAATAGTTTGTTAAAGAATGTAACACATCCTGTCCAGTTAATCCAGAAAGGGTGCAAGTAAATTGCTTCTTGGAAGATAAAGCATAGGGTCAATGTGTTGAGCCTATGTATTTATTTATTATGCTGTGTGTTGAAATCAGAGCTAGTCGACCACTGAGCTACATCACCAGGTCCTTTTTTATATTTTATTTACAGACAAGATCTCATTGATTTGCTTAGTGCCTGGCTGATACGTTGCTGAGACTGGCTCTAAATTCATGATTCTCCTGTCTCACCCTCCCAAGCTGCTGGGAATACAGGTATGTGGCACTATGCCCAACCTACCATTTACCTTAAAAGTACTTCAGGTCTTTTACCAGGTTCTGTGAAAATTATTACAATGAAAATATAAATGTAGTCTTCTGTGATCTACTGACTCCAATTTTTTTAGATACATACCCAGAATTACTACTACTGAATCATATGACATTTTTATTTTAACTTATTGAAGAACCTTAATACCATTTTCAAAAATAGATTTATTCAATTTATATTCTCACCAGCATTTTTACAGGTGAATCTTTATATCCATGCTCATATGCTCTGGAGTACCTACTATCTTTCAGATTTTTATTTTTTACTTCTAAATATGTTACTTATTTATTTACAAGTCATAGATAGACAAATAACTTTTATTTATTTGTTTTTATGTGCTTCTGATGCTTGAACACAGTGCCTCCCATGTGCTAGGGAAGCACTCTATAACTGAGCCAGAACCCCAGCCCCTATCTTTCAGATTTTTATCATAGGCATTCTGACAAGACTGCATAGGGTGAAGGAAAGTTTTCATTTGATGCATTAAATTTCTGAGGCAAGTGTGTTATATTCCAGGCTGTCAAGTAGCTAGAAGAAGAGTGTACTGTATTTTCTGTGGTGAAACAGGAATCTGTGGTTTCTAACACATTTTTAACAGGACTGCTGCAAATTTTAGTTTTTGGAAGCAGTTACAAACAACGCAAATCCAACTATTTGTAATGAATGAATATTTGCACATGCTCAGTCTCTGTTGCTTATAGAAATTGGATGTTTAGGATATACTCCCTGGAACAGAAGTCACTAAGTTTAGATGCTCAGTACATAAAGAAACTACTTCTGAAAACAACTGGAAGGCCTGGAATTATTACTGGGGTGAACAAGAGTAGGTCAGGGCTCAGAAAGTGCTCAAATATTATTGAGTCTATCAGTAGTTTGTTTAATTTTCCCCTTTGGTACCTATAATTGAGTTGAGAGAGAAGCAATTCTTCCAGCAACAGAAGTTAGCAAAACTACTGGAACTTAGGCCTAGTGCAGATGACTAGAGACTTTCTCTAGAAACTTCCAGATGACTGGGAGCAAAAAGTAACAATTAGCATTTTGAAAATCATTCTCAGAAAACACCATAAAGAGTAGCAGAAAAATCTGAGGGGTTCACAATTCGGAATTCATTTTTTAATTTGTTGATCATTTTATTATGGAGTCACTAGAGTTCCTTTTATACTCTGAATACTATAGATAATTAAATATGTAATGTAAAATATTTTCTCCTGCTCAGCAACTTGTTGTTTTAAAAAATATTTTCACATGTATGTCCTCTCAGCAGCTACATCAATGTTTATAGCAGCTCAATTTGCAATAGCTAGACTATGGACCAACTTAGATGGTTCTTGAAAGATGAATGGATAAAGAAAATGTGGTATATATAATCAATGGAATATTAGTCAGGTTGAAAGTAGGCTAAAATTATGGCATTTTCTTCAAAAGGTTGGAGTTGGAGAATATCATGCTAAGTGAAATAAGCCAGTCTCGCAAAACCAAAGACAAATGTTTTCTCTATTATGCTGATGCTAATTCAGGAGGGAGGGGGCAATGGGGAAGAATCGCTTTACCTTACATTAGGTTGAGGGAAGTGATGGGAGGGAGGGGAGAGGGATGTGGGAATAGGAAAGATAGTAGTAGATTGAAACAGACATCATTACTGTATGTATATATTTGACTACATGACTAATATGATTCTGCAACATGGACACTCAGAAAAATGAGAAATGATATCCCATCCAAGTATGATATACCACAGTATATATATGTGCATTCTACTGTCATGGGGATGAAAGAGGGTCTGGGGATGTGGCTTAGTGGTTAAGAACCCCTTGTACTATAATGAGTGAGAGAGAAAATAGGGAAGACAAATCAGAAGGCAGGATGGATCCACACAATTCCAACAAGTTTCCCATAATCCCTACCCTCATTACCAAGTACTTAGGGTCTGTGTGGTATTGGTCCATCTGTGAAAATTTGAAAAAAAAGTATTTTTTCTTATGATCTGGAGACATAGAAATGGACTTGCAAATTTCTACCAGGCCTGGTAGAATGGGTTGGAAACAGTAGTCACATCCTATAGAATTCCAAAGTCGTCACTTTAATTGAACCACTTCAGCTGAGTTCCCAGCAAATGGGACTGCCATTGGGGTAACGGTTCAGAGACCACATTGCTCCAGTTTTAGATGACTGTGAGGTCAGCCTGGGCAACAGAGTCCACCACTGTCTCAAGAAAGAAAAAAGAGGGGGAGCCTTGGTGAGGGTGTAGCTCAGTGGTAAAGCAGCCTTGGGTTCAATCCCCTGTGGAGACCAGTGACAGTGATTGGGAGACAAGTGTCTGAGATGGAGGTCTCTAATGACGTCATGGCAGGGACATGCTTTGTGACTGGAAAAGTTTCTATGCAAAAGTATAGGATGACTGGTTGCTATGGCAATGCTCTCCATGGGGGAGACTCTGTTGTGGGAGACTTTTCAGCTTTGACCTCATTCTCAGGCACAAAGTTCCTTGCTAAATCAACCACAATATTTCACCAGTTCCGCTGCTTTAAATGATGCTTTAAAGTAACTTTAAAGGATGGACTTTCTTGAGAGCTGCACACTGCTATAACATTGCACATTCCAACTATAGAATGTAACGGAGGAAATAGCTGCATACTGTTCCTAACTGTGTAACTTTCATAAATACAAAGAATAATGCTTGCATAGTCTTTAATATGATCAATTAAAGATATACAATAAAGATTGCTGGGGTAATTATTTTTTTCTTTTCTTTTAGAGAGAGATAATTTTCAACATTTGTCCATTTATATTTTTAGGTTTTGGTGGATACAACAGCTTGTATTTTATTTATATGTGGTGCTGAGGATCAAACCTAGGGCCCCACGAATGTGAGGTGAGCGGGCTACCACTTGAGCCACATCCCCAGCCCCCCTGGCATAATTCTTTAGACCTGCTGCTCCATCATAGAGCAGTGCTCCACCCGATCCCAGATGTTGTATCTTCTGCATGTGTGACTCTTTATTTCTTCCAATGTCCCATCAAACCTTGCCAGAACCTCCTAGTTTGGCCACTTGTCACAGAAATCCCCAGTAGCAAAAATAATAAACACCATCAATCTCTAATCACTTCATGTTTTTTGATATGTTAAAACAAGGTATATGGAAACTAAAAATTCCTATAAAATCTGATGTGCTCCTCAGAATATTTAATAGTCTAACATTTTCTAATTCATGAAATATGGAAAAATCAGAGTTCTAACTGGGCATCCTGAAATGTTTAAACACAGTCACTGATAATCACAGAGGAAAAAATAAAACACCAACTACAGAAACGCAGATATTCTCTATCTCAGCATTTGCCTTGGGTAGACTACTGCTACTTTGATGATCTGGTCCAGTCTGTAAGTATCCATACCCAATACCAAATATAATGAAAATTACTAATCCTATGTGATCAACAACTGGTGTATATTTTGGCCTCAGAATTGGCTAATATTTTCGGTTTTCTCTATTTCAATAGCATTCTAATGCAAATTGTCCTCATCACTAACAGGACCAAATAAATTTTCAGACTACTCATGAGCTTTTCACAAATGACCTGAGCAGAGAATCACAGCATCAGGTTTTTGCAGGAGCACATCGTAAATTGCTGACATCCTCCTCCAAGGTTGCTTGACACACTCCTTGAAGACAAGAAAATCTGACACCTTTTAGGCTGCCCTGGACCATGTGGCAATGTGTTCTTCACTTATCAGTTTCACTTGAGCTCCCCAATGACATCATCTATAAATCAGAGACCTCCATATGGAATTCCTCCACCAAAAGGCTCTGAAAACACAGGCACGTTTGGCATCTTCATAGACTCCTGCAAAATAGAAGCTTTCACAAACTCTTTATGATAAGGACATTATGGCCACTTGTGATGACTACCAATTACAGAGGGTTCCCAGAGCAGGAAACTGCTCCTCATGGACCTTCCTTTTTAAAACTATACACTTGATTTTTATTGAATTGGTGAATTTTACAGAGTTTCTGAATTAATAAACCATACCTGAGAATCCAAAGAAGAAAACAATATAATGGACAACCCCATCCACCCATCATATGGTTTATTAAAACTTGGTTTCTAATGCATTTTTCTTGGGGATACTGGGAATTGAACTCAGTGGCACTCAACCACTCAGCCACCTCCCAGTCTTCTTTTTTATTTATTATTTGAGTCACTTCTTAGAGACAGGGTCTCACTGAGTTCTTTACTCCTTGTTATCCAGGGACGCCACCTTTCAAATCACAACCCTTGAGCTAAGGTTGTGGCTCAGTGGTTGACAATGTGCCTAGCATGTGGGAGGCACTGGATTTCACTCTTAGGACAAAAAAAAAATTAGTATATATATAATTTTTAAAAAAATGAAAAGATGGGCTGGGGATGTGGCTCAAATGGTAGCGTGCTCAACTGGCATGCGTGGGGTGCTGGGTTCAATCCTCAGCACCACATAAAAATAAAATAAAGATGTTGTGTCCACTGAAAACTAAAAAATAAATATTAAAAAATTCTTTCTCTTTAAAAAAAAGTGAAAAAAGTAACAATCCTCCTGCCTCAGAATCTTGAGCCACAGGTATTTCAGGTGTATGCCCCAGCACCTGGGGATTCTTAAGAATTTTGAAAATTTCAGAGTCTTTCATAAAATTTCAACAACAGTGGAATCTAAGCCTGCTGCAAGCCTTTAAAACTTCTAGTACACTGTACCATTAAATAAACCTCTCCATGTTTATCTCAGTTTGTTCCACGTAAACATCACACTACAAAAGTTTGAGAAAATGCATACATGTAGGAAAATATGTAGTTCAAGGTCCAAGAGGTTACGTGTTATTATGTTTGGCCCCCAAATTATGTCTTTGGTATGACAAAGAATATTTTAATTCTCATTTAATCATTGTACATTCTCACTATTTGCTCAGCTACAAACCCAAATACATCAGAAGGTAGCCATCCACCTGCCAGCTCACATGACAACACTACTGTACAACAGGGACAGGCAGGTCCTGTCAGGAGATTCTGTAGCCCTCTTAAAGTCTGATTCCTACACTGATGTACTCACCAAGACTGAACTCCTACAAACAATGCCCACACCCCAGGACAGCTGCATTCACTCCAGTCCCTCACACTGCCCAGGAACAAGCCTGCAACTACTGCCTTTGGCAAATGGATTTATTACAAAGAAGTCCAGACTGCGTCAAGTGCACACACACCTCTATTCAATATTTCTTCTAAATCAAAGATGTAAAACTAGGAAATTGCCACACTGACTCATTGGCTGCAAAGAAAGTTTTTGGAAATCCTGGGAAGCGTTCAAAACTATCTTTTAAAGATGAAGTTTTACTGGATGGCTTATGCTGTATATATCAAAAACACAAGGGCCACAGCACACTCTTTTGGCCTTGCTCTCCAAATGAACACCGAGACACAGCAAAAGGCTGGAACAGAGATAGCAGTGACAATCAACCCATCTTTGGCATGTTGGCAAACTTCAATATTTGGACACAAGTATGTAAGGAACTCTTACCAATCATCACACAAGATCCATGACACCTGAATAGCTTGTGGGTGAGGTTTTGCTCAGGAGGCTTTGAATACTTAGGACAAGTAACTGAATCCTTCAACCTGAGCAGAAACAGCCCTCTCCACAGCAAGTACTGCACAATATCATCTGGTTGGAGGCTGTAGCTTTATTACTGATGTAGGGCACATGAGGCTAGACACCCAAGGAATGTTCCAGGAGCACATTGATTAGCTGCAGGGTTCTGAGGGGTATCACTTAAAATTTTTTGGATCACTGCTTGGAATTTCATTGATCTTTATTTACATCCAGTGGGACAGAGATGGAGGTTTATATTTTTTGTAGGGGTATACATAAAGGTGTTTTTGTTGTTGATGTTGTTGTTGTTTTGATTAGTTCATAGAAAGTGCTTTGTGTACCAATTGTAAGATTGCTCAGAGGTCTTCCAAGCTTTGCCACAAAAGCAGAAGTCTGTGTTATAACCCACATTGAGATCTTTGCAAAATCTTTTCCTGACATTCTGTTGAAAGAAAATTATGGTGAAGGTCTCTTGAGAAGCTTATTTAAGATTATTTGGTGGAGAAGGGAGTGCCACTATATTAGGACATCAGACTGGGATGCTCCTTACCAAGCCTTTGGTCATGTAGTGTGTATTAAGAAAACCATCACACAATTTTTTCCAGGGCTACTGAGGTACTCTAAAACACAAAGAGAAATCAAGCCTGGGTTTTCTGGCATATTCCACCTAAGTATTATTCATGGGGAGAAAACCTAAGTTGGATGTAGTTTTTTTAAAAAAAATTCACTGGTATAAAAGACCTGTAAGAAGGAAGAGATCAGCTGCAATTTTGGAGGAAACACCTGCAGAGCTACATCTGCTGATGTGGTTATCAGTGGGGTCCACACTCACAGCTGCAGCAAACTCACCACCTGAGCTATGCAGCATTCAGTGCTAGAATGCCTGCCTAGCATGCACAAGGCAGGATTCGGTCCCCAGAACTGGGAAAAGAAAAGAGAAAGCAACTCAAGTAGAGGGCAAAATATATTTTGAGAAAGTGCCTCTCTCAACAATATACACAAATGACATTGTTTTATAATTCTCTTTAATGTGCCTACATACAGCACAATACATGAGCCTTAGAACAAGCACAAGTGACAAGAGTGGTGGTCCCAGAGTCATCAACAGATCAATAAGCAATCAAGGAAAAGGAAGAGGCCAGCTGCAGGGTACACAGACACATCCCTATGGTCCCAGCTGCCAGCCTCACCCTATCTCAAAAAATAACAATTAAAAGGACTGTGGAGAAACTCAGTGGTAGAGCACTCCTGGGTGAAATCTGAACAAAGAAAGAAAGGAAAAAAGTTCAGAAGAGCCATTTCACCAATCTGTACCAAAGGCTGGAGTAGAGAGGCCTAAACTAACATACACAATATGTAATGAAACATTAGACACAAAAGACTTAAAATACGGGAAAATAGAATCTAACAGTAAGAGAAATTTAACCCAGAAAAACACGTTGCTTTCAAATCTTCATGCTGATGCAATGCTCCTCTCCAACCCAGGGTGCAGTTTTGTTACCTCTGAATACACAAAAAAAAAAAAAAAGAAAGAAAGAAAGAAAAGAAATGAAAGCACACACTATTTTCACACACCTACAGTGGTTATCTCAAAATAAATAAAAATGAAATAAAATAAAATTTTCCTCAAGTCTGAACAAGTTCAAATGCATCTGAAACAAGCAAAGTTCTCACCACATTTCTACATACAGGGCTCTTCTCCAGTGTGATTTCTTAAATGCTGTTCAAAGGGACCTGCAAAGTTGAAAGTGTTACTGCAATTTTTAAAGATAGAAAAAGGATTTTCACAGATGTGAATTCTTTTATGCCTTTGGAGAAAACTCTGAAAGCTGAATACTGCCCCACAAGGCTTATCCTCAGATTTTCTACAGTATGAGTCCTTTCATACAACTGAACAAAACTAGAACAGCTGAACCCTTTATATTTCTTACTTGCATAGGATTTATTCTTTTTATTCCAAAACAATATTCCCAGTCCTTAGGGAAAAAAAATTAGAAAACTAGAAGATCTCCCACATTTCTCACATTCACAGGGCTTCTCTGCATGAGTGTTTTCATATATAAGAAAGGAAACGAAGCTGACAGAATGTAGCAAATCCCCCAAATTCAGAGGCTTTGTTTTTCAATGTGAGTGAAATGGCTTTGAAGGCAACAGGGAAAATGGAATGATTTGTGATATTTTTCACATTTAAAGTGTTACTCAGCTGGATGTGGTGGTGTATGCCTGTAATTCCTGAGACTCGAGAGGCTGATTCTGAAGAATCAATGTTGGAGGCTAGCCTCAGCACCTTAGGAAGACCCTAAGAAACTCAGCAAGTCCCTGTCTCAAAATAAAAAGTGAAAAGGAACTGGAATGTAGCTCAGTGGTAGAGCACCACCAGACTAAATCCCCAGTGGATCGATTGATTGATCGATCTCTCTCTCACACACACATACATACATACACACACACAAACACACACACACACACACACACACACACACACACACACACATTTTCAGCAGTGTGAGCCTCTCTTGTCTTTGAGGATGATATGAAATCTGATTTACCATATTTCACATTCAAAGGATTTTTCTCCAGTAATCTTCCTACATGTATATGTGTGAAACAGTAATAACAGAAGAGTTTACCAATTGTTTTCATGCATACAACTTCTATGCAGTATGTGTTCTTTCATGTGTGTGAAGCCGACAAGATGTGGCAAAGGCTTCTCCACGTTGTTGACATTCATTGGGCATCTCTCCAATATACATTCTTCCATGTATGTGAAGGTCACTGGATCTAGCAAAGGCTTTGCCACACTGCCTACATTCTTAGGGCTTCTCTCCAGTATGAGTGTGTTTATGCATCCGAAGGTAAAAGGCAGTAGTGTAGGCTTTTCCACATTGTTGACATTCATAAGGCTTCTCTCCAGTATGAGTTTGTTCATGTGACTGAAGGTAAGAGGACTGAGTGAAGGCTTTTCAACATTGTTTGCACTCATAGGGCTTCTCTCCAGTATGTGTTCTTCCATGTTTATGAAGCTGATGGGATGCAGCAAAGGCTTTGCCACATTGTTTGCATACATAAAGCTTCTCTCCAGTATGAGTTCTTTCATGTCTGCGAAGGTCACAAGATCTACGAAAGGCTTTGCCACACTCCTTACATACATAGGGCTTCTCTCCACTATGAGTTCTTTTATGTTTGTGAAGGTCACCAGATCCAGCAAAGGCTTTGCCACACTGCTTACATTCATAGGGCTTCTCTCCAGTATGCACTCTTCCATGTATTTGAAGTTCACTGGATCGAGCAAAGGCTTTGCCACACTGCTTACATTCATACGGCTTCTCTCCAGTATGCACTATTCCATGTACTTGAAGTTTACTAGATGTAGCAAAGGCTTTGCCACACTGCTTACAATCATAGGGCTTCTCTCCAGTATGAGTTTGTTCATGTGAGTGAAGGTGAGAGGACCGAGTGAAGGCTTTCCCACACTGCTTACATTCATAGGGCCTCTCTCCAGTATGAGTTCGTTTATGTCTCTGAAGGTAATAGGCAGCAGTAAAGGCTTTTCCACATTGTTCACATTCATAGGGCTTTTCTCCGGTATGCGTTCTTCCATGTATACGAAGATAACGGGATGAAGCAAATGTTTTTCCACATTGTTGACATCCAAAGGGTTTCTTTCTAGTATGTGTTCTTCCATGAATCTGAAGGCAACTAGATCTAGCAAAGGCTTTTCCACACTGCTTACATTCATAGGGCTTCTCTCCAGTGTGTGCTCTTCCATGAATCCGAAGGTGACTAGATCTAGCAAAGGCTTTTCCACACTGCTTACATTCATAGGGCTTCTCTCCAGTGTGTGTCCTTCCATGAATCCGAAGGTAACTAGAACTAGCAAAGGCTTTTCCACACTGCTTACATTCATAAGGCTTCTCTCCAGTATGTGTTCTTCCATGTGCATGAAGCAGATGGGATGCAGCAAAGTCTTTTCCACATTGTTTGCATTCATAAGGCTTCTCTCCAGTATGTGTTCTTCCGTGTGCATGAAGCAGATGGGATGCAGCAAAGGCTTTTCCACATTGTTTGCATTCATAAGGCTTCTCTCCAGTATGTATTCTTACATGTGTATGAAGCGGACGGGATGTAGCAAAGGCTTTTCCACACTGCTTACATACATAGGGCTTCTCTCCAGTATGAGTTCTTCCATGTGTGCGAAGGTCACAAGATCTAGCAAAGGCTTTTCCACACTGCTTACATACATAGGGCTTTTCTCCCGTATGAGTTCTTCCATGTGTGTGAAGGTCACCAGATCTAGCAAAGGCTTTTCCACATTGTTGACATTCATAGGGCTTCTCTCCAGTGTGTATTCTTCCATGTCTGTTAAGCATATAGGATGCAGCAAAGGCTTTTCCACATTCTTTGCATTCATAGGGCTTCTCTCCAGTATGTATTCTTCCATGTTTGTGAAGCTGACGAGATGTAGCAAAGGCTTTGCCACACTGCTTACATTCATAGGGCTTCTCTCCAGTGTGAGTTCTTTCATGTATGTGAAGGTCACCAGATCTAGCAAAGGCGTTACCACACTGCTTACATTCATATGGCTTCTCTCCAGTATGTGTTTTCTGATGTATTCTAAGTAATCTGGGATAAGCAAAGTCTTTCCCACATACCTTACATTTGAAATGTGCATTCCCTGTGTGTGTGATCCTGTGCTTTGGAAGACTTGTGTGTGAAATAAAGGTTCGACCATCTTGTTTACATTCATAGAGTTTCTCTCCAGAATGAGTTCTTTCATGTCTTCTAAATAAAGAGGAGAAATGAAAGGCTTTCCCACATACCTCACATTGAAAAGGTTTACCTCCACTGTGTGTTATCATGTGTCTTTGAACACCTGGGAGAGAAGAAGAGGCTTCACCACATTGTTGACATTCATAGGGTTGCTCCCCAGTATGGGTTTCTTCATGTGTTTGAATGTCATTGGAACAACTGATGACTTTCCCACATACTGTACTTTCACATGGTCTATCTCCAGTTTGTAACAACATTTGTGTGTGAACACTTCTGAGAGAAACCAGAGATTTCCTATATTGTTTAAATGCACATGGCTTCTCTTCACATTCTTCATGCTTATAGTATTTGTGTCCAGAGTGAGATGTGATGTGCCTATGAAGGAATGAAGGACATATGAAATCTTTTGCACACATAATGAAGTCACATGGATTTACTCTATTAACATTTTTCTTTGTTTGATTAAGATTTGGAATCGATTTGAAGGTTTCCCCACACTATTCTGTGGGGAAAGTTTGAAGTTTACCATAAGACTTCTTTGAAGAAGAAGTGACCAGCACATAATTGATATCTAACTCATTCACAGTTTTCTATTTATTTATAGGTCTTTACATTTCTACCAACATCACGTAAAGGCTAGATTTTCTGACTTGTTAAAGTTCCCTGAAAATAAAGAGATTGAAAGGAAACAATCCTTTGCAACACAGCTTCTCTATGGCTATTATTCACATAGTCATATTCACATATGCAATTTCATACTACTTTTTGCATGTCAAATACTTTGAAAAGACTGAATACCTGTCACAGATAAGTATATATTTCTGGTATAAAATATTATAAGAATAAATACATTTCCAATTATGCATACTTCTTCGGTTGGTTTGCTTTAAAAATTACATGACAGTTCTCAGATTCCCTCACGAATTCCTCTTGTGAGTAGAGTTACCTTAGGTTGCTTCCACAGTTTTCAATCTGATCTTCAGTGGTCTTGTCTTCCCAATTGTTTCCTAAAATGAGACAACATAACAATCTTTATAAATATTTAGGAGCTGGAAATGCTTTGCCAAATTTTAGGTGACATTTATGCTTCAATAATTCATCAACTGATTTCCTTTGCACCTTCTACATAAATGACCAAAATAAACATGAGTTCTCGATTTCATTAATTTTAAAACCAACATTATTACCTATAGAAGCCAGGTTTCTGAGGACTTCCAGCATCACATCTCTGTAAAGGTTCTTCTGGGAAGCATCCAGAAAAGCCCACTCCTCCTCGGTGAAGTTCACAGCCACATCCTGAAAGGTCACTGAGATCTGAAATATCCCACAAATGTATAGTGGAGGCCAGGAAAGATTGACAGCACGAGAAATCTGCACTCAACATGCATGATGTTCACATGATTCCCTGGCCTCCTGATTAATTCCATGATTTGGTCCATCAAATCTTTACTGCACTCAATTTTTTACACCCATTCCAACACTAGAAATTGGCTACTCAGAAGGCAAACATCATAGTGATTTATACCCTTCCTTTGGGGAGTTCACAGGAAGTAAGACAGGCTCCCAGATCACTCCTAACTTCTTTAATGGTTGCACCTCTATTACATGTCCTACAAATGTCCTGTGTGGTACAGATCTAATATAAGCACTTCTGATAGTACTTATGTTTAGAAAAGAAAGGTGATGAGTAGAAAAATGCAGGAATCATGAAACTAAGCATTTGAGAGAGATTCTGTCAACTACAGTGGCTCCCTGTACCTACAAGGTTAACATAGGCAACATGGTATTTACTGATGTCTTGTTTCCTCTGAAAGGCTATTGTTCCATACTTAAAGAAATGCCTAGAACCAGCCCCCACTCCCACCCTCTGGGCATGGGGTCACGAAGGAGATTCCTTCACAGACAACATTTAGACAACATTTTACACAGGTGGTCACAATGTGTTAACTGGAGATGGAGCTCATTCTGTGTGATTACACTAAGAACAACTAGAAGTTTGCAGGTGCTTTACTCCAGAACAAATTTAGTCAACTAGCTTACTATTAAATGACCAAAACAAACATGAATTCTCTGATTAATTTAATTTATTTATTAATAAACACAACAATTTGATAGTTTCTTGTAGTTATTGTCAAAGCAGAATGGGGTAAGTGGAATGATGGCATGTGTCTTAGAAATAACTCAATGAGGACTTGGAAGATGGCGGCGGATGGAGTGCATCACCCCCGTGTACTGCATCACTATGCGGGTGAATGACGAGTTAGAATGGCCAAAAGCTATCTTTATGGAATTTCCAGCAAAATTGGGGTGCACCAAAACCTAGAGGAAGGATTTCCATCACCCGAGGATCGGTTACTGGAGCTCAACCGCGAGCGATTTGTCTGCACGGAGATTCAAGCTGCTTATTCAGTGACTTGCCCCACTGCTAGAGATGGTGCTGCAACGTTCATAACACAAACTCTCCTCAACTTCAAGAGTCAAATGGACCACAACACAATAATTATCAGTGACTTCAACACACCGCTCTCTCCTTTGCACAGATCCACCAGACAAAAGCTGAATAAAGAAACTGTAGAACTCAATAACACAATTAATAACCTAGACTTAACTGACATATATAGAATATATCAACCATCATCAAGTGGATACACATTCTTCTCAGCAGCACATGGATACTTCTCAAAGATAGACCATATATTATGCCATAGGGCAACTCTTAGTAAATATAAAGGGGTGGAGATAATACCATGCACCATATCTGATCATAATGGAATGAAATTGGAAATCAACGATAAAAGAAGGAAGGAAAAATCATGCATCACATGGAAAATGAACAATACGTTACTGAATGATCAATGGGTTACAGAAGACATAAAGGAGGAAATCAAAAAATTCTTAGAAATAAATGAAAATATAGACACAACATATCAGAATCTATGGGACACAATGAAAGCAGTTTTAAGAGGAAAATTCATTGCCTAGAGGTCATTCCTCAAAAAAAGAAAAAACCAACAAATAAATGAACTCACACTTCATCTCAAAACACTAGAAAAGGAAGAGCAAAACAACAGCAAATGTAGCAGAAGGCAAGAAAGAATTAAAATCAGAAGAGAAATCAACGAA
Organism: Spermophilus citellus; assembly: GCF_964194105.1. Classification (NCBI taxonomy): domain Eukaryota; kingdom Metazoa; phylum Chordata; class Mammalia; order Rodentia; family Sciuridae; genus Spermophilus; species Spermophilus citellus. The sequence continues at coordinate 20,411,859 of NC_138201.1, forward strand.
ATTGAAACAAAAAAAAGATTGAAAAAATTGATAAAACTAAAAGTTGGTTCTTTGAAAAAATAAATAAGATCGACAGACCCTTAGCCATGCTAACGAAGAGAAGAGAGAGAACTCAAATTACCAACATATGGGATGAAAAAGGCAATATCACAACAGATACTACAGAAATACAGAAGATAATTAGAAATTATTTTGAAAACCTATATTCCAATAAATTAGAAGATAGTGAAGATATCGATAAATTTCTTAAGTCATATGACTTGCCCAGATTGAGTCAGGAAGATACACACAATTTAAACAGACCAATGACAAAGGAGGAAATAGAAGAAGCCATCAAAAGACAACCAACCAAGAAAAGCCCTGGAACAGATGGATATACAGCGGAGTTTTACAAAACCTTCAAAGAAGAATTAATACCAATACTTTTCAAGTTATTTCAAGAAACAGAAAAAGGAGATCTTCCAAATTCATTGTATGAGACCAACATCACCCTGATACCGAAACCAGACAAAGATACTTCAGAGAAAGAAAACTACAGACCAGTATCTCTAATGAACATAAATGCAAAAATCCTCAATAAAATCCTGGCGAATCGATACAAGAGCATATCAAAAAAATTGTGCACCATGATCAAGTAGAATTCATCCCTGGGATGCAAGGCTGGGTCAATATACGGAAATCAAGAAATGTTATTCACCAAATCAATAGACTTAAAGAACCACATGATCATCTCGATAGATGCAGAAAAAGCATTCGACAAAGTACAACATCCCTTTATGTTCAAAATACTAGAAAAACTAGGGATAACAGGATCTTACCTCAACATCGTAAAAGCTATATATGCTAAACCTCAGGCTAGCATCATTCTGAATGGAGAAAAACTGAAGGCATTCCCTCTAAAATCTGAAACAAGACAGGGATGCCCTCTATCACCACTTCTATTCAATATAGTAATCAAAACACTGGCCAGAGCAATTAGACAGACGAAAGAAATTAAAGCCATAAAAATAGGAAAAGAAGAATTAAATTATCACTATTTCTGGATGATATGATAATATATCTAACAGACCCAAAAGGGTCTACAAAGAAACTACTAGAGTTAATAAATGAATTCAGCAAATATTAAATCAACACGCATAAATCAAAGGCATTCCTGTATATCAGCGCCAAATCTTCTGAAATGGAAATGAGGACAACCACCCCATTCACAATATCCTCAAAAAAAAAAAATAAAATACTTGGGAATCAACTTAACAAAAGTGGTGAAAGGTTTATACAATGAAAACTACAGAACCCTAAAGAGAGAAATAGAAGACCCTAGAAGATGGAAAAATATACCCTGTTCATGGATATGAAGAACTAACATCATCAAAATGGAAATATTACCCAAAGTTCTCTATAGGTTCAATGCAATGCCAATCAAAATCCCAAGGGCATTTCTTGTAGAAATAGATAAAGCAATTATGAAATTCATATGGAAAAACAAAAGACCCAGAATAGCAAAAGCAATTCTAAGCAGGAAGTGTGAATCAGGAGGTGTAGCGATAACAGATTTCAAACTGTACTACAAAGCAATAGTAACAAAAACAGCATGGTACTGGTACCAAAACAGGCGGGTGGACGAATGGTACACAATAGAGGACACAGAGACCAATCCACAAAATTACAACTATCTTATATTTGATAAAGGGGCTAAAAGCATGCAATGGAGGAAGGATAGCATCTTCAGCAAATGGTGCTGGGAAACTCAAAAAAATTAACAATAAGAAAACAAATAAGGGCTGGGGATGTGGCTCAAGTGGTAGCGTGCTCGCCTGGCAAGCATGCGGTCCGGGTTCGATCCTCAGCACCACATACAAAACAAAAATGTTGTGTCCGCCAAGAACTAAAATAAGTAAATATTAAAACTCTTCTCTCTTGGGCTGGGGATGTGGCTCAAGCGGTAGCGCACTCGCCTGGCATGCATGCGGCCCGGGTTCGATCCTCAGCACCACATACAAAGAAAGATGTTGTGTCCGCCGAAAACTAAAAAAAATAAAATATTAAAATAAAATTCTCTCTCTCTCTCGCTCTCTCTAAAAATTCTTCTCTCTCTCTCTTAAAAAAAAAAATAACCCAATCAACAAATGGGCCAAAGACTTGAACAGACACTTCTCAGAGGACGACATACAATCAATCAACAAGTACATGAAAAAATGCTCACCATCTCTAGCAGTCAGAGAAATGCAAATCAAAACCACCCTAAGATACCATCTCACTCCAGTAAGATTGGCAGCCATTAGGAAGTCAAACAACAACAAGTGCTGGCGAGGATGTGGGGAAAGGGGTACTCAAATACATTGCTGGTGGGACTGCAAATTGGTGCGGCCAATTTGGAAAGCTGTATGGAGATTCCTGGGAAAGCTGGGAATGGAACCACCATTTGACCCAGCTATTGCCCTTCTCCGACTATTCCCTGAAGACCTTAAAAGTGCGTACTACAGGGATACTGCCACATCGATGTTCATAGGAGCACAATTCACAATAGCTAGACTTTGGAACCAACACAGATGCCCTTCAATAGATGAATGGATAAAAAAAAATGTGGCATTTATACACAATGGAGTATTACGCAGCACTAAAAAATGACAAAATCATGGAATTTGCAGGGAAATGGATGGCATTGGAGCAGATTATGCTAAGTGAAGCTAGCCAATCCCTAAAAAACAAATGCCAAATGTCTTCTTTGATATAAAGAGATATAAAGAGAGCAACTCAGAACAGAGCAGGGAGGAAGAGCAGGAGGAAAAGACTAACATTAAACAGAGACATGAGGTGGGAGGGAAAGGGAGAGAAAAGGGAAATTGCATGGAAATGGAAGGAGACCCTCATTGTTATACAAAATTACATATAAGAGGTTGTGACGGGAATGGGAAAAAAAAACAAGGAGAGAAATGAATTGTAGTAGATGGGGTAGAGAGAGAAGACGGGAGGGGATGGGAGGGGGGATAGTAGAGGATAGGAAAGGTAGCAGAATACAGAAGTCACTAATATGGCATCATGTAAAAACGTGGATGTGTAACCGATGTGATTCTGCAATCTATAATTGGGATAAAAATGGGAGTTCATAACACACTGGAATCTAATGTATAAAATACGATATGTCAAGAGCTTTGTAATGTTTTGAACAACCAATTTAAAAAAATGAGAAAACAAAAAGAAAGAAAGAACTCAATGACTTAAAATGTCACCATGGGCTGGAGATGTGGCTCAAGCGGTAGCACGCTCGCCTGGCATGCGTGCGGCCCGGGTTCGATCCTCAGCACCACATACAAACAAAGATGTTGTGTCTGCCGAGAACTAAAAAAATAAATATTAAAAAAATTCTCTTCTCTCTTTAAAAAAAAAAAAAATAGTCACCTTGTCCAAACAACAGCCTTACAAAGTTTTATAACTCTGAAAACAATCTTCTTAATAAACAGCAGGCACTACTTTTCTAAGTCTCACAGCAACAATGAATGTCCAATGATTGTCAAACTCTTCTTAACAGCAGCCGGTTCACTACCATAATATACATTCATGAGACACATACCAATGTTGTGCTCAAGGACATTTTGATCAAGGGTGGGCCACATAGGCAATGATTGTCTGTTGTGAAAGAGATTCATCATGCCTGTAGCAATGGTGGTGCAAACAAACCTAAGGCAGAAGCTCTTCCAGAGTGTGGTAAAGCAACAAGTTTGTAGCCCAGAATTCTGAACTATCCCACACAGTCTGCGTGTGAAAGAGGCCACCATTCACATCTGTAACCATGCTATGATGTCTGCACCGTGATGGAACGGACAAAGAAAATGTCCCTGCCACTTACACAGAAGCATACTCAAGGACTGAAACCATACAGAACCACCCCAAACAATGAAGAATCCACAATTACCCTCAGAGACATCAGCCCAACTCTGTCAGGGCAATGATGCAGACAGGAGGGCTTCATGGACCTTCAACCAAACGGGAAGCACACTGAGGTCTCAGGGTCACAGCAACACTCCACAGGACATAAACCACACCCCTACAAGTGCACCACCAGTGAAATCCCATGTATGCTCAAAGAACATGAGAGCTAAAGCAGAAATCAGATCAGAAGAAACTGAAAAGCCTCCAGGGAAGGGGACATGAAACACAGGGCTCTGAACAGACACAGGACAAAGAGGTGACTCAAGAGAAAAGGTGACCATTTTGAAAGAAAAAAATATAAAAGTCCATCATAGGAAATTCATAGAGAACACCAGAGGTGGCGCTGTATTGGTATCTAAGTCATCCAACACACATTCCAGAAAAGAAGAGCTAAAAGCAACCAATGAAACTGCCGCTTCAGAAAACCAGAGAAAGAAGAGCAAGGTAAACCTAAATTAACCACAGGTAGGTTGCCGCAGTCTAGCTGGGCACAATTCAGGAGCCACTTTTCAAAAGAAACGAACTTCACTTTTAGAACCACACACGCCAAACAAAACAGCTCCTCAGGAAAAACATTCAGAGCCCAACTGCCTCCACCGGCTTCCCACAAGCCTCTCCCACAATGCTCCTGCTCTTGAGGCCGATTGGCTGGGTCATGTGGGCGGAGCCAAAAAAGTCCCCCAATGAGCAGCTCCGTATTCTGAAAGGGCAGGGAAATAGCCCAATGAGCATCACCGCAGAGGAGCCAATCAGCTAAAAGTTGCTGGAGCCGCTGTGAGCCAATCATCAGCTGGCAATCTGAAAGTTTGCTGGGGCCCCTTCAGCTGTGGCTCTCAACAGTAGGTAACAGAGAAAGTGTTGATGAAACCACAATCAGGAAATCCGCAGTCTGCAAAATCAAGTTCTTCATGAACATCAGCATCACTGATTAACTCACAAAAGGCTAAGAATACAGAGGACAGGGACTGGGGTTGTGGCTCGGTGGAAAAGTGCTTGCCTAGTGCTTGGGAGAAACTGGGATCAATTCTCAATGCCACATAAAAAGACAGAAATTAAAAGTGTAAAATATACAATAATATTAAAGAAATAAACAACAAGGACTGAAAACCTACTAACACTTTTAAAAGTGTCATCGTCAACAATGCATTGGGACTTCAGATTTTCATAAATGTGCTCGACACAAATTAGACAACTTACAAAAACTGGACCATTTCTTTGAGAGAGACAATCTCCTACAGCTTACACACAAGGGGAAATACTCAAAACAGATGAGCCCATGGCTGCTGAGAAAAACAGACTCAATAACTAATTACTTCCCAAAAAGGCAAGGCAAGGCTCTGACATCTCAAAGAGGATTCCATGAGACACATAAGAACTGCCACCAATTTTCTACCTTGTTTCCAGAACATAAAAGCTGAGTTAACACCTCCTAAGTCTTCCTGAGGCATAAGTTACCATATTATCCAAATTAAATAGATAAAGAAAAGTATTAAATAGAGAAGAAAACTATGAATGATGCTCATAATCATAAATGCAAAATTTAATCATAAGTGCAAAAAACTGTACAATTGAGTCATCACACTCCAGGTGTCTATGCAAATGATGTGAAAATTATGGGCACAGGAACCCTCACTGCAGTGACTACAGCAGCCATATCCAGAATGGCCCAAACCTAGACGAAAGGAAGATGCACCTTTCAATACTGAATGGACAAGCTGCAGTTTAACCACACCAAAGAGCATCACCCAGAAAATGAGCTCTGCAGCCTGGAAAGATACAGCACCCTTAAAGGCACACTGGTAAGTGAGAGAAGCCAGTTTGAAATGGCCAAGTGCAGCAAGATTCCAAGTCAAGAACATTCTGAAAAAGACAATATTACAGATGCACTAGCGAAAATGATGGGTGCCAGGGACTTAGGGAGCAGAGAGGGAGGAAGAAATGAGGAGGAGTGATGAACAGGTGGAACATTGGATTCCCAGAGCAGTGAAACTCTTCTGTATGACATTATCTTGTATACGACGTGACACACACAATCACATCACAAGGAAGAGGAACCCTAAAGTAAAGGATGAACTTTGGCTTATCATGAGATGTTGCTTCATCCATTCTCTTTATCAAATGTTCAACACTGGTTTAGTAACTAACAAACACCCTACAACAATGCAATATGTTGAAAACAGTGGAGACTATCAGCTAGAGAGAAGGGGTATTTGATACTGTGTGTAATGGCACATTTAATTGTCACCTTGATTGGATTAAAGGATGCTGAAGATTAATGAGCTTCTGGGTGTGTCCATGAGGGTGTGTCTGCAAATGATTGGCATATGGGATAGTGAGCCAAACTGGAGAACCTCCTTAAGCTAGGCAGCACCATCCAATAGGACGGTGTCTTGGGTGGAACAAAATTCTTCACTCTCCCAAAGTGGACTCTGCCAGTGATTCTCTAGTGAGTTTCCAGAATCTTTGGTCTGGACTAGGGCAGCACCATTGATCCCCCTTGTTCTGAGGATTCAGCCTCTGGGACTCTGCAGCTACTACTTCTCAAGCTCTCCAGCCTGCAGATGGCCACTGTGGACATCCACCTTCGGGTCAATTAGGCCAATCTAATGAATCCCCTTTGATAATCACACTTCCTCTTGATACTGTTCCTCTAAAGAACACTGACTAATAAACTATGCAAGCCTAAAATTCCTCATAAAAACAAAGTTTATCTAATAAAGAAGTAAATAAACTACCAAGCCATGAAGTTTTAAAAATGTAATCATAAGAAACAATATTGTATGCTAATTACCTTTTTCATAATAATGCAAAAATAAAGCAAAGAGGAAGAGTCATAGTTACAAATTTCAAAAGTATGAACAAAAGCAAGAAAACTGATTTTCAATACTATTTTCATCTGGAAAGAAATTGGATGATAACTCTTCAAAACTCATTCCAACTGCTGGTGTAGTGGTGTGCACCTGTAATTTCAGCCACTAGGGAGGTCAAGGCAGGGAAATGGAAAAAGTTTGAGGCCTGTCTCAGCAACATATCAAGACACTCAGAAATTTAGTGAGACTGGTCTTCATCAAAAATAAAAAGGGGGTCTGGGACTGTAGCTGAGTGGCAGAACACTTGCTAACATGTGTGAGGCACTGGGTATGATCCTCAGCACCACAGAAAAATAAATAAAATCAAGGTATTCTGTCCATCTACAACTATACAAAATACTTTTTAAAAAAGAAAAAGAAAACATAAATAAATAAGAAGGGCTGAGGATGTGCTCAGTGGTCGAGTGCCTGTAGGTTTATCCCCCAGTAAAACACCTGCCGAACTCCAGAACGTTGCTCAGAAATTGAAATTCATTTCTGGGAGATAACTAAGCATGAGCAAGTCCATGGCATCAATTCCCAGCACTCAATAAGGAAGCAAATAAATAAAGAACAGTCTACAATACTAATTCTCTTGGGCTGGAGACTAGCTAGGTAAAATCCATGTAATGAGAGATAAAAATGATTATGATACAAAAGGTACACAATTAGAGGCATAAAAACACAACAAAATCAGTGGAAAGACACCACACTTTCTCACAAAGAAGGCTGAATGTTCCCATGACCTAAACTCTGAAAAAACACTGAGTGTTTCAGTAAATTCTGTGAAATTTAGGGCATGGTTTACTGTATTTTGGAGGTAAACGTAAGAAAAACTACATCTAAAAATGGAAATAGTAGGGTTGGGATTCTGGCTCCGCAGTAGAGTGCCTAGCACATGAGAGGCCCTAGGTTTGATCCTCAGCACCACATAAAAATAAATAAATAGGTATTGTGTCCAACTACAGCCACAACAAAAAATACTCTTCAAAAAATTGGAAATAGTAAACTGTATCTAAGACCAGCCAAAATGTTGCACAAGGCAGAGAGAATAGAGAGAGCATTTATGTTACTCCCAATTTCATAAGCTAAAAGGCTAGCTCTCAAAGGGGTGGCCCTACAAGGAGGCAGTTGGGAGGGAACAGGAATTAGGTGACACGGTGAGGGGATCAGCACCCTTACTTAGACACATGGATCTCTCTTTTGCAGAAAACAGGTGTCATTTACTCTTTCACTGATATTCAGTGATTAAATGATTACAGTTGGGTATTCAAGGTATTGCCAAAATTGTCCTTAAAATTTACAATGAAGACGGGTGTGATGGGGCATACCTGTAACCCCAGCGGTACAGGAGTCTGAGGCCCTAGAAGATGTAGCAAGACTCTGTCTCAAAACAAAGAATCTAAAAGGGGCTGGTGGTTAAGCACCTCTGGGTTTCATTCCTGATAACAAAAAAACACAGTTAGCATGAACCTGCCAAGTTCAGACGACAACAGTGAAAAACTGTCATCCTTTGTCAAATTCATCACCTTCTGAAGGACAGATACTAGTTTTCATGAAATCACATTCATAAATTTGTCCACCACTATTTTTGTAGAATTGGACTCAAATTCTGCAGCAATAATGCAAGACAGACTTTCTCTGTATCTTAAGTGGTATTTTGGAATCTAGGGTTGGATTTCAATTTGAAACCACTGAAAAGACAAATCTGAATCTTACAAACTTTCTAAACATACTCAGGGGTAGCAAAAGGTAAATTAGGCAATTAGGTGTTTTCTTTTTCTTTTTTTCTTTTTTGTTTCATGCCCCCGTGAATAAACCCAGAGATATTACTACTGAGCCACATCCGCAGTCATTTTTATATTTTATGTTGAGACGCAGTCTCACCAGGTTGCATAAGGCCTCGCTAAGTTGCTAAGGCTGTCCTCAAATTTGCAACACTCCTGTCTAAGCCTCTGGAGCAGGAAGGATCATAGGTGTGCACCACTGTATCTGGCTATAAGCTGCGATTTTTAACAACAACAAAAAAAAAAAGGTGGATTTAACCCACCTCTCTCTTGCCTCTTTAACAATAGTCCATCCCATTTGGCTCTGAATAAATAAACCTGGGCCTCAGATAAGTGAGCACATCATTTCAAAGTGATACACAGAAAGCTTTGGTGCTGAGGGAGCACAGATGTGTCAGGCTCAAGGGGCAGGGAAGGTCCCTGACAGCTGGGACATGCTTACTCCTGGTCTTGCTCATGGAAAGCATCCAGGATCACCCTCCCAGGCACCTGGACCATGACTCCAGTCTATGAGGCTTTACAGATTTGCACAGCTCTGCACTGGGGTGGGTGGTCCTTATGCTCTGGGAGAGGTTTTGCTCCTTCACACCATGAGAGACTAAAAGGGCAGGAGTCACTGCTGACCTGGCCTCTCAACACCAGCATCCACAGGCTGACTGTCCACCTGTCTCCAAGGATTGAAAACAGAGCTTGGGGAAAAAAAGGTCCCAAGGAAGTAGCTGTTTAGATGAGGCCTTTTCCAGGAGATTCCTCAGCCCAGGGCCCCCAGCAGCTTCCCTGAGAGGCTGCACCCCACACCTCAGGCTGCCATCTAGGAGCAGCTGACCCAGGGCCTGAAATTCTGTTCACCCTGCAAGGCATAGGGCAGCTGTGGGCACTCTGTGGCAGCTCCAGGAGAGGACAGTGGCTGAGGACATGGGACTCTGGGAGGTGTCCAAAGGGAACCTCTGCCCAAGAAATCTGACATAGTGCCTACACCTAAGGAAGACAAAAGAAAAAGCACAAGATTTTTACAGCTGTGAACTCAAGTACTCTATACAGTTGCATCTACAAAGAACCTTCAGAGTACTTGACTTTGGCTAATTAGACCACCATGAGGGTGGAAAGGCAGGGTTCTGTATGGAGAGCAAACATTATCTTGGGCTATCTTAAGCCCTTTAATAGCCAATCATCTTAATTTCTGTATCAGACCACAATCTCAAAACTTCTCAGAATATATCACTAGCCTTACCAGACGTCTCCAAAATCTACCAAAGCTCACAATGCAATAACAGACATACAGAAGAAATTTTCTTTATTTTTTTTTCTGTACCCCACCAATGTGATGTTCCTACCAATGCAATTGGTTAATGCAGTGATACACAGTTTCTTTTATAAAAGTTCATGGAGGCCAGGCACAGTGGCACACAACTGTAATCCCAGCAGCTTGAGAGGCTAAGATAGGAGGATTGCTAAATTCAAAGCCAGACTCAGCAATTTAGTGAGACCATCAGGAACTTAGTGACATCCTGTCTGAAAATACAATATAAAAAGGACTGGGAATGTGGCTCAGTGTTTAAGTGCCCCTGGGTTCAATCCCTGGTATATTAAAGAAAAAAGAAAAAAAAAAGAAAGAAAATTAGAAAGAAAGATAGAGAGAGAGAAGTGATGTAATATCTTCCAGAAAGGGACACACACATCATTCAGGGTAACTTGAATCCATGTTCCTTAGTATATTAATTAATATTTGGGTTAAAATGAACTATGTTCTGTAGCTGGGATTGTCGATGCCTTTAATCCCAACAAATTGGGAAACTGAGGCAGGAGGATCACAACTTTCAGGCCAGGCTGGGCACCATAACCAGATCCTTTCTGATAATCATACTGAAAAGAGTTGGGGATGAAGGACAGTCAAGGAATCAGACATTATTGTAGTGGCATCCCCTCTTTTCACAAAAAAAAAAAAAAATTAACTGGGATTCTCCAGAAATCTTCACCATGGCTAATTTTAGGGCTGTCAACAAAAGAGTGTCCACAAAAAAGTTCAGTGTAGATAAACTTCCTATTTTTGTGTTGCCCTATTTTACTGGGCTGCTAGTCTGGAAGAAATCAGCACTCCAGGTGCTGGACTCCCCCTTACTAGTTTTTTACACACTTGTATCCAGTATACTAGTTTGTAGAAATGTGCAAACAAGGCCTCCGGCCTTGAGCTGGGTTTCACAGAGAAGTCACCCACTGGGCTCCATGGGAACAGCTGGTGGGGGAGGAAAGAAAGGGGAGAAGAAGCTCTCCCCTCCTCAGGTGCTGGCCTTGAAGGGTTAACTTGGCCAGAACAGAGAAAGAAAAACCTGCTTTTATGTGTGTGATGTGACAACTTGACTGTGGTGACTCCACTTTGTGAACTCAGCCATGACACTCAAAAAGCTCATGACTGGGGCCGTTTGGATTCTTTTGTTCATGAAAATTCCCCAAGAACACAGAGTGATCTATGGGGCCAACTGGAGACTAACTGACCAAAACTTTCAGGCTTGCTTACGTTGCCTGGACCCCCAAACTTCCCTTTTGTGGTCTTTGTGCTTAAATATGGAGCCAACTGAAGGCAGGGGCACCACTCTGACCATCTCATTCTTTCGAGAGCAGTGTCTGCAATAAGGCTTAACTGGAATGAGACTGTGTGGTCTGAGAGTTATTTGGGGGTCCCGGTATTACAATGTGAACTTCTGAGCCCCTCCCCTTACATGCTGGGTATAAAATTCTGAAACCACCTGAACTCAGGGTTCAGGGGATGGATGGATTGATTACAGCAAAAGCATTGCCCTCTGAGTCTGGCTGCAGCCAGATAAAACTGTTCCAGCTATCTTCAGTGCCTTGCCTCCTTTGTCCCTACATCATTATTACCCTGTGTGCTTACCTAACTACAGGACTGGTGTGACTCTACATCATGGACTATCAGAAAAAGGAGCACTTATACTCTATTAATGTAGCCCAGAATTAAATATCCCTGGGATCTATAAACAACCCCCTTATTCCCTTTAAAGCAGTTATTCTGACCAAACACAAGGAAGTGTTAAGTGATCATTCTTTCCCCTCAGGATAATATTAACAAATAGAAAACAAGTGCTTTCAAAAGTGTTCTTCTTGCCAGGGACATTGGCACAAGCCTGTAATCCCAGATACAGGGGAGGCTGAAGCAGGAGGATCACAAATTAGAGGCCAGCCCAGATTCCAACACAAGGAGAAGGGAGGAAGGGAGGAAGGGAGGGGAAAGGGAGGGGGGAAGGAAGATTGATTGATTCTTTCCAATATTTCACTAAGCGATAATGACAATTAGCAGACGGTGTCTATTTGAAACGAGTGGGAAGAAGGAATGTCTGGCTGAGCTGCGAGGTGGAGGGAAGGTGGCCTTTTAAAAGGCAGGAGGCGCCTGCAATTTGGAGGACCTCCACTGGGTGGAGCTCCACTAGGAGACGGAAGGTGCATTTGTGGCCCTGCTTCCTACACGTTGGGAAAAGTGAGTGCGGGCCACAGGTAGGGAGCAAAGGGGACACCTGGGACCTGAGCCACCCTTCCAAACCCAGGGAACCAGGGGACAGGGCCCAGGGCCACCCGACAGCGGCGACTCCACGCGCCACTCAGCAGCTCACCCGCCCGCCGGGCCCCAAGGCAGGTGCTGACCGCGTACCTTCAGCGAACTCACCATTTTTGGCTTCTCTGGTGACCTGGCGTCCTCTGGAGGAACCGCGGGCACCCGAGATCCCCGGGAACACGGGCAGCGCAGTCACCCGGGTCCCTGGAGCAGAGAACACGGGGCCTGGAGCAGTAGTAGCCCAGTCAGTGAGGAAGAAAAGAGCGAGAGTGCGGAAGCCCGCCCTTCCCCTCCCTGTGCGCACTGATTGGACTGATCCCCCCAGCCACCCGGATGGATGGCCTCCAGGCCCGCCTCTGGATCGTGACTGACAGCTAACGTCATCCAATCACTGGCTGAAATTGGGTAGAGTGACAGATTCTTGGCCCCAGCCCCTTTCAGGAGGAGCTTTCCGGCTGTGCTGGGTACGAATCCAGGCGGGAAGCCTTGGCTTAGCCTCTGGGACAGAGGTGACACCTGCCGCTTAGCTAGGCTTTAGCCATAGAGGGCTTTCCGAGCATGTCGGGGCCCTGGGTTTAACCTCAACACAAAAACAAAGCACAGCTTCTCCAGGAGGCTGAGGCTGGAGGAGCCCAAGGTCAGGTCAGCACCTGCAAACAGTGAGACCCTGTCTTCAAATAAAATGAAAAGGGTGGGGATGGAGCTCAGAGGACGGGGTCAAGCCCCATTGGGTTTATTCCCCAGTACCTTAAAAAAGAAAGAACGATATTTTATTATATATTTTATATATAATCTATATTTTATATATTTTTTGTATATAAAATATATATCATATTTTTTATAAAATATATATATTATATTACATATTTATATACAAAATATGTATTTTATATAATATATTTTATATATAAAATGGATATTTTATATAATATACTTTATATATATAAAATATATTTTATATGTGAAATATATATTTATATATATAAAATATAATATATATATATATTTCTCACACCAAGTACATCTAATCAGAATATTATCTATAATATATTATATAATATATATAATATATAGTGTATATATATATATATATATATATATATATATATAAAATATATATATTTTTCCCCCAGCTGATGCGACCTCAAGTGACTTAGAAAGACACGGTCTCCAAATTTTTGAAACACTTTTTAAAGATATCATATATATGACCCATATATAATATCTAAAAATGAAAATAATTTGAAAACTATTTAGTAACTCTCCTCACCTCCTGGCCTCTGTTGCTTTGAAAAGGCTCCTGATCTATGAAAGGAAGCAACTTGGTTTGGCTCTGATGCCCAAGGCTCCCTCCCGAGCAGAAAGGGTGGGGGAGGAAGGAGGGCCATCCTCTAGGGCAGCAATGTGGGGTGGAAATAAAATGGGTGCTTTGTGCTTAGTGTCAATTTTCTACTTCGACTGTTAGGAAGTCTTCTGCAAAGATGTGACTCTGGTGACCCCACAGGTCTGGTCAGGTGTTCATCCAAAACCAAACAGAAAAGGTTATGATGCAAAGCAGGAAAGAAACTCTGACCAGTGCAGCTACACCAGGAAGACAAGGAAACCCTGTCCTTACCCTGTCTTCAGATGCTGACAAGGACTTTGAAGTTTTGTAGAATGGGTAATCATAGGCATGTATGGATAGGGGAAATTGTACCTAGGATTTAGTATTATCTGCAGGATTTAAGCTTCAGGCATCTGTGGTCTTATACCTTGTCTCTGAGCTCACACTCACTTGCCCCCTGGACGCATGTCACTCCATTGCACAGACTGACCTCACTTTGTCAGGAGGAAGTCCCCCTCCAGTGTATTCTTTCCATGACAAGGTTTTCAAGAAAAGCCACAAGCCCTAGGAAGCAACATACCCCCAGGAGCTGACCCTCAGCATCCTGGGTTTCAACTGATAGTCAAACCAGAAAGAAACCAAATCCCTGCTCAGCTGGGCCCATTAACCCTGCATATAAACCATAAAAAATTGCCACTTGAGGCCAATACTGCCTGTCATGTCTATCCCCCTCTTGGAAATTAAGTACAACTTTATTCTCTACTCTTAAGTTGGGCTTTGTGAAGTCTTTCACATCCTGCTCACTGGCCCAAGTTCATTCTACCTAACAATATTGCCCATGGCCAAGGGGGGCTATTGTGTAAAGAGTCCTATTCCCACAGGTGTGGAAACGTGGACACATAGCTGCCCAGGGCTGAGAATTGAATTCCAGGTGCCTTTATTGTCCCCCATGGTAGAGATTGAATGGAGGGCAGGGCACTTTGCCACTGAGCATCCCTTTTATTGTGGTTCAAAGAAGGTGGGTGTGAGCATAACTGTAATGGGCCTGAGAGAATAACTCCAGATGGTGACTCCAAGCTACTATCAATCCAATGAAGAAGTTGACAAATCAGAGGGTAAAACCCAGCATGGTTGTTCATGCCTGTAATCCCAGAGGCTCAGGAGCCCGAGACAGGAGGATTGCTAGTTCGAATCTAGCCATCAGCAAAAATGAGGTGCTAAGCAACTCAATGAGAGCCTGACTCTAAATAAAATACCAAACATGGATGGTTTATGTGAATATACTATTTTGCCTTAAATGTAGAATTGAGACATAAGAAAGGCAGCCTGAGAGCAAGGAGAGCAAAATGGAGAGTCACGTGTACAGCCTCAGACTGTGGATGTGGCAGATCCCGAGTCCATGCACCTGAACCACCCTGGACACACAGGAGGTAGGGGAGGGGTCACCCTGACCAAGAGAGAAAGAAACAGTGTTGATTTAGGTAAAGTGAAAAGTGTCTAGGTCCAAGATGCACTCAACCCAAGAAGACTTTCCCAGCACAAAAGGACAAAGGGAATTGGGGACAACTAAGGGTGTATTGCTTTATATACATATATGTGGGGATTTTGATACCAGGGATTTGACTGAGCGCTGCCTAGCCACTGAGCCAAACTTCCAGCTCTGTTTTACTTGGACACAGGGTCTGGCTAAGTGGCTTAGGGCCTCCCTAAGCTTCAGAGGCTGGCTTCCAACTTGCAGTTTTCCTGCATTAACCTCCCAAACCACTGGGATTTCAGGCATGTGCCACTCTGCCCTGCAGCATGCTTCTTTAAACAGCCCAGTGGGACACAGGGAAACCCAGGTGAAGATCTGGAAGTTGGTGCACCCCATAGCACTTTGCCAAAGAGGAACTGGGGTGGGAAGCGGGGACCCTTGTGAACCAGAGGATAGAATGCTGACTGCAACTTGCCTGCTCACCCAGATGTTCCATCCTGAAATACTCTCAGCGAAAGCTGTGCTTTTTCTGTACCTGTGTCTCCTAGTCTTTTAGGGGACACACACAAGAATGGTGGGAACAAACGGTTAAGAGAATAATCCTGGAAAATGGGCCCGCCGTGCTGACCTGCACATGCATTCTTTTCCAAAAAGCAATTTACCTGCAATCTGCCTGGCCTAAGTGGACAGGAGGTGTCACATTCCTCAGCAAACTACCTGTGATCTGCATGAGAAATCCAGGCAGGAAACCCCCTAAGAGGAACCCAAGTGACTATGCGGGGACAGACTTTGTGACTCTTTCCACAGACCAGATTTTGGAAGAAAGGATACTTTTTTGGATAAGAATCCATTTAGAATGGCTCAGCGTGGGCCAATGTGGCACAGCGTTGCCATGACTGTTGAGTCTTGAAAGTATGATGTCACCCTGCTGTCAAAAGTCAAAAAGTGCACCTGGGAAGGAGTCTCTGGAAATTTCCCAGGGACTCCAATAAAACTAGAGTGCAGAAGAGGCACACGGTCTCTCTGCTTTCTGAGAGGACCCACTCTCGCCCTTGAGAATGTCTCCTTCCCCTTCAAGAAGTTCATGCCTGTTACAGGGTAACCTGCCTGAAAACCTTCTGATGTGATTGCAAAAATCAAGGGTTCAAGGAGGTCTTTTCACTGCCTCCGTTTCTCAGGAGGTCCCAGCTCTATAATGAGTTCATTCTCTCTAAAGAAAAATCAGAAACCTTCATTAACAAACAGCAAAACAAAACAAACAAAAATAGATCAGTAACCTGCTAGAGCAGCCTCAGCAATTTAGCTTCACTCTGTCTCAAAATAAAACTTGCAATAGAGATGTAGTTCAGGGCATGTAGTTCAGAGGGCCGAGCATGGTGGCGCACACTTCAAGCCACAGCAGCTTGTGAGGCTGAGGCAGGAGGACCATGAGTTCAAAGCCAGCCTCAGCCATGGTGAGGTCCTAAGCAATTTGGCCTGACGCTTTCTCTAAATAAAATACAAAATAGGGCTGGGAATGGGGCTCAGTGGTTGAGTGCCCCTGCGTTCAATCCCCAGTCCCCACCCTCCCTCCAAAAAGACATAAGAAAATAGAATGTAAAATGGCAAGATATAAATCTAACGACATCAACAGTGACATTATACGGGAATTGACTGTGGGATCCTATCCAAAGGTAGAGGTCATCAGAAAAAGTAAAAACAATGTCCAATTCTACGCACCTGAGACCCAGATCAGGAAATGTAATGAGCAACCTAGTCCCATCTTTGCCCCAGATCTCCCTATTGGCTGCGTGATACCTTTTTCGTTGGGTTCTATGATGTCTCCTCTGACCTTAAGGGTTCACAGAAAGAGAGAACGAGAAAGAGAGAGAGAGAGAGAGAGAGAGAGAGAGAGAGAGAGAGAGAGAGAGTGTGTTTCAGGGGTTGATGTTGTGATCGGTCAGAGCCTCTTGCTTCAGGACTGGAAGGTGGCGGGTCATTCAGAGTGGCTCCCCACATATCTCCTCTTCCTTAATATTTGAAGGCGATTGGGAAATTGTATCTTTCAGTCACTGGATTCTTGGTCCGAGGTCATCATGATCTACTATTGAAACACAAAAGGCATTAGTAGAAAACATACTATCTCTAGGACATAACCAACTTGGAAGATCCAGGTTGTTGTTGTTGTTGTTGTTGTTGTTGTTGTTGTTGTTGTTATTATTATTATTCTGCCAAACACCCATCAGAAGATTCTTCATCTTTTCTTGATTTTATTGGGAAGCCTTGCACTTTGCAATGGTAACACAGACATTTTCATTTGGCATGGCGCTTCAGCCTCTCCACAAACCACGGAGAAGAGGGCTCAGTCACAATATTTATCACAGTGGCCTTTTAGAGCATTTTAACTCCGTTGTAATTTTTCCATCAGCATTTGTCTGACTATGAAAGCTCTTGGAAGGAATTTAAGTCCAACGTTAAGAGAATCCCTATAATGTAAGTTTGAAACAGAGCCATAAAGACTGTATCATAGAAGCAAGGAATAATATTTAAAGTAGTCAATTCAAAGATCCTGAGACCAGGAGCTGGCCTAGATCTGGTTAACTGGCATGCACCTGTTTCAGACCTGAACCTTAACTTCAGCAGAGTGTAGCTCTGAAATATCAGCTGGCAATAACTAAGATGAGTTGTATTCATACAGGCGACAGGATAGTCATCATCCTTTCTCTTAATTCTCACATTTAAGGAGTCTGTTAGGTCTGTCAGTGATGTAGATATTCTGAAGGCAGAAGACAAACATCCTAACATCCTTTTGGGTGCCATCTCACTGAGGGTTAGGGTATTACCAGTAAAACCTCCAGGTGACAGGCATCTTCCTGTAATTGTTCTTGTCCATTCTAGGAGACCAGCCTAAATGCATCCACTATTTCTAGACCTCTTGTGTGGTCCTGACTAGACATTTGCATAATACTCAGGAATAATACTTAGGAAATGTGCCAGTTTCTATTGTAGAATGATCAGGGCAACCCTACATTGGTGGATACCTTATGTAAATAACTGGCCTGTAGAGAAAAACTCTATTTCAACAATCTCTCTCTTTGGACAATGGTCCAGATAAGGAGTCTTAATTTCCTAGGGCCAGCATGATTGTCTGGTTTAGGTTTCTCGTATGGTGACTATTCCTCAAATAGAATCCCAGACAACCTGTTTGCCATAGGATCAACATATAACTGGCCACGACAGTCAGTAGGATTAATCTAGTTTCATGGGTGGAATTTCCAGTCCACACTACAATGCACATTAAAAATGGATCTGAGGGCTGGGGTGGTGGCTCGGTGGTGGAGCGCTCGCCTAGCACATGTGAGGCCCTGGGTTTGATCCTCAGCACCACATGAGAACATAAGCAGACTAAAGGGATTGTTTCTATCTACAAGTAAAAAGCAAATTTAAAAAAATAGATCTGAGGAATGGGTCCATAGAAGTCTCTTCATGATTTTTACTTACCTCACAAGTTCATGAAGCTCCATGGTTGGAAACTCTGCAGTTGGAAGATTTACCTTCCTGTGTCAGGTGTACAATTAAGAAAAAAAATAAATATTTTGTAAGATCTAGTGTGTGCCTCTGGGGTCCTGTGTTCCCCCTTTTCTTTATTTAATAAAATTCAGTAAAGTCTTGGCATAAGCCATAGTATCATCAGTTTAAGTTATGGATAGTAGTACAAGTATTTAAATAATCAGATTTACCTTGTATTGATTATTGTAATTTCCCAATATATATGCTAGTTGATCCATCCTAACAATTTAAAAGGAATCCTCAACATACAACTTTAATTTAGAGAACCTCAGTCCTAATAAAATTCCCAGATCTCAAAATGATTCAACAAACAAAATATGCAAGAATGGACAGTCTTTGAATCAATCAAATTTAGTCTCCAAGGAGAATTGTAAAAATTAGAATAGAAGTCAGCAGTTTAATGTATTTAGTGTTTAATCAAGAATGTGAATGTATTCACTGAAATTAATCCTTGCCTTAAACAATAAGAATCATTAGGCAAAAAGACCTTGCTTAAAGGAATTAAACTTAATATTTTAATAGGTCTTTATCATGTCAAAATATGAACAGAAATATTAGCTCAGTATCAGCATAGAGAATAAAACCAGGGAAATAGCCTGAAATATCCTTGAATTAATCAGTTAAAACTTTTAGTCAGTCTAGTACATATAAATCTTTTTTTTTTACATTTCTATATTATCTGTCTAATTAATAATATAAAATATTTCTATTTAGGAAAATATTTTTATCATAAAAATCTAGAATATAAAGATCTTGGTTTACCCAAAGATGATTTCCTTCTTCTTAGGACCTCCAATATCTGCTTATCCTCTGTTGAAATTCCTTTTAGAATTTTTCCTGGTTACACTTTGAAATAATTTCTGAAAATAATTTCTGAAAAATAATTATCTTTGTACCTTGATAAAAAGAAATATCAATGAGGGCTGGGGTTGGGGCTCAGTGGTAGCCCGCTTGCCTGGCATGCATGAGGCACTGGGTTCAATTCTTGGCATTGCATACAAATAAATTTAAAAAGTAAAGGCTCATCAACAACTTAAAAAATATATTTAAAAAAAAAAGAAAAGAGATATCAATGAAAATATAGTAAAAGTCCTTGGATATTTCTGTAGATAAGGGCATAACCTATAATTAACACAGTAGAATTGATTAACTTTATGTAACCACGTGGTTCTTAAGATATTTTGGATCCATTTCAGTTTGTTTTTAACTAGAAGTGCACGCCTGCATGTGACGTAACGCGATGTAGCTGATGATCCTTGTGTATACATTTATTTATTTCTTGTAATTATAAAGTCAGGAAAAAGAAGAAGGATTTGGGGGGTCATCCCAGGAACATGGATGGCTTTGTTTCTGCAATGAGCAAATGCATCCACGAGTTACAGCCATCTGATCCAGTAGGAGGTTCAGAAAATACACACACACACACACACACACACACACACACACACACACACACACACAGGCTGAACCCTTTTATTGAGGAGAAGCCATTCAAATGAGGCCAGGGATCAGGTTTCAGGGGGCTGAGTCTAGCTCCCTGATGTCTTGTCCACAAGAGGCTTGGTTTCAGCTTTGGAGTTGTTCTGTATCCTCACTTGCAGGGAAAGCATGAATGAGAGTCACACCCCATCATTCCTCCTCCAATTAAAAAAAATCCTTCAGGAGAAGGGTGAAGTGTGTGGGAAGGGTGCCCCCTGCCAGGCTCTTGCAGGAACACACGGCTGCAGAGTTCTTAGGGTCCCTGTTAGCCTCAGATTGTGTCACCTGAGCAGCAAGTGGAGACCTACTCTAAGATCCCCCAGATTTCAGAGATGGGGATATTTGAACAGGGCATATCAATAACCTTTGGAAAACATTCATTAGTAAAATCATGTTATATTGATGTATGCATAGATTTTGGAATGCTTCAATCTAGAGACTGTTTTCACATTCTTTATGGTGTTTGAAGAGAAAATTCTTCTCAATTTGATGAGGTACTCTTTATCAAGTTTTCTGTTCTTGCTGGTGTAGTGGTTCATGCCTGTCATCCCAGCAGCTCAGGAGGCTGGTGCAGGAGGACGGCGAGTTTCAAACCAGCCTTGGCAACTTAGTGAGGCCTGAAGCAACTCAGTGAGATCTTGTCTCTAAATAAAATATAAAGAAGAGCTGGGCATGTGGATCAGTGGTTAAGTGCCCATAGGTTCAATCCTCCATACCAAGAAAATAAAATAAAAAATAAAATTTTTTAAAAATGGTTTCTGAGTGTACCTTCAGTATGATTCTAAGACATCTTTCCTCTCTCAAGATCCCCAAAATTCCCTCTTGTTTTTTGCCCTGATAATTCGAGTAATTTCAGTATTTGCATTTCTGTGTGTTCCATGACACTAGAGTATATTTGGACACATTATACATACATGGAGTGTAACTTATTCTGATTAGGATCCCAGTCTTTTAGTTGTACATGATGTGGAGTTACCCTGGTCTGTAGTTATATATGAACATAAAAATGTGTCCCATTCAGTTTACTCTCTTTCCTATAACATTCCCCCCGCCTTCCCATAATTTCACTTCATCTAATCCAATAGACTTTTATTTTTTTTCCCACCTCAATCTCCGTGTGTGTGTATGTGTGTGTGTTCGGGGGGGGCAACTAGGCAGATTGCATAGTTGAGCTATTGTGAATTGAGTTGCTAGAAACATTTTTGTGGCTGAGTCACTGTAGTGTGCTGATCTTTAAGTCCTTTGGATATAAATCGAGAAGTGGCATAGCTGGGTCAAATGGTGGTTCCATTTCAAGTTTTCTAAGGAATCTCCATACTGCTTTCCAGAGTGGTTGCACCAATCTGCAGTCCCACCAAAAATGGGTGAGTGCCGGGTTTCTGTTCTCGCGACTAAAAGGCTCAGGGGTCACTCTAGTTAAACTGGGCTAACTGGGCTGCATGAAATAACCACACAAGAGACACAAATACCTTTTTCTTTGGGGTTGCTGTGACAGCTCCTCTGACCTTAAGGATCCGCAGAAAGAGGGAGAGAGAGAGCACGCGCTGACCCCTTTTATTGAGGAGAAGCTATTCAAATGAGGCAAGGGGTCAGGTTTCAGGGGGCTGAGTCTATCTTCATGATGTCCACTGTCAGCAGGTTGACTGACACCTGGGTAGGCCACACCCAAGGGCACAGTAAGAGGAGGGGACACACACAAGGCACTTCCATGGAAGATTCTATCCTAAACAGGGCAAGGGGTTATATTACAAAGGAACAGGTGAGCATAGCTTCACCCATGGGGCTGTAGCAAGACACACCCATTTCTGTGACTGAGCACCTCAGAAACCAGCTGGGGAGTGTAACTCAGTCACCTGTAAGGTTGGCCTCCCACATATTCCCCCTTTCTTAATATAAAAAAAGGAATGCAACTGGGAAATTTTCTTTCAGTCACTTGGCTCTTGGTCCAAGGTCATCACAATCTGCTATTGAAACACAAAAAGAATTAGTAGAAAACATATTATCTTCTTAACAGTCAACACAATAATCTGGATTATTATTACCTTGCCAAACACTCATCAGAAGATTTTTAATCTTTTCCAATTTTATTGGGATGCATTGTTTTTGGACATAGTAACAGACATTTTCATTGCCATGGCATTTAGGCCTCTCCATAAACCATAGGACAAAGGGCTCACTCACATTATTCATTACATTGTCTTCTAGAACATCATTACTTAGTTCTCAGCCTTCCATTAGCACTTATCTGACCATGAAGGAAGTTGGATGCAATTTAAGTCAAACATTAAGAAAATCCATACATTGTAAGATTTAAGACATAGCCACAAAGGCCGAAATTGAGTAAGCAAGGAATAATATTTAAAGTAGTTACTTTAGGGATTATGAGACCAGCAGTTTGGCTAGGTCTGGTTAATAAACATACACCTGTTTCAAAGCCTGAATATTAACTTCAGCTTATTATAGTTCTGAAATATTAGCTGGCAATAATTAATGAGGCAATAAGTTGTATTCTTATAGGCTACAGGATATTTATCATTTTTTCTCTTCGCTCTCATATTTAAGGAGTTAATTAGGTCTGTCAGTAATACAAATACCCTTGGAAAAATTTATTTTAATAATCTTTCCAACAATTGTCCATAAAGGTAAATGTAGTCTTGGTCACTAAAGTCCAGCTTGAGTTTTTTATCTGCTGTCTAGCATAAGTTTCTGTCACTGGTGTGGTCAATTTGTTGCTCTGCTATTTGGCTACCTCAGTCCCGAGAGCTGGTAATAACTGGCTGGTGACAAACCTCAAGTCAATGTCCAGTAGCTCAGTTTCTTTTTGGAAAGTACACAACTATTATAGGGTTTGAGTGGGGCGTGCGGGTCAATCTACATAAGCAAGATAATATCCATAAGCCAATCATCTTCTGCCTAGTGTAACCATACTGTGAGGAAACTCTATATGCTTGTAGCTTTAGTTGCAACTGAAGGCTATTCTAACATTTTCTCCTCTTCTATTAAATTGATTGTCAAAGGAGAACCCTGATGAGAAAAGAAAGGAAAAGGAAAGGCATAGAAAAAAAATGAGTACCAAGAAAGAGAAAAGCATCCAGACATGGCCCATTACTGTACTGCATTTCTCTCCTGCTGTGGTGAGCAGGCAGTCACTGTTGACTAGGTCTCTGTCACTAGGGTTCTGATCTGAGCTGGATGTGGGGAGCAAAGCAACCATGGGGCAGGAGACCTCTCTCAGAAGGGGAGAAGAATTAGGCCTTTGCACCAGTGGGGGGGTGAGGTTCTTTGCCTCACCTCTGTTGGCCCCCAAATTTTCTCCTGATGGCCCCTCTGTGACTGTGCCTGTCTTAGGTTGTCCCTCCCTTGAGGAATCTTACCCGTCACTGGCTAACCAGCCATTCTCTGGGGCCAAACAGGGTGATGTGGAGTGTGCATGGCATCGTCCCCAAGAGGGCTCTCTGTCTCCTTGATAGATAATGCCCCCGTGGCCTCCACGCCAGCATTTACCCTGGGATCAGCAAACTCATGTTTCTTTTCCATGGAGGGCCCAGCTCACAGCACCGGGCTGGTGGGGATGCATTCAGGAAGGAAGGAGACAGGCCATAGAAAGACAAACTGTAATATAGTGACAAAGCTGAGAGAGACAGATGAAGAGAGATCCCTCATACAGAACTGGCCCTTAATTAGTGTTATTCACATCGGGTCCATAGCTGTTATCCATACCGATGCAGAACAATCCATTATTTCAACACTCTCTTTTTCTCAAAAGATAATTCCAGACAGTCTTGTTTACCATAGAATCAATATAGAGGTATAACTGACCATTACAGTCAGGACAATTAATTTAGTTTCATGGGTGGACTTTCCAGTCCACACTGCAAGACACATTAAAGGTGGACCAGGAAAATGGGTCTATACAAGTCTTTTCATCATTTTTATTTACCTGACAAGCTCGTGAAGCTGCATGGCTATAAACTCTGTAGCTGGAAATTGACATTCCTGGGCCAGGTTTCTCACTCATTATAATGATGACTGGTTTAAACTCTCCTTTGATATCTGATTAAATTTACTGAATCATGTTCAGTAACACTAAGATTCTCAATATTACAATTTAAGAAAAAACTTTTAAAGTATTTTGTAAATTCTAGTGTCACTCTGGGATCCTGTATCCCCCCTTTTATTTATTTAATAAAATCAAGTAAAGGCTTGGCATCAGTCATAGTATAATTAGTTTAAGTTATAGATAATAGTACAAGTATTTAAATCACTAAAAATAGATTTACCTTTTATTGATTATTAAAATTTTTTAATATACACTAGTCGATCCATCCTAACAATTTAGAAAGAATCCTCAATCTTTTTGAGAGAAGGTTGCAAAATCTCTATATTTTAGAATATTATCCTTTAAATAGGTATCTCTTAATTGCCTTAAAAAAATATGATGAAGGTTATTTTCTGTGTAGGGAGCAGTATATAAATCTTACTGTATTTTTTATGGACAAAAGATCTAGTTAGAGAACTTACATAATATCAATGAATTTTTTTAAGTTTGTAACCTTTATTGTTTAAAATTAATATATAACTTTAATTTGGAGAACATTAGTATTAATAATTTTTTTTAATTTTATAATTATCTAACAAACAAACTATGCAAAAATTAGTATCTCAGTGTCTTAGAATCAATCAATTTTAGTCTCTAAGGAAAATTGTTATAATCGGGATTTAACTTAGTAGTTCAATGTACTTAATGTTTAATCAACAATGTGAATTTATTTACCAAAACTAATCTTTGTCTTAAACAGTAATAATTATTAGGCAATAAGGATCTTACTTTACAGAAATAAACTTACATTTTAATAGATTGTTTATCATGTCAAAATATGGACAAAATCTGAGCTCATATTAGTATAGTTAAATTAGGAAAATAACCTGAAATACCCTTAAATTAATTATAGTCAGTTTAGTATATATAGATCTCTGTTTTAATTGTTCTAACTTTTTACATCATCTGTTTAGATAACAATATAAAAAGCTTTTTTACTTAGTAAAATGAATATACAGACCTTGTTTTGCCCAAAGATGATTTCTTTCTTCTTTTTAGGATCCATGTGTGCTTTATCTTTGTTGAAGCATCTTTTTCTTTTAGAAACTTTTTTTTTGGTTATACTTTGGAACAATTTCTGAAAACCTTAGAATCTATAAACAAATTATTATACTTTGATAAGAAATATCAATGAAAATATAGTTAAAATCCTTAGATATTTTGTAGACATAATTATAATTATTTATCATCTTATGAGTTTGAACAGTAACTTTGAGAATTAGAAACTACTTGAAGATTGTATTTTCACTTAAAAGCAAATTTATAGTAAACACATTTATCTCAAATATTTGTAACTGAAAAGGCAGAGTATCTGATAAATGTAAATATAAAACATAAATTATGGGTTTTCTGTGGAAGAAAAACAATTAGGCAAATATATATTAATTAATCAATTAGGCATGTGCTAATTATTTTATAGATTAACAAATATAGGTTATCTAAATATCTAAAAACTATATATATTATGAATAAGAACATAACCTATGATTATATTAACTTTATGTAACCACATGGTCTAAAAATATTTGGATCCATTTTAATTTATTTTTAACTAGGACTGCACTCTTCTATGTGACGTCACTTGATGTAACTGTAATAAAATCCTTGAGTATACATATTTATTTTTTATAATTAGGAATGAGAATAAGGATTTTTTGGTCATCACAGGAACATTGCTGGCTTTGTTCCTGTGGCGAGCAAATGCATCCTCATAACCTCCAAAATTAAAACTAAAATATAAAGAAGCATGTTTCATATCTCTCATCAATAGAACATTATTTAGTAACACAACTATAGAGAAAAGTCAGGTTATTTAACTCAGAACTAACTTAAATTTAGGGCTGCAACATAGAAACCTGTGGAATTAAATTTTGTCTGAAAAAGATATCTTTCGTTAGCATTTACAGGTAGGCATTCTTAAAAATAGACTCTGAACAGCTCGGTAGAAATCTGAAACACAGTAACACACGTTAGTGGTTGGAAGGCGGGACTAGAAGTCCTGTCTGAGTGACTGTGGAAGAACCAATCAGAAGCCCTCGAAAGTATGGGAGGTGGGACCAGGAAGCCCGCTCTTCTGGCCAGGCACCCCCTGGTTACCATGCTGATGCAAACAACATGGAGTCCGCTGCCCACTGTCGGAGCAATAGTTCCCCAAGTTTTCGTAGCCAATTGCATTTTGTTTGATTTTGTCTGCATTTTCCCCCATCTGGCCAAGATCTTACTTGTTCTGTCTCTGTGACCTGCGGTTGCAGCTCCTGTGCATCCTGCACTTTTTTCTGTGGCATGTGGGTGCTCCAAAGGTTTTTTATGCTAGCATTACCATCAGATCTTAAGTTAGTCTGTGTTTGGCATTTAGGTCAAGTAATTCAAGGGTTAAAAGCACTGCTGGCCGCGGGGGCTAGGACCCCATAGCGAGCAAGGAGCAGCAGCAGCTAAAGTCTCTTGTCCCCAGCAGCTGAGTTACAGCCATTCTGATTCATAGGACAATCAAGTAGTAAAAAGGTCCATACATACTTTCTGAGTATTGACAAAAACAATAGAAAATTGAAACTTATTTGTCTCCAGGTAAACATCACATTTTCTCTCCCTTTTTCTCACTCTCTTAGTGCAAACTTCTAGAACATAAAGGCCAAAAAAATCTCTTTTTTTTTTTAGGCTTTTTTTTTTATGTGATGCTGAGGATGGAACTCAGGTTCTGCCCATGCAAGGCAAGCACTCTACCGCGGAGAAACAATCCTAGCCCCCCCAAAATCTTTTATAAATATTTATAAAAACAATTTTAAATATGTCAAGAGTTTTGTAATGTTTTGAACATCCAATTAAAAAAATTCAAAAAAAAATTTAAAAATCCACAAAAGCACGCTTTCCATGGAGAAGACTCAACAACATAGCCCATTAATCATCTTAATAACTATTTTTATTTAGAGTCTCTACAATTATACCCCAATATTAAACATTTTAACGTCACAGATTTTCCTTTTGTCTAATTCACTTACTTTCTACAATTCTGCCCACAATACTCTGCAATCCTAAGCATGCTTAACTTCTGGAGAGAACTTTCAACTTCACTTTCTTTAATATTTAAATTGGAGTCCCCTTAGGAGCCAGCATTAGTCCCTTTTGTCCCAGCGGCTTAAAGACACAGACCTTTCGCCCCACGTTGGGCGCCAATTGCCAGTTTTCTGTTCTCGCAACTAAAAGGCTCAGGGGTCACTCTAGTTAAACTGGGCTAACTGGGCTGCATGAAATAACCACACAAGAGACACAAATACCTTTCTCTTTGGGGTTGCTGTGACAGCTCCTCTGACCTTAAGGATCCACAGAAAGAGGGAGAGAGAGAGCACGCACTGACCCATTTATTGAGGAGAAGCTATTCAAATGATGTAAGGGGTCAGGTTTCAGGGGGCTGAGTCTATCTTCATGATGTCCACTGTCAGCAGGTTGACTGACACCTGGGTAGGCCACACCCAAGGGCACAGTAAGAGGAGGGGACACACACAAGGCACTTCCGTGGAAGATTCTATCCTAAACAGGGCAAGGGGTTATATTACAAAGGAACAGGTGAGCATAGCTTCACCCATGGGGCTGTAGCAAGACACACCCAATTCTGTGACTGAGCACCTCAGCACCCAGCTGGGGAGTGTAATTCAGTCACCTGTAAGGTTGGCCTCCCACAAGGGCTGACATCTCTGGATCAATCTTCAGTCATTTGAACCTCGGTTCTGGGTCCTCCATGTCTGATAGCACATTCAGGTACCCCAATAGAATGAGAGGCACTTTCTGGGAAAACATAAGCATGACTTTTACCCCACATTATCACTGAATCTTATCCTTTCTGTTGTTATGTTTGTAAATCCTTCCACCAAACATGGCTCAAGGGACCTGCTGCAGTGGAAAAAATGTGTTTTTCAGCTGCAGTGTGACTTTCAGAGTCACAATAAAAAAAAATTAAAACAAAACATGATTAAAGTTATTTTGTGGGGCCTTATCCCCCATGTTTTTTATAATTGTAGCTTAATAAATAAATGAGCTCATTCTACAATGGCTTGACATTGATGCTTCTATGGAATATCTGTTTTATGATGAATACAAAATTGACAGCAAAACTGCTGAAAAGAAAAATTGGTATAAGCTAGTGTATTATCAATTTCAATCTGTAAAAGACATTCTAATACTACAAAAGTAGCTAGATAGTGAGAAATAACATGCTGAGTATTTTCTTTTACACAGGCAGTGGCAAAAATAAATCTAGAGTAAGTATCAACAATAACATGAACTTAACACTGTTTGCCAAATTGAGGGATGTGAGTTACATTCATTTGCCATAACTGATTTGGTAATAAACCATGGGATTAACCCCAGTTGGTAAAGATAAAATATGTTTAAAACATTGTGAGATTTGATGAACAATTTGACAAGTTTTTCCCCAGGAATATTAAATTTTTATGTAAAGAAGAAGCATTGTGATGATGTAAAGAATGTGAGGCTTGTACAAAATCATATAAAGATATTTATTCACAAACAGCAACAAGTTTATCAATCTTATCATTACCTGATGCTAAAGGACTTGGAAGATTAGAATGTGCCCTACGTATATGGCTAATGAAACATGGATAGTGACACATTTGAATTGTCTTGTGTAAGGTCTGAAACAAATTAAATAACTCTTGCAATGGTGTGTTCCCAGTAGTTGATGTTTCAATATTTTTTGTAACACGTACTGCATGTAAAATATCTGAATAAACATTGATTGATTGGCTCCTTTGCAAAATGAATTAAAGCACAAATGAGAGCTTGAAGTTCTGCTCATTGTGCAGAAGTATAAGATGTCTGTATTATCTCTGTATGACCATGGCTATAGAAACCTACTTTTCCTGGACTTGATCCATCAGAGAATATTGTTAGTGCTCCAACTATTGGTTAAGCACATAGAATTTTGGGGAAAATAAATGTAGTCACAAGAGCAAACTAAATAATTTTATCATGAAGGTAATGGCTTTCCATTTGACCAGGGAAATTAGCAAAAGCTATCTGCCAATTATTAGAAGACTGCCAAAGCCAATCATTCTCTTGAGTAGAAAAAGTGCCAACAATGATATTAGGCTATGACCCAACTACCTGCAAAACTCATGTCATTCCTTTAATAACTGAGTAAGAAAGCCATGGAAATGAGTTGATGACTTTTGAGGAGAATGAGGTAGGCAAGGCCACTCAATAATTCCCAATTATTGCCATATTGCTCCTGTAGGAGTATGAACATTGGGAAATGTTAGTCAATATACAGGCTCTTGTGGATTAATTCTAGTAAGCTGTGCAGTCTCCATGGCAGATTCAACCTTTCTTATGGCAATCCTTTTTTCTGCCATAAGTTGATGAGAAAGTACAGAAGGATCTCCCTGGGCAATCTGAAACAGAGGACTGAAATCTGCAGTGGCTGGGCTGGGGATGTGGCTCAAGCAGTAGCGCGCTCGTCTGGCATGCGTGCGGCCGGGGTTCCATCCTCAGCACCACATACAAACAAAGATGTTGTGTCCGCCGAAAACTAAGAAATAAATATTGAAAAAATTCTCTCTCTCTCTCTCTCTCTCATATAAAAAAATTTTAAAAAAAGAAATCTGTAGTGGCTAATTTTAAACTTGGCCACACCCAATGAATATCACCTAGTAACTTTTAGATGCCATGTGCCTTGGGCAATCTATTGTGCTTGGGGGTGCTGCCGATATTTCCCAAGGTAAAACCTAAATCTCCATGGCCCCATAATGAGAGAAGACCCCCAAGGAATTCACGGGTGACTCCCTGCAACTTAGTCGGGCCCTACCTCAAAATAAAATATAAAAATGGCTGGGGACAGGTCTCAGTTGTAAAGTGCTCCTGGGTAAAACTACCAGTACAAGAAAAAAACAAGCAAACAAATAAAAACAAAAAAGAAAACAGCTGGAGGGCTCTGCACATGTGAGACAAAATCATTTGTAACAGAAATTGTTAGAGGCAAGAACATGATATATACTTGCAATTACATAGATTAAATTATATATTAAATATATTAAATATATGCATATTTGTGATAAAAATTAGGATATATAAAATATATCAATAAAGTGGGCAATCTCACAAACTAAGTTATAAAGGTATACATGTCTAAAAACAGTGTTCCAAAATATGTGAAGTGAAAACTATCAGGATTAAAGGGAAAAACATCTACAAAAAGTGGTGGATAATTTGTGATATCCTACTTTCAAGAAAGAATGAAATGACTAGCAAAAATCCATGTAAAACAAACTGACTTGAACAACAACATAACTACACTAGGTCTACAGGACTATACAGAATATTCTGCCCCAAAGAGTAGACACATTTACCTTGTATAAGTCAAACCTGGACATCCATTTTTCTTAATCTATAGACTTAAATAAAATTGAAATTTCTCAAGAGTAAAGATTATTCCTCTAGAGCCAAATGATCCATAGCATTGTGTGGAATCATATTAGCTGAAGGGCTGTAAAAGAAATAATATTAACTAATTACCTTCAGACCCCAAATAACATCTGTATACTTGTCGCTTCTTCATGTAGTCATGAATGTATTGTTGAGTGAACAAAAAGAGAAATCTTATAATTTTGTGGGCATATTTTTTAACAAATTATGAATTATCATGAAAATGGTTCTCATTTTCACCGAACTCACAGAAGTGTCAAAAGAGTCAAGATTAAGCCTATTACATTGAGAAATGTCTTTGTTCCTTTATTAATTATTTGTTGGTACTGGAAATTGAACTCTGGGGTGCTTTACCCCTGAGCTACATTTTTAAAGTTTATTTTTTATTTTTGAATTTCAGTTACACAAAACATTAATGTTTATTTTGACATGAAATCATACCACTTTTAAACGGGGATTATTCTATCTGAGTGGCGTGATTAAAATAAATACAAATATTATACAGTCATAACCACATCCAAAGTAATGAAAATTTCCTCAACTGTTTTTATGACTTTTATGCTTCTAGCTATTACACAAAGAACTTTGATCCTTTTTTAATTTTACTTTTGTACATGATGTGAGGGACGTATCCAAATACATTTTTCCTTCTTGTGGATATCTAGTCATCTCAGGGGCATTTTTGGTTCAGCTTTTACTCTTGAAAAATATAAGCAGTGTGTGTGTGTGTGTGTGTGTGTGTGTGTGTGTGTGTGTGTAATCCCTCTGAACACCAGTTACAAATTGCTGCCCATGCAGGTCAGGCAAATTGCTGCCCACGCAGTTACAAATTGCCAGCCCCAACCTGCAAAGTCAGCTGACCTTAAGGGCACTCATGTGAATTTCCAGGGACACCAAATAAAACATAGACACACTTTACCTTTACACAAGCTTCAGGACTTCTTCTCTGCTCTTGGCCTCAGGCCCCCCAAAAGGGAGGGCAAGAGAAAGTCACGAGAGGCTGGTGAGAAAGTGACCACATTCAGAAGAGAGTTTTTATTGAAGGACTCTTGTTCTTAGAAAGTTCTATTCAAAAAAGGCCAGAGGAGCAGGGTTACAAGGACCATGAGGATAAGTCAACCCGCATGGGTAATGCCTACATTTGAAGACCCCCCCCTCTCTATCTGAGCTGGGACAATGCCCAAGTCACCACAAATGTAGTGACTGCTCAGAGCATCCTGCTTCAGGACTGGAAGGCATGGGTCACTCAGAAGAGCTTCCCACATATCCGTTCTTCTTTCTTTGAAATAGCAGGTGATGGGTAATTATTTTGAGTCCCTGAATTCTTCTCCTAGGGGCACAACATCCTACAATTACAACACAAGAGAGAATAAGTAGCAACGGGAACAATACAAGGATATACCATGCAGAGTGTTTAAGAATGTTTCCAGGGTTAAAGCAGTTTAAGTATTTGATCAGCTAAAGAAGTAAGATCTGAAAAGTGAATCTTACATTTTTGTATCTTGAATCTGATGATGCAGCTCCAAAAGATCCAAGCATTCTTCTGCCAAATATCCAACAAATGGTTTTGAAGCTTCTTCCACTACCATTAAGAAGCATTGCATTTGGCAGCAGTAACACACACATACTTATAGCTAGCATGACATTTAGGTCTTTCCTTGAATTTCAAAGTGCAAAGTTCATTATCTATATTCATGACAGAAGTCTCTAATCCATTTAGCTTGGTCTCATTCCTTTCATCAACATTTATTTGATTGTGAAGAGCCTTGGAAGTATTCTGAGCTAAATAATTAAGAAAATTTGCATGTTGAATATTTGAGATATGGCCACCAAAGCTGTCACCATGGAAGCAATAAAAGAAACCAAGGGAACAACTCTCACTATTATGAGTCCAAGAGCACACTTAGGTCTCACTAGCTGGGAGTGTATTTGTTGTAAGACTTGAAAAGCAGCATCAGCCTACCATGGCTCTGAAATATTTCCTGGTAATAAGACAAAGGAGGGCTGATGGAGCATCGTCGTTCCTTTTTCTCTATTATTTCTGGTGATACAACTAGTTAAATTACATTTACTATATGTTACAAGATATCTATCATCTTCCCTTTTAACTTTTACATTTCCTGTAATTAAAACATAAGGAGATTGAACACAGGCCCATAAGCTGTAGCAAGAACCTTCCTGTTACAGTTCTTGCCTACAAAGTCTGGTAAAGCTTTGTCAGTAAAATGTAAGAATTCTGAGGCAGCAATTAAGCGCCAAACATCTTTCTGAATGCCACCTTCCCTGAAGGTAAGGATGCTACTAACAAATCCTCCAGGATTCATGGCATTACCCTTGCATAACTGCCTTTTGTCAATTTTAGGAGACCAGTCCAAAATATACCCACCATTTCTACACACCTTATGCTGTACTTGAAAAGTACAAATAAAATTTAAAGTTTCTAGTATTAACGATAAAAATGAAAAAGTGATGGAGGGTGCCAGATCTCTAGACTCTGGAGTATAAGCAATTAAAAACAGACTTATGTGCAATTTTGCCTTGAGCATAGTGGTAGGATTATGATGTCTACCCCCCCCCCATTGGTATGGGGTACTATGAGAATATGAGCAGAAAACACAGATTTTATTTATATTATAATACAGCGATCAACAAACTCAACATTAAATTTAAAAGAAAAAAATAAGTCTCTATTGTTTAGGTCAAGCCCTAGCTACCAGAGATCCAGGGATCCTGAAGGATGAGTGGCTTAGGTGAAAGAAGAGGAGACAGGACTATAGTTGCAAGTTATGAGCAGCCTTTAGAAGTACCCACTGCCCCTAGAGGGGCCTTTATTTTTAAACATTTTTTACAAGTGTTTTTTCATGTAGTTAATGGATAGCTTCAAAGCTCAAAATTTCTTTGATTTACATAATTTTTAAGAGTTACAATATTTTTAGGTACATATTAATTACCTAAAATATCAAGTACATTGTTTAAAATATTTTCCTGTAACCTTTGCCAATCACGATTAAGCTTTTACATTTTCACCTCAATCGATAAGTGCTAGACTACACAACTCGACTACATGTACCTTGACCTATTATTAGCTTTTAATTTTAGAGAGAGAGAATTTTTTTTAATATTTATTTTTCAGTTCTCGGCGGACACAACATCTTTGTTGGTATGTGGTGCTGAGGATCAAATCCGGATCGCACGCATGCCAGGCTAGCGCACTACCACTTGAGCCACATCCCCAGCCCAAGCTTTTAATTTTAAAGCATACGTATAATTATATCATTAACCTTTAACTTTAAAGCATACCTATGATTATTGGTAAGATTTCTTACTTCTAAAGTCCCAATAAAACACTTAAAGTAGTTAAAGCCTATTACTTAAAAGCACTTTTCTGAAGTGCTTCCAAAATGTATGTATATTAATTTTATATTATTCTATTTTTAATTTCAAAGGTAATTTTCTATTTCATATGACCTGTTTAACTGCTTTCTTTAAGAGTTTCTTTGATACTTTTTCAAAATACAACTATTCGTATGTTTTTGTAATCTTTAACAAAAGAGCAGGCTCTTCAACACAACCCATTTACCATTAATATTAACAATGTGTTTCCCATTTTGACCATGAATTCCTGTGTAAGGCAAAGGAGGGCCTGTTGGTGGTTGAAATGTATGTTGCACAGATTGTAGATTTAGAATGTGGGGCTTAGTGCAAATTCTTAAGTTTTTCTCAAGAACCTTGAGATTTGTAAGATTTTCTTCATAAATTTTTGAGGAATAACACTATTGTTTGAATCCTGAGAGATTTTAAAACACATCTCCAGGCATGTCTTAATTGTATCATTAGTCTCATTTTGGGAATGTTCCTGCCATTTCCGTCAACATGTACTTTTATTGTTGATTGATGTATACCCTATTTTCCATATTATGAGTATCATAAACAATACATTTAACCCTCCACATGGTTTCAGTTTCCAAATGGTGTAGCTCTGCCACGACATCTCCCATGCTGTGACCTATCAGACAGAGGGTGCAGGAACAACTTAACCACATTATCTATAAGACACCAGCTATTTTCCATATGACTTCTGTGGAACTTGTGATTGAATCTTGAGTTCCAGCCTATAGTGGGTCAATTAATTGTCACTGGATAACAAGTCATTCTAGAACTTATTGGCTCACTCGACCCTTGAGCCAAATCCCCAGCAGTATTTTGTATTTTATTTAAAGAAAGAGGTTTAACTGATTTGCTTAGCACTTCTCCCTTGCTGAAGTTGGCATTGAACTCATGATCCTTCTGCTTCAGCCTTCCAGGACTCTGGGATTACAGAAGTGCACCACTGCACTCAGCTCTGTTCACAATTTTAATGCCAGCATTCCCTCTTTGCCTTATCAACTATTTTTATGCTATATTTCAAATGGATGCAGCATTTCTAATTTTTCCTCCCAGAACTGGATGACAGTTTATAGATTTTGCTTTCTCTTTGTGAGCATTTCACATGTGGAAAAAAAGCAGACACAATGATGTGATGAGAAGGAAGAAAAAGGTGACACTTTAAAGAGAGAGAATGTGTCCTCTCTGTAAAGAGAAGAGCATGGCTCTCTTTCTCTCCAATTTCATTAGAGATCTAAAAAAAGATTCTAAAGAATCCTGCCCAGGTACACTTCTTGACTTTGGACTGACAGCAGGATAATATCAAACTCTCAAGTATCTAGTGCCATGAAAACTTGAGGTTAATTAGCCTCATGTTCATGATTTATAATTGAGTTCTTAATCATAAACTCTTTCAGATTTTATGGTTACTGGGAATTATCTTTATTTCCCTGAGTTCCAGAATCTGGTCTTTAACAAGATCACCAAAGTATCCCCTTTAGTGTAACTTGTGTTCCTCTTACAAACATTATTTTGAAACTGCATTTCTCCTACAGATAATAGTTTGTTAAAAAATGTAACACATCCTGTCCAGTTAATCCAGAAAGGGTGCAAGTAAATTGCTTCTTGGAAAATAAAGCATAGGGTCAATGTGTTGAGCCTATTTATTTATTTATTATGCTGTGTGTTGAAATCAGAGCTAGTCGACCACTGAGCTACATCACCAGCTCCTTTTTTATATTTTATTTACACACAAAATCTCATTGATTTGCTTAGTGCCTGGCTGGTACGTTGCTGAGACTGGCTCTAAATTCATGATTCTCCTGTCTCACCCTCCCAAGCTGCTGGGAATACAGGTACGTGGCACCATGAACAACCTACCATTTACCTTAAAGGTACTTCAGTTCTTTTACCAGGTTCTGTGAAAAATACTACAATGAAAATATAGTCTTTTCTATGATCTAATGACTCCAATTTTTTTAGATACATACCCAGAATTACTACTACTGAATCATATGACATTTTTATTTTAACTGATTGAAGAACCTTAATACCATTTTCAAAAATAGCTTTACTCAATTTATATTCTCACCAGCATTTCTACAAGTGAGTCTTTATATCCATGCTCATATGCTCTGGATTACCTACTAACTTTCAGATTTTTGTTTTTTTACTTCTAAATATTTTACTTATTTATTTACTAGTCATATAGACAAATAACTTTTATTTTATTTATTTGTTTTTATGTGATTCTGATGCTTGAACACAGTGCCTCCCATGTGCTAGGGAAGCACTCTATAACTGAGCCAGAACCCCAGCCCCTACCTTTCAGATTTTTATCAAAGGCATTCTGACAAGACTGCTTAGGGTGAAGGAAAGTTTCATTTGACTGATGCATTAAATTTCTGAGGCAAGTGTGTTATATTCCAGGCTGTCAAGTAGCTAGAAGAAGAGTGTACTGTATTTTCTGTGGTGAAACAGGAATCTGTGATTTCTAACACAATTTTAACACTACTGCTGCAAATTTTAGTTTTGGGAAGTACTTACAAACAATGCAAATCCAACTATTTGTAATGTATGAATATTTGCACATGCTCAGTCTCTGTTGCTTATAGAAATTGGATGTTTAGGATATATTCCCTGGAACAGAAGTCACTAATTTTAGATGCTCAGTACATGGAGAAACTACTTCAGAAAACAACTGGAAGGCCTGGAATTATTACTGGGATGAACAAGGGTAGGTCAGGGCTCAGAAAGTGCTCAAATATTCTTGAGTCTATCGGTAGTTTGTTTAATTTTCCCTTTTGGTACCTGTAATTGAGTTGAGAGAGAAGCAATTCTTCCAGCAACATAAGTTAGCAAAACCACTGGAACTTAGGCCTAGTGCAGATGACTAGAAACTTTCTCTAGAAACTTCCAGATGACTGGGAGCAAAAAGTAACAATTAGCATTTTGAAGATCATTCTCAGAAAACACCATAAAGAGTAGCAGAAATATCTGAGGGAATTCATTTTTTAATTTGTCGATCATTTTATTATGGAGTCACTAGAGTTCCTCTTATACTCTGAATACTATGAAATAATTAAATATGTAATGTAAAATATTTTCTCCTGCTCAGCAACTTGTTGTTTTAAAAAATATTTTCACATGTATGACCTCCTCAGCAGCCACATGAATGTTTATAGCAGCTCAATTTGCAATAGCTAGACTATGGACCAACCTAGGTGGTTCTCGAAAGATGAATGGATAAAGAAAATGTGGTATATATAATCAATGGAATATTAGTCAGGTTGAAAGTAGGCTAAAATTATGGCATTTTCTAGTAAATGGTTGGAGATAGAGAATATAATGCTAAGTGAAATAAGCCAGTCTCGCAAAATCAAAGACAAATGTTTTCTCTATTATGCTGATGCTAATTCAGGAGGGAGGGGGCATTGGGGCAGAATCTCTTTATCTTACATTAGGTTGAGGGAAGTGATGGGAGGGAGGGAAGAGGGATGTGGGAATAGGAAAGATAGTAGTAGATTGAAACAGACATCATTACTGGATGTATATATATTTGACTACATGACTAATATGATTCTGCAACATGTACACTCAGAAAAATGAGAATTGATGTCCAATCCAAGTATGATATACCAAACTGTGTTTGTGTGTGTGTATGTATGTATATACATACATACACACATACATACATGCATTCTACTGTCATGGGGATGAAAGAGGGTCTGGGGATGTGGCTTAGTGGTTAAGAACCCCTTGCACTAAAAGGAGTGAGAGAGAAAATAGGAATCCAAATCAGAAGGCAGGATGGATCCACACAATTCCAACAAGTTTCCCATAACTCCTGCCCTCATTACCAAGTACTTAGGGTCTGTTGATATTGGTACATCTGTGAAAATTTGAAAAAAATATTTTTTCTTATGATCTGGAGACATAAAAATGGACTTGCAAATTTCTACCAGGCCTGGTAGAATGGATTGGAAACAGTAGTCACATCCCATAGAATTCCAAAGTTATTACTTTAATTGAACCACTTCAGCTGAGTTCTCAGCAAATGGGACTGCCATTGGGGTAAAGGTTCAGAGACCACATTGCTCCATTTTTAGATGAGTGTGAGGTCAGCCTGGGCAACAGAGTCCAGCACTGTCTCAAGAAAGAGAAAAGAGGCGGAGCCTTGGTGAGGGTGTAGCTCAGTGGTAAAGCAGCCTTGAGTTCAATCCCCTGTGGAGACCAGTGACAGTGATTGGGAGACAAGTGTCTGAGATGGAGGTCTCTAATGACGTCATGGCAGTGGCATGCTTGGTGACTGGAAAAGTTTCTATGCAAAAGTATAGGATGCCTGGTTGCTATGGCAATGCTCTCCATGGGGGAGACTCTGTTGTGGGAGACTTTTCACCTTTGACCTTATTCTCAGGCACAAAGTTCCTTGCTAAGTCAACCACATGGTTCACCAGTTCCACTGTTTTAAAGGAAGCTTTAATATAACTTTAAAGGATGGACTTTCTTGAGAGCTGCAGGGTGCTCTTAACATTGCACATTCCAACTATAGAATGTAACTGAGAAAATAGCTGCATACTGTTGCTAACTGTGTAACTTTCATAAATACAAAGAATAATGCTTACATAGTCTTTAATATGATCAATGAAAGATACATAATAAAGATTGCTGGTGTAATTCTTTTTTTCTTTTTTTTAGAGAGATAATTGTTAATATTTGTTCATTTATATTTTTAACTTTTGGTGGACACAACATCTTGTATTTCATTTATATGTAGTGCTGAGGATCAAACCTAGTGCCCCACACACGCCAAGTGAGCACACTACCACTTGAGCCACATCCCCAGCCCTCCTGGTATAATTCTTTAGACCTGCTGCTCCATCATAGAGCAGTGCTCCGCCCGATCCCAGATGTTGTATCTTCTGCGTGTGTGACTCTTTATTTCTTCCAATGTCCCATCAAACCCTGCCAGAACCTGCTAGTTGAGCCACACTTGTCACAGCAATAACCAGTAGCAAAAATAAATAAATAAAAACCATCAATCTCTAATTAAATCATTTCATATGTTTTCTTAATATGTTAAAATAAGGCATATGGAAACTAAAAATTCCTATAAAATCTGATGTACTTCTCAGAATATTTAATAGTCTAACATTTTCTAATTCATTAAATATGAAAAAAATCAGAGTTCTATCTGGGCATCCTGAAATGTTTAAACATAGTCACTGATAATCACAGAGGAAAAAATAAAATACCACCTACAGAAATACAGATATTCTCTGTCTCAACATTTGCCTTGGGTAGATTACTGCTACTTTGATAATCTGGTCCCGGCTGTAAGTATCCATACCCAATTCCAAATATAATGAAAGTTACTAATCCTATCTCATCAACAACTGGTATATATTTTGGACTCGGAATTGGCTAATATTTTGTTTTCTCTATTTCAATAGCATTCTAATGCAAATTGTCCTTATCACTAACAGGACCAAATAAATTTTCAGACTACTCATCAGCTTTTCAAAAATGACCTGAGCAGAGACTCACAGCATCACGATTTTTGCAGGAGCACATCGTAAATTTCTGACATCCTCCGCCAAGGTTGCTTGACATTCCTTAAAGACAGGAAAATGTGACACCTTTTAGACTGCACTGGACCAGGTGGTAACGTGTTCTTCACTTATCAGTTGCATTTGAGCTCCCCCATGACATCATCTATAAATCAGAGACCTCCATATGGAATTCCTCCACCAAAAGGCTATGAAAAGGCAGGCACATTTACAAGTTCAGAGACTCCTGCAAAATAGAAGCTTTCACAAACTCTTTATGATAAGGACATTATGGCCACTTGTGATGACTACCAATTACAGAGGGTTCCCAGAGCAGGAAGCTGCTCCTCATGGACCTTCCATTATCATTACTTTTTAAAACCATACCTTGATTTTTATTGAATTGGTGAATTTTACAGGGTTCCTGAATTAATAAACCATGCCTGAGAATCCAAAGAAGAAAACAATATAATGGACAAGCCCATCCACCCATCATAAGGTTTATTAAAACTTGGTTCCTAATGCATTTTTCTTAGGGATATTGGGAATTGAACTCAGTGGCACTCAACCACTCAGCCAACTCCCAGTCTTCTTTTTTATTTATTATTTGAGTTACTTCTTACAGACAGGGTCTCACTGAGCTCTTTACTCCTTGTTATCCAGGGAGGCCACCTTTCAAATCACAACCCATGGGCTAAGGTTGTGGCTCAGTGGTTGACAATGTGCCTAGCATGTGGGAGGCGCTGGGTTTGATTCTTAGGGAAAAAAAAATTTAATATATATATATATATACTTTTTTTAAAAAATGAAAAGATGGGCTGGGGATGTGGTTCAAATGGTAGCGTGCTCACCTGGCATGCGTGGGGTGCTGGATTCAATCCTCAGCACCACATAAAAATAAAATAAAGATGGTGTGTCCACTGAAAACTAAAAAATAAATATTAAAAAATTCTTTCTCTTTAAAAAAAGTGAAAAAAAAGTCACAATCCTCCTGCCTCAGAATCTTGAGCCACTGGTATTTCAGGTGTATGCCATAGCACCTGGGGATTCTCACTAATTTTGAGAATTTCAGAGTCTTTCATAAAATTTCAACAATAGTGGAATCTAAGCCTGCTGCAAGCCTTTAAAACTTCTAGTACACTGTACCATTAAATAAACCTCTCCATGTTTATCTCAGTTTGTTCCACATAAGCATCACACTACAAAAGTTTGTGAGAAAATGCATACATGAAGGAAAATATGTGGTTCAAGGTCCAAGAGGTTACTTGTTATTATGTTTGGCCCCCAAATTATGTCTTTGGTATGACAAAGAATATTTTAATTCTCATTTAATCATTGTACATTCTCACTATTTGCTCGGCTACAAACCCAAATACATCAGAAGGTAGCCATCCACCTGCCAGCGCACATGACAACACTACTGTCCAAAAGGGACAGGCAGGTGCTGTCAGGAGATTCTGTAGCCCTCCTAGGAGTCTGATTCCTACACTGAAGTACTCACCAAGACTGAACTCCTACAAACAATGCCCACACCCCAGGACAGCTGCATTTACTCCAGTCCCTCACACTGCCCAGGAACAAGCCTGCAACTACTGCCTTTGGCAAATGGATTTCTTACAAAGAAGTCCAGACTGTGTCAAGTGCACACACACCTCGATTCAATATTTCTTCTAAATCAAAGATGTAAAACTAGGAAATTGCCACACTGACTCATTGGCTGCAAAGAAAGTTTTTGGAAATCCTGGGAAGAGTTCAAAACTATCTTTTAAAGATGAAGTTTTACTGGATGGCTTATGCTGTGTTTATCAAAAACAGAAGGGCCACAGCACACTCTTTTGGCATTCCTCTCCAAATGAACACCAAGACACAGCAAAAGGCTACAACAGAGATAGCAGTGACAATCAACCCATCTTTGGCATGTTG
Organism: Spermophilus citellus; assembly: GCF_964194105.1. NCBI lineage: Eukaryota > Metazoa > Chordata > Mammalia > Rodentia > Sciuridae > Spermophilus > Spermophilus citellus. The sequence continues at coordinate 20,453,185 of NC_138201.1, forward strand.
GCAAACTTCAATATTTGGACACAAGTATGTAAGGAACTCTTACCAATGATCACACAAGATCCATGACACCTGAATAGCTTGTGGGTGAGGTTTTGCTCAGGAGGGTTTGAATACTTAGGACAAGTAACTGAATCCTTCAGCCTGAGCAGAAACAGCCCTCTCCACAGCAAGTACTGCACAATATCATCTGGTTGGAGGCTGTAGCTTTATTACTGATGTAGGGCACATGAGGCAGTGTGAGCCTCTCTTTGAGGATGACATGAAATATTGATTTACCATATTTCACATTCAAAGGATTTTTCTCCAGTAAACTTCCTACATGTATATGAGTGAAACAGTAATAACAGAAGAGTTTACCAATTGTTTTCATGCTTACGATTTCTATGCAGTATGTGTTCTTTCACATGTGTGAAGCAGACAAGATGTGACAAAGGCTTCTCCACATTGTTGACATTCATTGGGCTTTTCTCCAGTATACATTCGTCCGTGTCTGTGAAGGTCACTGCTTACATTCTTAGGGCTTCTCTCCAGTATGAGTTTGTTCATGTGAGTGAAGGTGAGAGGACTGACTGAAGGCTTTCCCACACTGCTTACATTCATAGGGCCTCTCTCCAGTATGAGTTCGTTTATGTATCTGAAGGTTATAGGCAGCAGTAAAGGCTTTTCCACATTGTTCACATTCATAGGGCTTTTCTCCTGTATGCGTTCTTCCATGTATGCGAAGATCACGGGATGAAGCAAATGTTTTTCCACATTGTTGACATCCAAAGGGTTTCTTTCTAGTATGTGTTCTTCTATGAGTCTGAAGGTGACTAGATCTAGCAAAGGCTTTTCCACACTGCTTACATTCATAGGGCTTCTCTCCAGTATGTGTTCTTCCATGAATCCAAAGGTAACTAGTACTAGCAAAGGCTTTTCCACACTGCTTACATTCATAGGGCTTCTCTCCAGTGTGTGTTCTTCCATGAATCCGAAGGTAACTAGTTCTAGCAAAGGCTTTTCCACACTGCTTACATTCATAGGGCTTCTCTCCAGTGTGTGTTCTTCCATGAATCTGAAGGTGACTAGATCTAGCAAAGGCTTTTCAACACTGCTTACATTCATAGGGCTTCTCTCCAGTATGTGTTCCTCCATGTTTATGAAGCTGACGGGATGTAGCAAAGGCTTTGCCACACAGCTTACATACATAGGGCTTCTCTCCACTATGAGTTATTTCATGTATGTGAAGGTCACAAGATTTAGCAAAGGCTTTGCCACACTGCTTACATTCATAGGGCTTCTCTCCAGTATGCACTCTTCCATGTATTTGAAGTTGACTGGATCTAGCAAAGGCTTTTCCACACTGCTTACATTCATAGGGCTTCTCTCCAGTGTGTGTTCTTCCATGAATCTGAAGGTGACTAGATCTAGCAAAGGCTTTTCCACACTGCTTACATTCATAGGGCTTCTCTCCAGTATGTGTTCCTCCATGTTTATGAAGCTGACGGGATGTAGCAAAGGCTTTGCCACACAGCTTACATACATAGGGCTTCTCTCCACTATGAGTTATTTCATGTATGTGAAGGTCACAAGATTTAGCAAAGGCTTTGCCACACTGCTTACATTCATAGGGCTTCTCTCCAGTATGCACTCTTCCATGTATTTGAAGTTGACTGGATCTAGCAAAGGCTTTGCCACACTGCTTACATTCATAGGGCTTCTCTCCAGTATGAGTTTGTTCATGTGAGTGAAGGTGAGAGGACTGAATGAAGGCTTTCCCACACTGCTTACATTCATAGGGCCTCTCTCCAGTATGAGTTCGTTTATGTATCTGAAGGTTATAGGCAACAGTAAAGGCTTTTCCACATTGTTCACATTCATAGGGCTTTTCTCCTGTATGCATTCTTCCATGTATGCGAAGATGACAGGATGAAGCAAATGTTTTTCCACATTGTTGACATCCAAAGGGTTTCTTTCTAGTATGTGTTCTTCCATGAATCTGAAGGCAATTAGATGTAGGAAAGGCTTTTCCACACTGCTTACATTCATAGGGCTTCTCTCCAGTATGAGTTCTTTCATGTATGTGAAGGTCACCAGATCTACCAAAGGCTTTGCCACACTGCTTACATTCATAGGCCTTCTCTCCAGTATGTGTTTTCTGATGTATTCTAAGTAATCTGGGATAAGCAAAGTCTTTCCCACATACCTTACATTTGAAATGTGCATTCCCTGTGTGTGTGATCCTGTGCTTTGGAAGACTTGTCTGTGAAATAAAGGTTCGACCATATTGTTTACATTCATAGAGTTTCTCTCCAGAATGAGTTCTTTCATGTCTTCTAAATAAAGAGGAGAAATGAAAGGCTTTCCCACATACCTCACATTGAAAAGGTTTACCTCCACTGTGTGTTATCATGTGTCTTTGAACACCTGGGAGAGAAGAAGAGGCTTCACCACATTCTTGACATTCATAGGGTTGCCACCCAGGATGAGTTTCTTCATGTCTTTGAATGTCATTGGAACAACTGATGACTTTCCCACATACTGTACTTTCACATGGTCTATCTCCAGTTTGTAACAACATTTGTGTGTGAACACTTTTGAAAGAAACCAGAGATTTCCTATATTGTTTAAATGCACATGGCTTCTCTTCACATTCTTCATGCTTATGGTATTTGTGTCCAGAGTGAGATGTGATGTGCCTATGAAGGAAAGAAGGACATATGAAATCTTTTGCACACATAATGAAGTCACATGGATTTACTCTATTAAAATTTTTCTTTGTTTGATTAAGAATTGGAATCAATTTGAAGGTTAACCCACACTATTCTGTGGGGAAAGTTTCAAGTTTACCATAGGACTTCTTTGAAGAAGAAGTGACCAGCACATAATTGATACCTAACTCATTCACAGTTTTCTATTTATTTATAGGTCTTTACATTTCTACCAACATCACGTAAAGATTTTCTGACTTGTTAAAGTTCCCTGAAAATAAAGAGATTGAAAGGAAACAATCCTTTGCAACACAGCTTCTCTATGGCTATTATTCACATAGTCATATTCACATATGCAATTTCATAGTACTTTTTGCATGTCAAATACTTTGAAAAGACTGAATACCTGTTACAGATAAGTATGTATTCCTGGTAAAAAATATTATAAGAATAAATACATTTCCAATTATGCATACTTCTTCGGTTGGTTGCTTTAAAAATTATATGACAGTTCTCAGATTCCCTCACGAATTCCTCTTGTGAGTACAGTTACCTTAGGTTGCTTCCACAGTTTTCAATCTGATCTTCAGTGGTCTTGTCTTCCCACTTGTTTCCTAAAATGAGACAACATAACAATCTTTATGAATATTTAGGAGCTAGAAATGCTTTGCCAAATTGTAGGTGCCATTTATGCTTCAATAATTCATCAACTGATTTCCTTTGCACCTTCTACATAAATGACCAAAATAAACATGAGTTCTCAATTTGATTAATTTTAAAACCATCATTGTTACCTATAGAAGCCAGGTTTCTGAGGACTTCCCGCATCACATCTCTGTAAAGGTTCTTCTGAGAGGCATCCAGAAAAGCCCACTCCTCCTTGGTGAAGTTCACAGCCACATCCTCAAAGGTCACTGAGATCTGAAATATACCACAAATGTATATACAACTCCAAGACACATAATCATGAAGATATCCAACATACAGAACAAGGAGAGAATATTAAAAGCTACGAGAGAAAGAAGGCAGATTACATTCAGGGGTAAACCAATTAGGTTAACGGCTGATTTTTCATCACAGACGTTGAAAGCAAGAAGATCCTGGAACAACGTATTTCAAACGCTGAAAAATAATCAATTCCAACCAACAATACTGTATCCAGCAAAATTAAGCTTCAGATTTGACAATGAAATTAAAATATTTCACGATAAACAAAAGTTAAAAGAATTTGCAGGCAGAAAACCAGCACTGCAAGTCATTCTGAGCAAAACACTACAAGAAGAGGAATTGAAAAACAGCACCCAAAACTAACATTGGGAGGTAACCCAGTAAAGGGAAGAACAAAAAATATAACCAAAAAGGAAATACGAGCCATATTATAATAAACACATAAATAAGCATGTCTGGAAGTACAAACAATATATCAATAGTAACCTTAAAAGTTAATGGCTTAAATTCACCAATCAAGAGACAAACGCTAGTAACCTGGATTAAAAAAACGAATCCAACAATATGCTGCCTCCAGGAGACTCATATGATAGGAAAAGACATACACAGGTTGAAAGTGAAAGGCTGGGAAAAATCATACCACTCACATGGTCCTCGGAAGCAAGCAGGAGTGGCCATACTCATATCAAATAAAATCAACTTCAAACCTAAGTTAATCAAAAGGGATAAAGAAGGCCACTATGTACTGTTAAAAGGAACCATCCACCAACAAGACATAACAATTATCAATAAGTATGCACCAAACAATGGTGCTGCAACGTTCATAAAACAAACTCTCCTCAAGTTCAAGAGTCAAATGGACCACAACACAATAGTTATCAGTGACTTCAACACACCGCTCTCTCCTTTGGACACATCCACCAGACAACAGCTGAATAAAGAAACTGTAGAACTCAATAACACCATTAATACCCTAGACTTAACTGACATATATGGAATATATCAAACATCATCAAGTGGATACACATTCTTCTAAGCAGCACATGGATCCTTCTCAAAGATAGACCATATAGTATGCCATAGGGCAACTCTTTCAAATATAAAGGGGTGGAGATAATATAATGCACCTTATCTGATCATAATGGAATGAAACTGGAAATCAATGATAAAAGAAGGAAGGAAAAATCCTGCATCACCTGGAAAATGAACAATGTTACTAAATGATCAATGGGTTACAGAAGACATAAAGGAGGAAATCAAAAAATTCTTAGAAACAAATGAAAATACAGACACAACATATCGGAATCTATGGGACACAATGAAAGCAGTTTTAAGAGGGAAATTTATTTCCTGGAGGTCATTCCTCAAAAAAAGAAAAAACCAACAAATAAATGAACTCACACTTCATCTCAAAACCCTAGAAAAGGAACAGCAAAACAACAGCAAATGTAGCAGAAGGCAAGAAAGAATTAAAATCAGAATGGAAATCAATGAAATTGAAACAAAAAAAAACATTGAAAAAATTGATAAAACTAAAAGTTGGTTCTTTGAAAAAATAAATAAGATTGACAGACCCTTAGCCATGCTAACGAAGAGAAGAAGAGAGAGAACTCAAATTACCAACATATGGGATGAAAAAGGCAATATCACAACAGATACTACAGAAATACAAAAGATAATTAGAAATTATTTTGAAACCCTATATTCCAATAAAATAGAAGATACTGAAGATATCGATAAATTTCTTAAGTCATATGACTTGCCCAGATTGAGTCAGGAAGATACACACAATTTAAACAGACCAATGACAAAAGAGGAAATAGAAGAAGCCATCAAAAGACTACCAACCAAGAAAAGCCCTGGACCGGATGGGTATACAGCGGAGTTTTACAAAACTTTCAAAGAAGAATTAATACCAATACTTTTCAAGTTATTTCAAGAAACAGAAAAAGAAGGAGATCTTCCAAATTCATTGTATGAGACCAACATCACCCTGATACCGAAACCAGACAAACATACTTCAAAGAAAGAAAACTACAGACCAATATCTCTAATGAACATAGATGCAAAAATCCTCAACAAAATCCTGGCGAATCGAATACAAGAGCATATCAAAAAAATTGTGCACCATGATCAAGTAGGATTCATCCCTGGGATGTAAGGCTGGGTCAATATACGGAAATCAAGAAATGTTATTCACCACATCAATAGACTTAAAGAACCACATGATCATCTCGATAGATGCAGAAAAAGCATTCGACAAACTACAACATCCCTTTATGTTCAAAATACTAGAAAAACTAGGGATAACAGGATCTTACCTCAACATCGTAAAAGCTATATATGCTAAACCTCAGGCTAGCATCACTCTGAATGGAGAAAAACTGAAGGCATTCCCTCTAAAATCTGGAACAAGACAGGGATGCCCTCTATCACCACTTCTATTCAATATAGTTCTCAATACACTGGCCAGAGCAATTAGACAGACGAAAGAAATTAAAGCCATAAAAATAGGAAAAGAAGAACTTAAATTATCACTATTTGTGTATGATATGATAATATATCTAACAGACCCAAAAGGATCTACAAAGAAATTACTAGAGTTAATAAATGAATTCAGCAAATATAAAATCAACATGCATAAATCCAAGCCATTCCTGTATATCAGCGCCAAACCTTCTGAAATGGAAATGAGGACAACCACCCAATTCACAATATCCTCAAAAAAAATAAAATACTTGGGAATCAACCTAAGAAAAGAGGGGAAAGATTTATACAATGAAAACTACAGAACCCTAAAGAGAGAAGTAGAAGAAGACCTTAGAAGATGGAAAAATGTACCTGGTTCATGGATATGAAGAACTAACATCATCAAAATGGAAATATTACCCAAAGTTCTCTATAGGTTCAATGCAATGCCAATCAAAATCCCAACGGCATTTCTTGTAGAAATAGATAAAGCAATTATGAAATTCATATGGAAAAACAAAAGACCCAGAATAGCAAAAGCAATTCTAAGCAGGCAGTGTGAGTCAGGTGGTATAGCAATACCAGATTTCGAACTATACTACAGAGCAATAGTAACAAACACAGCATGGTACTGGTACCAAAACAGGCGAGTGGACGAATGGTACACAATAGAGAACACAGAGACCAATCCACAAAATTACAACTATCTTATATTTGATAAAGGGGCTAAAAGCATGCAATGGAGGAAGGATACCATCTTCAACAAATGGTGCTGGGAAACTCAAAAAAATTAACAATAAGAAAACAAACAAGGGCTGGGGATGTGGCTCAAGTGGTAGCGCACTCGCCTGGCGAGCATGCGGTCTGGGTTCAATCCTCTGCACCACATACAAAAAAAAAATGTTGTGTCTGCTGAGAACTAAAATAAGCAAATATTAAAAATCTTCTCTCAGGCTGGGGATGTGGCTCAAGCGGTAGCGCACTCCCCTGGCATGCGTGCGGCCCGGGTTCGATCCTCAGCACCACATACAAAGAAAGATGTTGTGTCCGCCGAAAACTAAAAAAAATAAAATATTAAAATAAAATTCTCTCTCTCTCTCTCTCTCTCTCTCTCTCTCTCTCTCTCTCTCAAAACTCTTCTCTTTCTCTCTCTCAAAAAAAAAATAATAACCCAATCAACAAATGGGCCAAAGACTTGAACAGACACTTCTCAGAAGAGGACATACAATCAATCAACAAGTACATGAAAAAATGCTCACCATCTCTAGCAGTCAGAGAAATGCAAATCAAAACCACCCCAAGATACCATCTCACTCCAGTAAGATTGGCAGCCATTAGGAAGTCAAAAAACAACAAGTGCTGGCGAGGATGTGGGGAAACGGGTACTCTTATACATTGCTGGTGGGACTGCAAATTGGTGTGGCCAATTTGGAAAGCTATATGGAGATTCCTGGGAAAGCTGGGAATGGAACCACCATTTGACCCAGCTATTCCCCTTCTCGGTCTATTCCCTAAAGACCTAATAAGAGCATGCTACAGGGACACTGCTACATCAATGTTCATAGCAGCACACTTCACAATAGCTAGACTTTGGAACCAACCCAGATGCCCTTCAATAGATGAATGGATAAAAAAAATGTGGCATTTATACACAATGGAGTATTACACAGCACTAAAAAATGACAAAATCATGGAATTTGCAGGGAAATGGATGGCATTACAGCAGATTATGCTAAGTGAAGTTAGCCAATCCCTAAAAAACAAATGCCAAATGTCTTCGTTGATATAAAGAGATATAAAGAGAGCAACTAAGAACAGAGCAGGGAGGAAAGCAGGAGGAAAAGACTAACATTAAACAGAGACATGAGGTGGGAGGGAAAGGGAGAGAAAAGGGAAATTGCATGGAAATGGAAGGAGACCCTCATTGTTATACAAAATTACATATAAGAGGTTGTGACAGGAATGGGAAAAACAAACAAGGAGAGAAATGAATTGTAGTAGATGGGGTAGAGAGAGAAGACGGGAGGGGATGGGAGGGGGGACAGTAGAGGATAGGAAAGGTAGCAGAATACAGCAGTCACTAATATGGCATCATGTAAAAACATGGATGTGTAACCGATGTGATTCTGCAATCTATAATTGGGATAAAAATGGGAGTTCATAACCCACTTAAATCTAATGTATAAAATACGATATGTCAAGAGCTTTGTAATGTTTTGAACAACCAATTTAAAAAATGAGAAAAAAAAAGAAAGAAAGAACTCAATGACCTAAAAATGTCACCATGGGCTGGAGATGTGGCTCAAGCGGTAGCACGCTCGCCTGGCATGCGTGCAGCCCGGGTTCGATCCTCAGCACCACATACAAACAAAGATGTTGTGTCTGCCGAGATCTAAAAAAAAAAAATATTAAAAAAATTCTCTTCTCTCTAATTAAAAAAAAAAAAAGTCACCTTGTCCAAACAACAGCCTTATAAAGTTTTATAACTCTCAAAACAATCTTCTTAATAAACAGCACGCACTACTTTTCTAAGTCTCACAGCAACAATGAATGTCCAATGATTGTCAAACTCTTCTTAACAGCAGCCAGTTCACTACCATAAGACACATGAGACACATACCAATGTTGCGCTCAAGGACATTTTGATCAAGGGTGGGCCACATTTGCAATGATTGTCTGTGGTGAAAGAGATTCATTGTGCCTGTAGCAATGGTGGTGCAAACAATCCGAAGGCAGAAGTTCTTCCAGAGTGTGGTAAAGCAACAAGTTTGTAGCCCAGAATTCTGAACTATCCCACACAGTCTGCGTGTGAAAGAGGCCACCATTCACATCTGTAAGCATGATATGATGTCTGCACAGTGAAGGAACAGACAAAAAGAAAATGTCCCTGCCACTTACACAGAAGCATACTCAAGGACTGAATCCATACAGAACCACCCCAAACAATGAAGAACCCACAATTACCCTCAGAGACATCAGCCCAACTCTGTCAGGGCAATGCTGCAGACAGGAGGGCTTCATGGACCTTCAACCAAACGGGAAGCACACTGAGGTCTCAGGGTCACAGCAACACTCCACAGGACATAAACCACACCCCTACAAGTGCACCACCAGTGAAATCCCATGTATGCTCAAAGAACATGAGAGCTAAAGCAGAAATCAGATCAGAAGAAGCTGAAAGGCCTCCAGTGAAGGGGACATGAAACACAGGGATCTGAACAGACACAGGACAAAGAGGTGACTCAAGAGAAAAGGTGACCATTTGGAAAGAAAAAAATATAAAAGTCCATCATAGGAAATTCATAGAGAACACGAGAGTTGGCGCTGTATTGGTATCTAAGTCATCCCACACACATTCCAGAAAAGAACAGCTAAAAGCAACCAATGAAACTGCCGCTTCAGAAAACCAGAGAAAGAAGAGCAAGGTAAACCTAAATTAACCACAGGTAGGTTGCCGCAGTCTAGCTGGGCACAATTTAGGAGCCACTTGACAAAGGAAACAAACCTCATTTTTAGAACCACACATGCCAAACAAAAAAGCTCCTCAATAAAAACCTTCAGAGCCCAACAGCCACCACCGGCTTCCCACAAGCCTCTCAACCTCCCCCACTCCTCCTGCTCTTGAGGCTGATTGGCGGGGTCACGTGGGCAGAGCCAAAAAAGTCCTCCAATGAGCAGCTCCGTAGTCTGAAAGGGCATGGAAACAGCCCAATGAGCATCACCGCAGAGGAGCCAATCACCTAGAAGTTGCTCGGGCTGCTGTGATCCAATCATCAGCTGGCAGTCTGAAAGTTTGCTGGGGCCCCTTCAGCTGTGGCTCTCAACATCTCCCCCTCTCTGTTTAAACAACAAGCATGTGCCTTAGGGACCATGCCTGCCTTAGGTTGTCCAATAGTACATATGGTCCTTACCCGTTATCTTAGGGTGGTACCATTGCAATTGGATCTTACCTGTCACTGACTACCGGTCCAATATACAGCCACACCTGTGGATAGGTCTTTGTTCCAGCGGGGGGGGGGGGGTGAGGTACTTTGCCTCACCTCTGTTGGCCCCCAAATTTTAGCTGAACGATCATGACAATCAGAAGGGAGGAAGATACACCAAGCCAACTGACGGCTCCTTTTGGAAAAATTGTACCACCGAAGACATCATCAGCAAAAATATCCCAACGCTATCCCAAGTCGCTGCACCAACAGATAGTTCACAATGCATACAGGTGAGTTCACAATGCATACAAATGATACATAGTCCAGGCAACTTCTGCAACCAGCTCAGTGATGGCTATTGCAGCAGCTGTAGATTGGTTTTATCTTTGTCTTCACCGGCACTGGGATGAAGATAGGAATTCTGGCAATAATGGCTAAAGAAAAAATTGTGTAACATTCCAGAAGGCACTAAAAGAAAACAATTTTCTTAACAATTTACATTATCTTGAAGAGAATTATTAAATATAATGAAAAGGAAAGGTGAAAGTAAACAAACAAATCTGTTAAGCTCCTTTTTTGTTCACATATTAAAACAATCCTCAACAGTTGTTTACCCAATTTAAAATAAACCATTTAAATCACGTGAAAAAAAAATATTTGGATCCATTTTTTCATGAGCGCTCATCATATATGATATATGGACATATGTACATACAAACATACAACATAAAACACAAGTGTGCACACAACACATAACATAATAGTAAAGGCCTTATAACTTTTTACAGGTGAAATCTCCATTGCAATATTTAAAAACTCTATAGTCAAAAAATAGAACTGATCAGCAAAACATTAACCTAGGTCTGTATGAGCTCAAAAAACAAAATAGAACTTCATGATGTGGGAGGGCAATAATAAAATAGATATTGAAAAAAGCTTCCTGGTTCTGTCGAAGATGTAAGGGTAGCCAAACTGGAGTTCTGGATATCAGCTGTTATGGATTTGAGCCAAATCATCTTCTTTTTGGTCTGTAGAAATCGCTTTAGTTAGGGCTGGGGATGTGGCTCAAGCGGTAGCGCGCTCGCCTGACACGCGTGCGGCCCGGGTTCGATCCTCAGCACCACATACAAAAACAAAAGATGTTATGTGTGCCAAGAACTAAAAAATAAATATTAAAAAATTATCTCCCTCTCTCGAAAAAAAAAAAAAGAAATCGCTTTAGTTAATCCCTCTGGAATCCAAATCGGCTGCTGTTCTCCCTGTGGAAACACATAAACAGACCCCCCCGACTCCAGACAATTACTGGGTCAGGACCTTTCCATTGTCCTGTTAGAATATCCTTCCAAAGTACCTTGGGCTTATGTACATTTTTTGGACACATATGCCTTTCTGCAGCACTAAGCCCTGATGAATCCAAATTTTAAAAGTTTAGAGTAAAAAGGGTTATTTTAAATTTAACTTTGGGGAATATATACCCCTTCCCAATTCCTTGTTTTTGCTTTAATAAGTACATTTTAATAGTTTGATGAGCTCTTTCAACTATGCCTTGTCCCTGTGGATTGTATGGGATTCTTGTTATATGAGTAATGCCAAATGTTGAGCAAAATTGTTTAAAAGAGGTAGAAGTATAACCAGGGGCATAATCTGTTTTGGAATGCCCACAGTGGCAAAATTTTGTAAGCAATGAGCTATAATATCTTTAGTTTTTTCTCCGGCATGAAGGGAGCCCATCAAAAATCCAGAAGAAGTATCAACTGTAACATGCAAATATTTTAATTTTTCAAATTCTGGCAAGTGTGTGACATCCATCTGCCAAATATGGTTAGGTATCAGTCCTCTAGGATTGACTCCAAGATTAACTTGTGGTAAAAAGGTCACACAATTTTGACATTGTTTTATTATTTGTCTAGCTTGTTCCTTAGTTATTTTAAGATGCTTTTGTAAAGTATTAGCATTGACATGGAACCTTTTATGAAAATTTATAGCTTCTTCTAGTGTAGAGAAAATATGTATGTCATGTGTAGTTTTATCTGCTAAATCATTACCCAAACTAAGGGCTCCAGGCAATCCTGTATGTGCCCTGATATGTCCTATAAAGAATGGATCTTTTCTGTCCCAGATTAGACTTTGTATAGTGGAAAGCAAAGAGAAAACAGTAGAGGAAGGGGAAATCCTACCAGCATTTTCAAGGGATACTATAGCATTAACTACATACTGACTATCAGAAAATAAATTAAATACAGAATCTTTACACATCACAAAAGCTTAATACTGCATTAAGCTCTACCTTTTGAGCTGATTGTTTGGGTACTAAAAATGTAAACGTTTGATCAGGGGTAACTATTGCTGCTGTACCATTATTTGACCCATCAGTGAATATATTTGGAGCATTCATGATAGGGGATTTTCTTGTCATTTTTGGAAAATTTACAGGATGCAATGACCAAAAAGACAATAAAGATTAGATGGTAAGTGGTTATCAAATGAAACATTAGATTTGCACATGATTATTGCCCAGGTATTTAACTCATTAGCTAACTCGTCAATTTGATCCATAGTATATGGAGTAATAATTTTATTGGGAGAAATTCCAAACACTCCCTTTGCTGCTTTTATTCCTTTGAGTATTAATTGTCCTACAGCCTCAGGATACCTAGTAAGAATAGTGTCAGGAGAATAAGATAAATGTATCCATAATAATGGACCTTCTTGCCAAAATACTCCTGTAGGAATATATTTTGTTGGTAGTACAATAAATAATAAAGGCAAACTTATATCAATTCTATCCAAATGCATATTTTCCATATATGTTTCAATGATTTTTAATGCCTTTCTTGCTTCAGGCATTAACATTCGGGGTGAATTTGGATCTGATGAAACTTTTAGGATATCAAATAAATGTCCCAACTCTCCTGTTGGTATACCTAGATAAGGCCTTATCCAATTTATGTCTCCTAATAACTTTTGAAAGCCATTAAGTGATTTGAGTTGATCTACTCGTATTTGAATTTTTGGTGGACGGACCACGGTTGAGGATAATAGAACTCCTAAATAATTAATTGGAAAATTTAATTGTACTTTATCTATTGCTACCTCTAGATTATAATTTTTTAATAAGTTTGTGAGTGTGGCATAACATTCTAGCAATGTGTTTTTATCTCTGTGTGCCAATAATACATCATCCATATAGTGAAATATTTCTAGTTCAGGATTTTGATTTCTAAGTGGCTGGATTACTTTGTTAACATAAATTTGAAACATACTTGGGCTGTTAGCCATCCCTTGAGGGAGTACTTTCCACTCATATCTCTGATCTGGACCTTCATGATTCAGTGCAGGGATAGTAAATGCAAAACGTGGACTATCCTCAGGATGAATTGGAATTGAAAAAAAAAACAATCTTTAATATCTATAACTAAAACATACCAAGTTTTTGGCAAAGCAGACAATTCAGGAATCCCCGATTGAGCAGGTTCCATAATAACCATCTCATTATTAATGGCTCTTAAATCTTGCAATAATCTCCATTTACCATATTTCTTTCTGATGACAAAAATGGGAGTATTATGGGGAGATACAGAAGGTTGTATATGTCCTTCTGCTAATTGTTGTTTGACCAGGTCATGGGCTGCTTGTATCTTTTCTTTAGTCAGGGGCCACTGAGGAACCCATACTGGTCTTTCTGATTTCCAAGTAATTTTTATTGTCTTAGTGGCCCTTTCTGAAAATCCAACTCATGTCTGTCCATTCCTTGATCTATTTGTATTGGTGCTGCTATACCTTGTTCTTGTTTTTCTAATCTTTTTCCTTTCCTAAAACCTTGTCTAGTCATAATAGTGGGTGCATTTTGGTTGATGTTATTTGTTAATGTCAAACCTAATTGATCTAGGACATCTCGTCCCCATAAATTTACGGGAAGATGATCCAATACATATGGCTGTATAGTTCCTTCACATCCTTCAGGATCCTTCCAATCTAATACCATTGCACTTCTATGGGGATTAGTCGCCACTCCTAGGCCTCAAAGCATTTGAGTGGCTTGTTGTAATGGCCAATGTTTTGGCCATTCTTGACGAGACATGATGCTAAGTTCTGCACCTGTATCCAGTAGCCCATTAAATTCATGTCCTTGAATATTTAGTTTTAGCATGGGGCGAGAATCTAAATTTAAAGAAAGCATAGCCCAATCTACACCTGTGCAGCCTAATCCCTTGGAACCTCTTTCTACAGTACGACTGGAAAATTTATCATGTAGGCTGGGTATTATTAGTAACTGTGCTATTCTATCTCCTGGTGAAATTACTGATATACCCTTTGGAGAACTGGCTATAATTTTTATTGCACCTTCATAACTGGGATCAATTACCCCAGGACTTATCATAAGTCCTTTTAGAGTAGAAGAGCTGTGTACCAATAATAAGCCTATTGTTCCTTTGGGAAGAGGTCCTTTTACCCCTGTGGGAATGATCTGAACTCCCATCTCTGAAGTTAGTACTGATCTGGAGGAGGCGCAGATGTCCAACCCTGCGCTCCCTCTGGTTTGTCTGATGAGGGATCTGATGGACAATGTGTCCTGGGCACTACCCTGATGGAGTTGCTGGGTTCCTCCAGTGCTCCGTATATTTGTGGTTTGGGGCCCCGGAGCATTGGGAACCCCTGTCCATTTTTTGGCAATGGAGCCCGATGCCTTTCTCCATGATATCGTGGATAAACACCTGGTCCTTGTTCATTTTTTGATAATGGAGTACCCTCTATGATGGTTTGAGAACGGCATTTATTAGCCCAATGTTTCCCTCTACAACATCATGGGCAAATACCCGGTATTCTACTCCTTTGAGACCTAGTTTTTTTAAACCCTCCTCCTATGGGGCAATTCCTTTTAAAATGTCCTGTTTGTTCACAACTGTAGCATGTTCTTGGCCTGGCATCTAAAGCCTGTTTTACTGCAGCTGCCATGACCTGCCCTTGTTCATTAATGTCTCTACATAATTTAATATATGTGTTTAAATCTTCATGCTTCCATGGTCTAATGACTTCTCTGCACCAATGATTCGCTTGCTCATAAGCCAGTTGTTTTATTAATGGCATTGCTTGTTCTGTATTCCCAAAAACTCTGGTAGCTGTTTGAATAAGCTTATCTACAAATTCAGCATAAGATTCATTAGCTCCTTGTATTACCTTAGATAATTGACCTTGTAAACCTCCACACCCTTGTAATGTCTTCCATGCCCTAACCGCATCTGCAGCAATTTGTGCATATACACCAGGATCATATGCAATTTGTTGCTGCTGATCCGCATAAGGTCCCTTTCCTAACAACATATCTAGATTTCCCTGAGGATAACCAGCTGCTGCATTTTCCCTAGCCGTCTCCTTGCAAAATTCCTCATTGGCAACCTTCCATAACAGGTATTGTCCTCCATTTAGCACAGCTTTACACATATTAGCCCAATCTGCTGGCGTCATGTTCAAGTTGGTAATGGATTCAACCATGCTTACAGTGAAGGGTGCTTGAGGACCATAGGTTGTTAAAGCCCCTTTTAGCTGCTTCACTTTTTTGAAATTTAAAGCATGGTGAATTCGCTGCCCTCCTGCCTCAAATACAGAGCATGTTAATATTTGAGATCCTGTCTCAGGATCCCAACTATCTACTGTGGGGGTTGGGGGCCTCCCAGCATATGGAGGTGGCCTTGTTGGTTGGTCAATTACGTCCTCTGGTGATAGAAAGGTGTTAGTAGCAGTCTCCTGTAGAGGTGGTGCTGTTGGCTGGACACTTACGCCCTCTGGTGATAGAAAGGTGTTAGTAGCAGTCTCCTGTTGTAACTTTCCCCCTGATGGCTTTTTCTGCTTTACACTTTCTTTCTCTGACTAGCTTAAGATGCCCTTGGACTAAGCAAACAAGATACCAACGTCCACAATGGCAATGTGCCAACTGGCAGAGTCCCTGTGCTTTTCTTTTCTATTCTTTTAAATCTTCACCATGATGGTTCCATTGTGATATATTTAACAACCCCTCGTTAAAAAGCCATGGGCTTCATTTTTGTATTGTATCAACGTATGCCTTGACTTCTCTTGATTTTACTGGGATGCCTCCTTCCTCTAACAATTTACTTAACACTCCTTTGGTTTGTTTTTTACTAATTTCTGATCCCATATTTCTACTATAATACAACCCAACAAGATGACACCAAACAAAACCGAGATAGAATGAAATAAAAATGGAACAACAAAAAATAATTATACCCTTTCTATTCTCCTGACATGTGCATCCGTCCTTTCTCCCTATCTATTCCTCAGATGTAAATAGTTTTTCCTCAGATGTGAGCAGTTTTTCTTCTGTCTCACTCATCTCCAGGGACAGGCAACTTAAAACAAAAGTGAAGCAAAATAAAAGAAGAATCTTAAAATGGCTACCCATCCTCTCACCCTGCCCTCAGGGGCAAGCAGTTTACCTTATCACTTACCCTCAGTCGTTCCCCGTGCAGCCCACCAAGTGCCGCAGTCTGGCTGGGCACAATTCAGGAGCCACTTGTCAAAAGAAACAAACTTTATTTTTAGAACCACACACGCCAAACAAAACAGCTCCTCAGGAAAAACCTTCACAGCCCAACTGCCACCACCGGGTTCCCACAAGCCTCTCAACCTCCCCCACTCCTCCGGCTCTTGAGGCCGATTGGCTGGATCACATGGGCAGAGCCAAAAAAGTCCCCCAATGAGCAGCTCCGTATTCTGAAAGGGCAGGGAAACAGCCCAGTGAGCATCACCACAGAGGAGCCAATCAGGTAGAAGTTGCTGGGGCCGCTGTGAGCCAATCATCAGCTGACATTCTGAAAGTTTCCTGGGGCCCCTTCGGCTGTGGCTCTCAACAGTAGGTAACAGAGAAAGTGTTGATGAAACCACAATCAGGAAATCCGCAGTCTGCAAAACCAAGTTCTTCATGAACATCAGCATCATTGATTAACTTACAAAAGGCTAAGAATACAGAGGACAGGGACTGGGGTTGTGGCTCAGTGGAAGAGTGTTTGCCTAGTGCTTGGGAGAAACTGGGTTCAATCCTCACTGCCACATAAAAAGAAAGAAATTAAAATTGTAAAATATGCAATAATATTAATAAAGAAAAAAACAATGAGGACTGAAAACCTAGTAACACATTTAAAAGTGTCATCATCAACAATGCATTGGGACTTCAGATTATCATAAATGTGCTTGACACAAATTAGACAACTTACAGAAATTGGACGATTTCTTTGAGAGAGACAATCTCCTACAACTTACACACAAGGGGAAATACACAAAACAGATGACCCCATGGCTGCTGAGAAAAACAGACTCAATAACTAATTACTTCCCAAAAAGGAAAGGCAAGGCTCTGGCATCTCAAACAGGCTTCCATGAGACACATAAGAACTGCCACCAGTTTTCTACTTTTTTTCCAGAACATAAAAGCTGAGTTAACACCTCCTAAGTCTTCCTGAGGCATAAGTTACCATATTATCCAAATTAAATAGATAAAGAAAAGTATTAAATAGAAAAGAACACTATGAATGATGCTCATAATCATAAATGCAAAATTTAATCATAAATGCAAAAAACTGTACAATTGAGTCATCACACTCCAGGTGTCTATGCAAATGATGTGAAAATTATGGGCACAGGAACCCTCACTGCAGTGACTACAGCAGCCATATCCAGAACTGCCCAAAGGTAGATGCAAGGAAGATGCACCTTTCAATACTGAGTGGACAGCTGCAGTTTAACCACACCAAAGAGCATCACCCAGAAAATGAGCTCTGCAGCCTGGAAAGATACAGCACCCTTAAAGGCACACTGGTAAGTGAGAGAAGCCAGTTTGAAATGGCCAAGTGCAGCAAGATTCCAAGTCAAGGACATTCTGAAAAAGACAATATTACAGATGCACTAGCAGAACTGATGGGTGCCAGGGACTTAGGGAGCAGAGAGGGAGGAAGGAATGAGGAGGAGTGATGAACAGGTGGAACATTGGATTCCCAGAGCAGTGAAACTCTTCTGTATGACATTATCTTGTATACCACGTGACACACACAATCACATCACAAGGAAGAGGAACCCTAAGGTAAAGGATGAACTTTGGCTTATCCTAAATGTTGCTTCATCCATTCTCTTTATCAAATGTTCAACACTGGTTTAGTAACTAACAAACACCCTACACCAATTCAATATGTTGAAAACAGTGGAGACTATCAGCTGGAGAGAAGGGGTATTTGATACTATGTGTAATGGTACATTTAATTGTCACCTTGATTGGATTAAAAGATGCCAATGATTAATGAGCTTCTGGATGTGTCCATGAGGGTGTGTCTACAAATGACGGGCATATGGGATAGTGAGCCAAACTAGAGAACCTCCTTAAGCTAGGACGCACCATCCAATAGGAGGGTGTCTTGGGTGGAACAAAATCTTCACTCTCCCAAAGTGGACTCTGTCAGTGATTCTCTAGTGAGTTTCCAGAATCTTTGGTCTGGACTAAGGCAGCACCATTGATCCCCCTTGTTCTGAGGCTTCAGCCTCTGGGACTCTGCAGCTACTACTTCTCAAGCTCTCCAGCCTGCAGATGGCCACTGTGGACATCCACCTTCGGGTCAATTAGGCCAATCTAATGAATCCCCTTTGATAATCACACTTCCTCTTGATACTGTTCCTCTAGAGAACACTGACTAATAAACTATGCAAGCCTAAAATTGCTCATAAAAACAAAGTTTATCTAATAAAGAAGTAAATAAACTACCAAGCCATGAAGTTTTAAAAATGTATACTTAAGAAACAATATTAATATGCTAAATATATTTTTTATAATAATGCAAAAATAAAGCAAAGAGGAAGAGTCATAGTTACAAATTTCAAAAGTATGAACAAAAGCAAGAAAACTGATTTTCAATACTATTTTCATCTGGGAAGAAATTGGATGATAACTCTTCAAAACTCATTCCAACTGCTGGTGTAGTTGTGTGCACCTGTAATTTCAGCCACTAGGGAGGTCAAGGCAGGGAAATGGAAAAAGTTTGAGGCCTGTCTCAGCAACATAGCAAGACACTCAGAAATTTAGTGAGACTGGTCTTCATCAAAAATAAAAAGGGGGTCTGGGACTGTAGCTGAGTGGCAGACCACTTGCTAACACGTGTGAGGCACTGGGTATGATCCTCAGCACCACAGAAAAATAAATAAAATAAAGATATTCTGTCCATCTACAACTATACAAAATACTTTTTAAAAAAGAAAAAGAAAACATAAATAAATAAGAAGGGCTGAGGATGTGCTCAGTGGTCGAGTGACTGTAGATTTATTCCCCAGTAAAACACCTGCCCTCCTCCAGAACGTTGCTTACAAATTGAAATTTATTTCTGGAAGATAACTAAGCATGAGCAAGTCCATGGCATCAATTCCCAGCACTCAGTAAGTAAGCAAATAAATAAACAACAGTCTACAATACTAATTCTCTTGGGCTGGAGAGCAGCTTGGTAAAATACATGTAATGAGAGATAAAAATGATTATCATACATAAGGAACACAATCAGAGGCATAAAAACACAACAAAATTAGTGGAAAGACACCACAATTTCTCACAAAGAAGATTGAATGTTCCCATGTTCTAAACTCTCTGAAAAAACACTGAGCTTTTCAGCAAATTCTGTGAAATTTAGGGCATGGTTTACTGTATTTTGGAGGTAAACTTTGAAAAACTATATCTAAAAATGGAAATAGTAGCGTTGGGATTCTGGCTCAGCAGTAGAGTGCTTGCCTAGCACGTGAGAGACCCTAGGTTTGATCCTCAGCACCACATAAAAATAAATAAATAGGTATTGTGTCCAACTACAGCCACAACAAAAAATACTCTTCAAAAAATTGGAAACAGTAAACTGTACCTAAGACCAGGCAAAATGTTGTACAGGACAGAGAGAATAGAGAGAGCATTTATGTTACTCCCAAGTTTCATAAGCTAAAAGGCTAGCTCCCAAAGGGGTGGCCCTATGAGGAGGCAGTTGGGAGGGAACAGGAATTAGGTGACATGGTGAGGGGATCAGCACCCTTATTTAGACACATGGATCTCTCCTTTGCAGAAAACAGGTGTCATTTGCTCTTTCACTGATATTCAGTGATTAAATGATTAGAGCTGGGTATTCAAGGCATTGCCAAAATTGTCCTTAAAAATTACAATGAAGACGGGTGTGATGGTGCACACCTGTAACCCCGGCGGCCCTAGATGATGTAGCAAGACTCTGTCTCAAAACAAAGAATCTAAAAGGGGCTGGTGGTTAAGCACCTCTGGGTTCCATTCCTGATAACAAAAAACCACACAGTTAACATGAACCTGCCAAGTTCAGACAACAACAGTGAAAAACTGTCGTCCTTTGTCAAATTCATCACCTTGAGAAGAACAGATACTAGTTTTCATGAAATCACATTCATAAATTTGTCCACCACTATTTTTGTAGAATTGGACTCAAATTCTGCAGCAGTAATGCAAGACAGACTTTCTCTGTATCTTACGTGGTATTTAGGAATCGAAGGTTGGATTTCAATTTGAAACCACTAAAAAGACAAATATGAATCTTACAAACTTTCTATACATACTCAGGGGTAGCAAAAGGTAAATTAGGTAATTAGATGTTTTCATTTTCTTTCTTTTTTTTTTTTTGTTTGATGCCCCCGAGATTAAACCCAGAGATATTTTACTACTGAGCCACATCCGCAGTCATTTTTATATTTTATTTTGAGACGCAGTCTCACCAGGTTGCATAAGGCCTCGCTAAGTTGCTAAGGCTGTCCTCAAATTTGCAACTCTCCTGTCTCAGCCTCTGGAGCAGGAAGGATCACAGGTGTGCACCACTGTATCTGGCTGTAAGCTGGGATTTTTAACAACAACAACAAAAAAAGGTGGATATTAATCCACCTCTCTCTTACCTCTTTAATAATAGTCCATCCCATTTGGCTCTGAATAAATAAACCTGGGCCTCAGATAAGTGAGCACATCATTTCAAAGTGATACACAGAAAGCTTTGGTGCTGAGGGAGCACAGATGTGTCAGGCTCAAGGGGCAGGGAACGTCCCTGACAGCTGGGACATGCTTCCTCCTGGTCTTGCTCATGGAAAGCATCCAGGATCACCCTCCCAGGAACCTGGACCATGACTCCAGTCTATGAGGCTTTTTAGCTTTGCACAGCTCTGCACTGGGGTGGGTGGTCCTTATGCTCTGGGAGAGGTTTTGCTCCTTCACACTGTGAGAGACTAAAAGGGCAGGAGTCACTGCTGACCTAGCCCCTCGGCACCAGCATCCACAGGCTGACTGTCCACCTGTCTCCAAAAATTGGGAACAGAGCTTGGGGAAAACAAGGTCCCAAGGAAGTAGCTGTTTCAATGAGGCCTTTTCCAGGAGATTCCTCAGCCCAGGGCCCCCAGCAGCTTCCCTGAGAGGCTGAACCCCACACCTCAGGCTGCCCTCTAGGAGGAGCTGACCCAGGGCCTGAAATTCTGTTCACCCTGCAAGGCACAGGGCAGCTGTGGGCACTCTGTGGCAGCTCCAGGAGAGGATAGTGGCTGAGGACATGGGACTCTGGGAGGTGTCCAAAGGAAACCTCTGCCCAAGAAATCTGACATAGTGCCTACACCTAAGGAAGACAAAAGAAAAAGCACAAGATTTTTCCAGCTGTGAACTCAAGTTCTCTATACAGTTGCATCTACAAAGAACCTTCAGAGTACTTGACAATGGCTAACTAGACCACCATGAGCGTGGAAAGGCAGGGTTCTGTATGGAGAGCAAACATTATCTTGGGCTATCTTAAGCCCTTTAATAGCCAATCATCTTAATTTCTGTATCAGACCACAATCTCAAAACTTCTCAGAATATATCACTAGCCTTACCAGACGTCTCCAAAATCTACCAAAGCTCACAATGCAATAACAGACATACAGAAGAAATTTTCTTTATTTTTTTTTCTGTACCCCACCAATGTGATGTTCCTACCAATGCAATTGGTTAATGCAGTGATACACAGTTTCTTTTATAAAAGTTCATGGAGGCCAGGCACAGTGGCACACAACTGTAATCCCAGCAGCTTGAGAGGCTAAGATAGGAGGATTGCTAAATTCAAAGCCAGACTCAACAACTGAGTGAGATCATGTCTGAAAATATAATATAAAAAAGCTGGGAATGTGGCTCAGTGTTTAAGTGCCCCTGGGTTCAATCCCTGGTATGAGGAAGGAAGGAAGGAAGAAAGGGAGGGAGGAAGGGAGGAAGGGGAAGGAAGGAAGGAAGGAAGGAAGGAAGGAAGGAAGGAAGGAAGGAAGGAAAATAAATAAGTAAAAGAAAGAAAAAAAGAAGTGATGTAATCTCTTCCAGGGAGGGACACACACATCATTTAGCGTAACTTGAATCCATGTTCCTTAGTATGATAATTAATATTTGGGTTAAAATGAACTATTTTCTGTAGCTGGGGATGTCGATGCCTTTAAACCCAACAGATTGGGAAGCTGAGGCAGAAGGATCACAATTTTCAGGCCAGGCTGGGCACCATAGCCAGATCCTTTCTGAAAATCATACTGAAAAGAGCTGGGGATGAAGGACAGTCAAGGAATCAGACATTATTATAGTGGCATCCCCTCTTTTCACAGAAAATTTTAACTGGGTTTCTCCAGAAATCTTCACCATGGCTAATTTTAGGGCTGTCAACAAAAGAGTGTCCACAAAAAAGTTCAGTGTAGATAAACTTCCTATTTTTGTGTTGCCCTATTTTACTGGGCTGCTAGTCTGGAAGAAATCAGCACTCCAGGTGCTGGACTCCCCCTTACTAGTTTTTTTACACACTTGTATCCAGTATACTAGTTTGTAGAAATGTGCAAACAAGGCCTCTGGCCTTGAGCTGGGTTTCACAGAGAAGTCACCAACTGGGCTCCATGGGAACAGCTGGTGGGGGAGGAAAGAAAGGGGAGAAGAAGCTCTCCCCTCCTCAGGTGCTGTCCTTGAAGGGTTAACTTGGCCAGAACAGAGAAAGAAAAACCTGCTTTTATGTGTGTGATGTGACAACTTGACTATGGTGACTCCACTTTGTGAACTCAGCCATGACACTCAAAAAGCTCATGACTGGGGCAGTTTGGATTCTTTTGTTCATGAAAATTCCCCAAGAACACAGAGTGATCTATGGGGCCAACTGGAGACTAACTGACCACAACTTTCAGGCTTGCTTACGTTGCCTGGACCCCCAAACTTCCCTTTTGTGGTTTTTGTGCTTAAATATGGAGCCAACTGAAGGCAGGGACACCACTCTCACCATCTCATTCATTCGAGAGCAGAGTGTCTGCAATAAGGCTTAACTGGAATGAAACTGTGTGGTCTGAGAGTTATTTGGGGGTCCCGGTATTACAATGTGAACTTCTAAGCCCCTCCCCTTACATGCTGGGTATAAAATTCTGAAACCACCTGAACTCGGGGTTCAGGGGATGGATGGATTGATTACAGCAAAAGCATTGCCCTCTGAGTCTGGCTGCAGCCAGATAAAACTGTTTCCAGCTATCTTCAGTGCCTTGCCTCCTTTGTCCCTACATCATTATCACCCTGTATGCTTACCTAACTACAGGACTGGTGTGACTCTACATCATGGACTATCAGAAAAAGGAGCACTTACACTCTATTGATGTAGCCCAGAATTCCATATCCCTGGGATCTATAAACAACCCCCTTATTCCCTTTAAAGCAGTTATTCTGACCAAACACAAGGAAGTGTTAAGTAATCATTCTTTCCCCTCAAGGATACTATTCACAAATAGAAAACAAATGCTTTCAAAAGTGTTCTTCTTGCCAGGGACATTGGCACAGGCCTGTAACCCCAGTTAAGCGGGAGGCTGAAGCAGGAGGATCACAAATTGGAGGCCAGCCCAGATTCCAACACAAGGGGAAGGGGGGAAGGGAGGGGGAAGGGAGGGGGGAAGGAAGATTGATTGATTCTTTCCAATATTTCACTAAGCGATAATGACAATTAGCAGACGGTGTCTATTTGAAACGAGTGGGAAGAAGGAATGTCTGGCTGAGCTGCGAGGTGGAGGGAAGGTGGCCTTTTAGAAGGCAGGAGGCGCCTGCAATTTGGAGGACCTCCACTGGGTGGAGCTCCACTAGGAGACGGAAGGTGCATTTGTGGCCCTGCTTCCTACACGTTGGGAAAAGTGAGTGGGGGCCACCGGTAGGGAGCAAAGGGGACACCTGGGACCTGAGCCTCCCTTCCAAACCCAGGGAACCAGGAGACAGGGCCCAGGGCCACCCCGACAACGGCGACTCCGCGCGACACTCAGCAGCTCACCCGCCCGCCGGGCCCCAAGGCAGGTGCTGACCGTGTACCTTCAGCGAACTCACCATTTCAGGCTTCTCTGGTGACCTGACGTCCTCTGGAGGAACCTCCGGGCACCCGAGATCCCCGGGAACACGGGCAGCGCAGTCACCCGGGTCCCTGGAGCAGAGAACGCGGGGCCTGGAGCAGGAGTAGCCCAGTCGGTGAGGAAGAAAAGACCGCCAGAGTGCGGAAGCCCGCCCTTCCCCTCCCTCTGCGCACTGATTGGACAGTTCCCCCCAGCGACCCGGATGGATGGCCTTCAGGCCCGCCTCTGGATCGTGACGGACAGCTAACGTCTTCCAATCACTGGCTGAAATTGGGTAGAGTGACAGATTCTTGGCCCCAGCCCTTTTCAGGAGGAGCTTCCCGGCTGTGCTGGGAAGGAATCCCGGTGGGAAGCCTTGGCTTAGCCTCTGCGACAGAGGTGACACCTGCCGCTGAGCTAGGCTTTAGCCATAGAGGGCTTTCCGAGCATGGCGGGGCCCTGGGTTTAACCTCAACACAGAAACAAAGCACAGCTTCTCCTGGAGTCTGAGGCTGGAGGAGCCCAAGGTCAGGTCAGCACCTGCAAAGAGTGAGACCCTGTCTTCAAATAAAATGAAAAGGTGGGGATGGAGCTCAGAGGACGGGGTCAAGCCCCATTGGGTTTATTCCCCAGTACCTTAAAAAAGAAAGAACGATATTTTATTATATATTATATATATAATCTATATTTTATATATTTTTTGTATATAAAATATATATCATATTTTTTATAAAATATATATAATATATTATATATTTATATATAAAATATGGATTTTATATAATATACTTTATATATATAAAATATATTTTTATATGTAAAATATATATTTATATATATAAAATATATAATATATATATATATATTTCTCACACCAAGTACATCTAATCAGAATATTATCTATAATATATTATATAATATATATATATATATTTTTCCCCCAGCTGATGCTACCTCAAGTGACTTAGAAAGACACGGTCTCCAAATTTTTGAAACACTTTTTAAAGATATCATATATATGACCCATATATAATATCTAAAAATCAGAACAATTTGAAAACTATTTAGTAATTCTCCCCACCTCCTGGCCTCTGTTGCTTTGAGGAGGCTCCTGATCTATGAAAGGAAGCAACTGGGGTTGGCTCTGATGCCCAAGGCTCCCTCCCCAGCAGAAAGGGTGGGGGAGGAAGGAGGGCGATCCTCTAGGGCAGCAATGTGCCGTGGAAATATAATGGGTGCTTTGGGCTTAGTGTCGATGTTCTACTTCGACTGTTAGGAAGTCTTCTGCAGAGATGTGACTCTGGTGACCCCACAGGTCTGGTCAGGTGTTCACCCAAAGCCAAACAGAAAAGGTTATGATGCAAAGCAGGAAAGAAACTTTGACCAGTGCAGCTACACCAGGAAGACAAGGAAACCCTGTCCTTACCCTGTCTTCAGATGCTGACAAGGACTTTGAGGTTTTATAGAAAGGTTAATCATAGGCATGTATGGATAGGGGAAATCGTATCTAGGATTTAGTATTATCTGTAGGATTTAAGCTTCAGGCATCTGTGGTCTTATAACTTGTGTCTGAGCTCACACTCACTTGCCCCCTGGACGCATGTCACTCCATTGCACAGACTGACCTCACTTTGTCAGGAGGAAGTCCCCCTCCAGTGTATTCTTTCCATGTCAAGGTTTTCAAGAAAAGCCACAAGCCCTAGGAAGCAACATACCCCCAGTAGCTGACCCTCAGCATCCTGGGTTTCAACTGATAGTCAAACCAGAAAGAAACCAAATCCCTGCTCAGCTGGGCCCATTAACCCTGCATATAAACCATAAAAAATTGCCACTTGAGGCCAATACTGCCTGTCATGTCTATCCCCCTCTTGGAAATTAAGTACAACTTTATTCTCTACTCTTAAGTTGGGCTTTGTGAAGTCTTTCACATCCTGCTCACTGGCCCAAGTTCATTCTACCTAACAATATTGCCCATGGCCAAGGGGGGCTATTGTGTAAAAAGTCCTATTCCCACGGGTGTGGAAAAGTGGACACATAGTTGCCCAGGGCTGAGAATTGAATTCCAGGTGCCTTTATTGTCCCCCATGGTAGAGATTGAATTGAGGGCAGGCGCACTTTGCCACTGAGCATCCCTTTTATTGTGGTTCAAAGAAGGTGGGTGTGAGCATAACTGTAATGGGCCTGAGAGAATAACTCCAGATGGTGACTCCAAGCTACTATCAATCCAATGAAGAAGTTGACAAATCAGAGGGTGAGACCCAGCATGGTTGTTCATGCCTGTAATCCCAGAGGCTCAGGAGCCCGAGACAGGAGGATTGCTAGTTCGAATCTAGCCATCAGCAAAAATGAGGTGCTAAGCAACTCAATGAGAGCCTGACTCTAAATAAAATACCAAACATGGATGGGTATGAGAATATAGTATTTTGCCTTAAATGTAGAATTGAGACATAAGAAAGGCAGCCTGAGAGCAAGGAGAGCAAAATGGAGAGTCACGTGTACAGCCTCAGACTGTGAATGTGGCAGATCCCGAGTCCATGCACCTGAACCAGCCTGGACCCACAGGAGGTAGGGGAGGGGTCACCCTGACCAAGAGCGAAAGAAACAGTGTTGATTTAGGTAAAGTGAAGAGTGTCTAGGTCCAAGATGCACTCAACCCAAGAAGACTTTCCCGGCACAAAAGGACAAAGGGAGTTGGGGACAACTAAGGGTGTATTGCTTTATATACAAATATGGGGGGGTTTTGATACCAGGGATTTGACTGAGCGCTGCCTAGCCACTGAGCCAAACTTCCAGCTCTTTTTTACTTTTACACAGGGTCTGGCTAAGTGGCTTAGGGCCTCCTTAAGCTGCAGAGGCTGCTTCCAACTTGTAGTTTTCCTTCATTAACCTCCCAAACCACTGGGATTTCAGGCATGTGCCACTCTGCCCTGCAGCATGCTTCTTTAAACAGCCCAGTTGGACACAGGGAAACCCAGGTGAAGATCTGGAAGTTGGTGCACCCCATAGTACTTTGCCAAAGAGGAACTGGGGTGGGAAGCGGGGACCCTTGTGAACCAGAGGAAAGAATGCTGACTGCAACTTGCCTGCTCACCCAGATGTTCCATCGTGAAATACTCTCAGCGAAAGCTGTGCTTTTTCTGTACCTGTGTCTCTTAGTCTTTTAGGGGACACACACAAGAATGGTGGGAACAGACGGTTAAGAGAATAATCCTGGAAAATAGGCCCGCCGTGCTGACCTGCACATGCATTCTTTTCCAAAGAGCAATTTACCTGCAACTCTGCCTGGCCTAAGTGGACAGGAGGTGTCACATACCTCAGCAAACTACCTGTGATCTGCATGAGAGATCCAGGCAGGAAACCCCCTAAGAGGAAGCCAAGTGACTATGCGGGGACAGACTTTGTGACTCTTTCCACAGACCAGATTTTGGAAGAAAGGATAATTTTTTGGATAAGAATCCAATTAGAATGGCTCAGCGTGGGCCAAGGTGACATAGAGTTGCCACGACTGTCGAGACTTGAAAGTATGATGTCACCCTGCTGTCAAAAGTCAAAATGTGCACCTGGGCAGGAGTCTCTGGAAACTTCCCAGGGACTTCAATAAAAGTAGAGTGCAGAAGAGGCACACGGTCTCTCTGCTTTCTGAGAGGACCCACTCTCGCCCTTGAGAATGTCTCCTTCCCCTTCAAGAAGTTCATGCCTGTTACAGGGTAACCTGTCTGAAAACTTTCTGATGTGATTGCAAAAATCAAGGGTTCAAGGAGGTCTTTTCACAGACTCAGTTTCTCAGGAGGTCCCAGCTCTATAATGAGTTCATTCTCTCTAAAAATAAAAATCAGAAACCTTCATTAACAAACAGCAAAACAAAACAAACAACAACAAAAATAGATCAGTAACCTGCTAGAGCAGCCTTCGCAATTTAGCTTCACTCTGTCTCAGAATAAAACTTGCAATAGAGATGTAGTTCAGAGGGCCGGGCTTGGTGGTGCACACTCCAAGTCACAGCAGCTTGTGAGGCTGAGGCAGGAGGACCGTGAGTTCAAAGCCAGCCTCAGCCATGGTGATGTCATAAGCAATTTGGAGAGACCCTTTCTCTAAATAAAATACAATATAGGGCTGGGGATGGGGCTCAGTGGTTGAGTGCCCCTGCATTCAATCCCCAGTCCCCACCCCCCTCCAAAAAGACATAAGAAAATAGAATGCAAAAGGGCAGATATAAATCTAACGACATCAACAGTGACATTTTATGGGAATTGACTGAGCGCTCCTATCCAAAGGTAGAGGTCATCAGAAAAAATAAAATAAAAACAATGTCCAATTCTACGCACCTGAGACCCAGATCAGGAAATGTAATGAGCAAACTAGTCCCAACTTTGCCCCAGATCTCCCTCCTGGCTGCCTGAGTGAATGCAGGTTGGGGATCTGGCTTCCAACAAGATTCTGATCAGGAAAGGCAGACCCACAGAGGTATGGCGAAGCCCTGTGAGAGACCAGGTTCCCCTTGGTCAGGATAGTCACAAAGGGCTTTCGGTTTGAGGTGGGCTCTTCCTCCGGCAGAAGGGCCAGGCCAACAGCCTACTGAGTGCTCCATGGGAGGGGGATTTAAAATTTGAAACTTTCCTGCCCACCTCTGGCCAGAAAAGTAACAAGAAGTGTCCTGCCAGTCCCCTGTTTGGGATGGTTTCAAAGTTAATGGGGGCTGCCTTGGTGTGGGTGAAGCTCACACTACATACAGGCTTGAAGAGTCAGAAAGATGGACAGGGAACATGGCTGCATCACTGGCTTCTGGTTCCTCTCACTAAAACACTCAGGGTCACTCCAGGGGAACTGGGCTGCAGGAAATAACCACAAAAGAGACACAGATACCTTTTTCTTTGGGTTCTGTGATGGCTCCTCTGACCTTAAGGGTTCACAGAAAGAGAGAGAGAGACAGTTTCAGGGGTTGATGTAGTGATTAGTCAGAGCCTCTTGCTTCAGGACTGGAAGGCGGGGGGTCATTCAGAGTGGCTACCCACATATTTCCTCTTCCTTAATATTTGAAGGTGATTGGGAAATTGTATCTTTCAGTCACTGGATTCTTGATCTGAGGTCATCATGATCTACTATTGAAACACAGAAGGCATTAGTAGAAAACATACTATCTCTAGGACATAGCCAACTTGGAAGATCCAGGTTAGTAATAATAATAATAATAATAATAATAATAATAATAATAATAATAATAATATTCTGCCAAACACTCATCAGAAGATTCTTAATCTTTTCTCGATTTTATTGGGAAGCCTTGCACTTGGCAATGGTAACATAGACATTGTCATTTGCCATGGCGCTTCAGCCTCTCCACAAACCACGGAGCAGAGGGCTCAGTCACAATATTTATCACAGTGGCTTTTTAGAGCATTTTAACTCAGTTCTAATTTTTCCATCAGCATTTATCTGACTAGGAAAGCTCTTGGAAGGAATTTAAGTCCAACATTAAGAAAATCCCTATATTGTAAGTTTGAAACAGAGCCATAAAGACTGTATCATGGAAGCAAGGAATAATATTTAAAGTGGTCAATTCATGAGACCAGGAGCTGGCCTAGATCTGGTTAACTGGCATGCACCTGTTTCAGACCTGAACCTTAATTTCAGCAGAGTGTATCTCTGAAATATCAGCTGGCAATAACTAAGATGAGTTGTATTCATACAGGCGACAGGATAGTCATCATCCTTTCTCTTAATTCTCACATTTAAGGAGTCTGTTAGGTCTGTCCGTGATGTAGATATTCTGATAGCAGAAGACAAACATCCTAACATCCTTTTGGGTGCCATCTCACTGAGGGTTAGGGTATTACCAGTAAAACCTCCAGGTGACAGGCATCCTCCTGTAATTATTCTTGTCCATTCTAGGAGACCAGCCTAAATGCATCCACTATTTCTAGAACTCTTGAGTGGTCCTGACTAGACATTTGCATAATACTCAGGAATACTCAGGAATAATACTTCGGAAAGTTGCCAGTTTCTATTGTAGAATGATCAGGGCAACCCTACATTGGTGGATACCTTATGTAAATAACTGGCCTGTAGAGAAAAATTCTATTTCAACAATCTTTCTCTTTGGACAATGGTCCAGATAAATAGTCTTAATTTCTAAGGGCAGCATGATTGTCTGGTTTAAGTTTCTCGTATGGTGACTATTCCTCAAATAGAATCCCAGACAACCTGCTTGCCATAGGATCAACAGATAACTGGCCACTACAGTCAGTAGGATTAATCTAGTTTCATGGGTGGAATTTCTAGTCCACACTACAATGCACATTAAAAATGGATCTGAGGGCTAGGGTGGTGGCTCGATGGTGGAGCGCTTGCCTAGCACGTGCAAGGCCCTGGGTTTGATCCTCAGCACCACATGAGAAAATAAACACAATAAAGGTATTGTTTCCATCTACAAGTAAAAAACAAATTTAAAAAAATAGATCTGAGGATCCAACATGGCCGCCGGCGAGGAAGCAGCGATTCCAATGTCTCCACATTAACGGGATCGGAAAGACCCATTGGAACAGCGGCAGTCTACCTACTGAGGAACTTCTAGCCAAATTCCATTAAGAGGGGACTTGCCAGGAATTGGTAGGTTTATTAGAAGTGTCAGTTTGTCCCAGACAAGTGGATCTTGGCCGGCCATGCGGGCGCGGAGGTCCAGTCCCGCAGCCACCAGCCGCTTCTGCAAGCGGCCAGCGGCCCAGAGCGGCGCGGCCCGCCCGAACCCACAGATGGCACCCGCCATCCCGCCGCCCTGGGGAGGCCCTGCTCTCGCTTTACAAATGGCCACCACGCCTGCCAGGCTCGTAGCCACGCGGCCGCAGCTGCCCGGCTCTACAGGCAGCCCCCCAGCGGGTGCAGAGGTACAATCCTGTGGTCACCAGCTGCTTCAGAAAGCGGCGGGCGGCCCCAAGCGGTGCGGTGTGGCCCACCCGAACCCGCAGACGGCACCCTCCATCTTGCCGTCCCGGGAGGCCCCGCTCTTGCTCAGCGAACGGCCACCCCGCCCACCTGGATCTTAGCCACACGGCCGCAGCTGCCCACTTCTACAGGCAGCCCCCGGCGACCCGGCGCAGCGAGAAGTGTCCCCGCCTGGCCCAGCAGACAGCCCGTGCCTTCCCAGCTCTCCTAACAGCCCCACCCACCTGGCGAACGGCTACCCCCCCCCAGACAGCGTGAAGGGAATCTAACCAACCCTTTAGGAAATAGCGAACTGGGAACTAGAACCAGAGATTGTGTCAGACCAGAGACAAGCCAGATCCACCCCTCCCTTCAGACACTCCGGCAAGGAGCCAGGGGCCCACCATAGCAGAGAGGGTAAGTCACCAAAGTTTGGCCAAAGAGATTCCTTCCCAGTGGAATCTACTTTAGCAGGTGTGTGACTCCCACCCACACCAGATACAAACAACCGGGAAACTTCAAAATCTCTCTGTGGGCGTGACCATAAGGGCCAAAGGACTCTCGACCCCCAACTCCCCCTACTGCCAGTGACGAGGGCGTGACTGTAGGGGCAGAGGGAAGCAGAGAAGACTCCTCACCCCTAATTCCCCCAACCACGAACTGAGAGGGTGTGACGGTAGGGGCGGAGGGAAACAGAGGACACTCCAGACCCCCAACTCCTCCTACCGCCAGGAGTGTCGTTGTGACTGTAGGGGCTGAGGGAAGTACAGGGGATCCTCGACCCCCAACTCCTATTACCAGCAGCAGCGACACCAATGGTCTTAGCTGCCAGATTCCAAAGGTGTGCCCACCAAAGGGGTCCGGAAAAATTAAACAATTGACTCCCAGACCACAGCTCCACAGCACTGGGGCTTAGATGAATGACAGTGAGAGTGCTCAGTAGTTAGGGAAATAGAGCACTCGGTGGGGCTGAAAGTGTAACCAAATCCTTGGGGAAATGCCTCCGGTGAGCAGGACCTGGCTGGCTGGCAGGAGGAAGGGGAGGAGGGGCCGTAGAAGTGAAACGGCTCTGGACCAACAGGATTGAGAGACTCCCAGGAACCGCCTTACAGGGATTGCTGTTGACACACTGAGGGCAAAACTCAGCCCAGAGGGCACAGCTTTGCCTATGGGAAGAGAAGAAAATGGATCTCTAAAACCTAATTTTATTTCCTATTTCATTTTAATTTTTTCTCTCCCTTTTCCCTCTCTCTCTCCCCTTCCAAGTTTTACTGCTCTTTCCATTCTCCTCTATGCTATCTATCTCCCTCTCCTTCTTTCTTTTCAAGAGCACCTACCTTCCCCTTCCCCCCAACTTTCATCCCAAGCATTACGTCCTCCATTTCGCGTAACTGTCTAAATACAAATAGGTGTGTGCCCTCCCCCCGCGCCTGCAACGTAGCCAGACCTGCAACCCACCAGCAGGTCAGGTCCAGCAACCTGGGAGTGGCAGAACCGCCCCACGCGCCTGCAAGGTAGGCGCACCTGCTACCTACCAGCAGAACAGGCCCAGTGGCCTGCCGATGCGGTAGGCATAGTGCCCCAATTGGAGGAGGAGCAGAGCCCCTGCCCGCACCTGCACGGGACACTTTGCAACTATACAAGAGTAATACAAATATATAGGGGGAAAATTCAACAACACAACAGTCTCAGTAAGCAGAAAGAAACGCGAACAGTATGAAGAGACAAGGAAAGAAAGGACCACAAGCAATGCAGGTCAACTCAACGTTAGAAGAGGTAATATCTGCAGCAGATGGAATGTCAGATAAAGAATTCAGGAGATACATGCTTCAGATGATCTGGAGTCTCAAGGAAGACATTAGACAGCAAAATCAGACAATGAAAGATCTCTTCAACAATGAAATACATAAACAAATCCAGGAAGCAAAAGATCAACTATACAGGGAGATAGAGGTTATAAAAAACAAACAAACAGTAATCCTAGAAAGGCAGGAAGCAATAAACCAACTTAAAAACTCAATTGAGAAGACTACCAGCAGAGTAGAACACTTAGAAGATAGAACATCAGACAGTGAAGACAAAGTATTTCAACTTGAAAAGAACATACACAGCTCAGCAACACTGTTAAGAAACCATGAGCAGAACATCCAAGAAATATGGGATAACATTAAAAGACCAAACTTAAGAGTCATTGGGATACAGGAAGGCACAAAGCTCCAAACCAAAGGAATTAGCATTCTATTCAATGAAATAATTCGAGAAAATTTCCCAGACTTGAAGAACGAGACAGAATCCCAAATCCTAGAAGCCTACAGGATGCCGAATGTGCATAATCATAAGAGATCCACACCTAGACACATTATAATGAAGATGCCCAACATACAGAATAAGGAGAGAATTTTAAAAGCTACAAGAGAAAGGAAGCAGATTACATTTAGGGGTAAACCAATCAGGATAACAGCTGATCTCTCAACACAGACTTTGAAAGCTAGAAGATCCTGGAATAACATATTTCAAACAGTGAAAGAAAATGGGTTCCAACCAAGAATTGTGTATCCAGCAAAATTAAGCTTCAAGATGGAAGATGAAATTAAAACCTTCCACAATAAACAAAAGCTAAAAGAATTTGCAGCTAGAAAACCATCTCTCCAAAAAATCCTCAGCAAAACATTACAGGAAGAGGAAATGGAAAATAACAATGAAAACCATCAGTGGGAGGTAGGACAGTAAAGGGGGGAAAATAATCAAAGAGGAAAACAAACCATATTCAGTAACATAAATAAACAAATATGGCTGGAAGGATAACCCATATCTCAATAATAACCCTAAATGTTAATGGCTTAAACTCACCAATTAAGAGACACAGGCTAGTAGAATGGATCACAAAACATGACCCAACAATATGCTGCCTACAGGAGACACATTTGATAGGAAAAGACATACATAGACTGAAGGTGAAAGGTTGGGAAAAATCATATCACTCATATGGACTTCTGAAACAAGCAGGAGTGTCCATACTCATATCAAATAAAATAGATTTCAAGCCAAAATTAATCAAAAGGGATAAAGAGGGACACTACATACTGCTCAAGGGAACCATACACCAACAAGACATAACAATCATAAATATATATGCCCCAAACAATGGTGCAGCTATGTTCATCAAACAAACTCTTCTCAATTTTAAGAGTCTAATAGACCACCATACAATAATCATGGGAGACTTCAACACACCTCTCTCACCACTGGACAGATCTTCCAAACAAAAGTTGAATAAGGAAACTATAGAACTCAATAACACAATTAACAAACTAGACTTAATTGACATATATAGAATATACCACCCAACATCAAGCAGTTACACTTTTTTCTCAGCAGCACATGGATCCCTCTCAAAAATAGATCATATATTATGTCACAGGGCAACTCTTAGACAATATAAAGGAGTAGAGATAATACCATGCACTTATCTGACCATAAAGGAATGAAACTGAAAATCAACGATAAAAGAAGGAAGGAAAAATCATGCATCACTTGGAGAATGAACAATAGGTTACTGAATGATCAATGGGTTATAGAAGACATTAAGGAGGAAATTAAAAAATTCTTAGAGATAAATGAAAACACAGACACAACATATCGGAATCTATGGGACACATTGAAAGCACTTCTTAGAGGGAAATTCATTGCATGGAGTTCATTCCTTAAAAAAAGAAAAAACCAACAAATAAATGATCTCATACTACATCTCAAAATCCTAGAAAAAGAAGAGCAAAACAACAGCAAAAGAAGTAGGAGGCAAGAAATAATTAAAATCAGAGCTGAAATTAATGAAATTGAAACAAAAGAAACAATTGAAAAAATTGACAAAACTAAAAGTTGGTTCTTTGAAAAAATAAATAAAATCGACAGACCCTTAGCCATGCTAATGAAGAGAAGAAGAGAGAGAACTCAAATTACTAGCATATGGGATGAAAAAGGCAACATCACAACAGACACTTCAGAAATACAGAAGATAATCAGAAATTATTTTGAATCCTTATACTCCAATAAAATAGAAGATAGTGAAGGCATCGATAAATTTCTTAAGTCATATGATCTGCCCAGATTGAGACAGGAGGATATAGACAACCTAAACAGACCAATATCAATTGAGGAAATAGAAGAAACCATCAAAAGATTACCAACTAAGAAAAGCCCAGGACCAGATGGGTATACAGCACAGTTTTACAAAACCTTTAAAGAAGAACTAATACCAATACTTTTCAAGCTATTTCAGGAAATAGAAAAAGAGGGAGAACTTCCAAATTCATTCTACGAGGCCAACATCACACTGATTCCTAAACCAGACAAAGATACTTCAAAGAAAGAAAACTACAGACCTATATCTCTAATGAACCTAGACGCAAAAATCCTCAATAAAATTCTGGCGAATCGGATACAAAATCATATCAAAAAAATTGTACACCATGATCAAGTAGGATTCATCCCTGGGATGCAAGGCTGGTTCAATATATGGAAATCAATAAATGTTATCCACCACATCAATAGACTTAAAAATAAGAACCATATGATCATCTCGATAGATGCGGAAAAAGCATTCGACAAAGTACAGCATCCCTTTTTGTTCAAAACTCTCGAAAAAATAGGGATAACAGGAACATACCTCAACATTGTAAAAGCAATCTACGCTGAGCCCCAGGCTAGCATCATTCTGAATGGAGAAAAATTGAAGGCATTCCCTCTAAAATCTGGAACAAGACAGGGATGCCCTCTCTCACCACTTCTGTTCAACATAGTTCTCGAAACACTGGCCAGAGGAATTAGACAGACAAAAGAAATTAAAGGCATAAAAATAGGAAAAGAAGAACTTAAATTATCACTATTTGCAGATGACATGATTCTATACCTAGCAGACCCAAAAGGGTCTACAAAGAAACTATTAGAGCTAATAAATGAATTCAGCAAAGTGGCAGGATATAAAATCAACACGCATAAATCAAAGGCATTCCTGTATATCAGCGACAAACCCTCTGAAATGGAAATGAGGACAACCACTCCATTCAAAATATCCTCAAAAACAATAAAATACTTGGGAATCAACCTAACAAAAGAGGTAAAAGACTTATACAATGAAAACTACAGAACCCTAAAGAGAGAAATTGAAGAAGATCTTAGAAGATGGAAAAATAAACCCTGTTCATGGATAGGCAAAACTAACATCATCAAAATGGCGATATTACCAAAAGTTCTCTATAGGTTTAATGCAATGCCAATCAAAATCCCAATGGCATTTCTTGTAGAAATAGAGAAAGCAATCATGAAATTCATATGGAAAAATAAAAGACCCAGAATAGCAAAAACAATGCTAAGCAGGAAGTGTGAATCAGGTGGTATAGCGATACCAGACTTCAAACTATACTACAGAGCAATAGTAACAAAAACAGCATGGTGTTGGTACCAAAACAGGCAGGTGGACCAATGGTACAGAATAGAGGACACAGAAACCAACCCACAAAACTACAACTTTCTTATATTTGATAAAGGGGCTAAAAGCATGCAATGGAGGAAGGATAGCATCTTCAACAAATGGTGCTGGGAAAACAGGAAATCCATATGCAACAAAATGAAACTGAATCCCTTTCTCTCGCCATGCACAAAAGTTAACTCAAAATGGATCAAGGAGCTTGATATCAAACCAGAGACAAGGCATCTGATAGAAGAAAAAGTTGGCTACGACCTACACACTGTGGGGTCGGGCTCCAAATTCCTCAATAGGACACCCATAGCACAAGAATTAATATCTAGAATCAACAAATGGGACTTGCTCAAACTAAAAATTTTTTCTCAGCAAAAGAAACAATAAGAGAGGTAAATAGGGAGCCTACAACATGGGAACAAATTTTTACTCCTCACACTTCAGATAGAGCACTAATATCCAGAGTATACAAAGAACTTAAAAAATTAGACAATAAGATAATGAATAACCCAATCAACAAATGGGCCAAGGACCTAAACAGACACTTCTCAGAGGAGGACATACAATCAATCAACAAGTACATGAAAAAATGCTCACCATCGCTAGCAGTCAGAAAAATGCAAATCAAAACCACCCTAAGATATCATCTCACTCCAGTAAGATTGGCAGCCATTAAGAAGTCAAACAACAACAAGTGCTGGCGAGGATGTGGGGAAAAGGGTACACTTTACATTGTTGGTGGGACTGCAAATTGGTGCAACCAATTTGGAAAGCAGTATAGAGATTTCTTGGAAAGCTGGGAATGGAACCACCATTTGATTCAGCTATTCCCCTTCTGGGTCTATTCCCTAAAGACCTAAAATAGCATGCTACAGGGACACTGCTACATCGATGTTCATAGCAGTACAATTCACAATAGCAAGACTGTGGAAGCAACCTAGATGCCCTTCAATAGACGAATGGATAAAAAAATGTGGCATTTATACACAATGGAGTATTACTCTGCATTAAAAATGACAAAATTATAGAATTTGGAGGGAAATGGATGGCATTAGAGCAGATTATGCTAAGTGAAGCTAGCCAATCCCTAAAAAACAAATGCCAAATGTCCTCTTTGATAAAAGGAGAGTAACTAAGAACAGAGTAGGGAAGAAGAGCATGAGAAGAGGACTAACATTAAACAGGTATGAGAGGTGGGAAGGACAGGGAGAGAGAAGGGAAATTGCTTGGAAATAGAAGGAGACCCTCAGGGTTATACAAAATTATATACAAGAGGAAGTGAGGGGAAAGGGAAAAATAATACAAGGGGGAGAAATGAATTACAGTAGAGGGTGTAAAGAGAGAAGAGGGGAGGGGAGGGGAGGGGAGGGGAGGGGGGATAGTAGAGGATAGGAAAGGCAGCAGAATACAACAGACACTAGTATGGCAATATGTAAATCAGTGGAAGTGTAAATGATGTGACTCTGCAATCTGTATACAGGGTAAAAATGGGAGTTCATAACCCACTTGAATCAAAGTGTGAAATATGATATATCAAGAACTATGTAATGTTTTGAACAACCAATAAAAAAATTTAAAAAAAAAAGAAACACAAATACATTTTTCTTTGGGGTTGCTGTGACAGCTCCTCTGACCTTAAGGGTCCGCAGAAAGAGGGAGAGAGAGAGCACGCGCTGACCCCTTTTATTGAGGAGAAGCTATTCAAATGAGGCAAGGGGTCAGGTTTCAGGGGGCTGAGTCTATCTTCATGATGTCCACTGTCAGCAGGTTGACTGACACCTGGGTAGGCCACACCCAAGGGCACAGTAAGAGGAGGGGACACACACAAGGCACTTCCATTGAAGATTCTATCCTAAACAGGGCAAGGGGTTATATTTCAAAGGAACAGGTGAGCATAGCTTCACCCATGGGGCTGTAGCAAGACACACCCATTTCTGTGACTGAGCACCTCAGCACCCAGCTGGGGAGTGTAACTCAGTTACCTGTAAGGTTGGCCTCCCACAAGGGCTGACATCTCTGGATCAATCTTCAGTCATTTGAACCTCGATTCTGGGTCCTGCATGTCTGATAGCACATTCAGGTACCCCAATAGAATGAGAGGCACTTTCTGGGAAAACAAAAGCATGACTTTTACCCCACATTATCACTGAATCTTATCCTTTCTGTTGTTATGTTTGTAAATCCTTCCACCAAACATGGCTCAAGGGACCTGCTGCAGTGGAAAAAATGTGTTTTTCAGCTGCAGTGTGACTTTCAGAGTCACAATAAAAAAATTAAAACAAAACATGATTAAAGTTATTTTGTGGGGCCTTATCCCCCACTTTTTTTATAATTGTAGCTTAATAGATAAATGAGCTCATTCTAAAATGGCTTGACATTGATGCTTCTATGGAATATCTGTTTTATGATGAATACAAAATTAATGGCAAAACTGCTGAAAAGAAAAATTGGTATAAGCTACTGTATTATCAATTTCTAATTCTAATGCTTCAAAAGTAGCTAGACAGTGAGAAATAACGTGCTGAGTATTTTCTTTTACACAGGCAGTGGCAAAAATAAATCTAGAGTAAGTATCAACAATAACATGAACTTAACACTGTTTGCCAAATTGAGGGATGTGAGTTACATTCATTTGCCATAACTGATTTGGTAATAAACCATGGGATTAACCCCAGTTGGTAAAGATAAAATATGTTTAAAACATTGTGAGATTTGATGAACAATTTGACAAGTTTTTCCCGAGGAATATTAAATTTTTATGTAAAGAAGAAGTATTCTGATGATGTAAAGAATGTGAGGCTTGTGCAAAATCATATAAAGATATTTATTCACAAACAGCAACAAGTTTATCAATCTTATCATTACCTGATGCTAAAGGACTTGGAAGATTAGAATGTGCCCTACTTATATGGCTAATGAAACATGGATAGTGACACATTTGAATTGTCTTTTGTAAGGTCTGAAACAAATTAAATAACTCTTGCGATGGTGTGTTCCCAGTAGTTGATGTTTCAATATTTTTTGTAACACGTACTGCATGTAAAATATCTGAATAAACATTGATTGATTCGCTCCTTTGCAAAACGAATTAAAGCACAAATGAGAGCTTGAAGTTCTGTTCATTGTGCAGAAGTATAAGATGTCTGTATTATCTCTGTATGACCATGGCTATAGAAACCTTTTCCTGGACTTGATCCATCAGAAAATATTGTTAGTGCTCCAACTATTGGTTAAGCACATAGAATTTGGGGGAAAATAAATGTAGTCACAAGAGCAAACTAAATAATTTTATCATGAAGGTAATGGCTTTCCATTTGACCAGGGAAATTAGCAAAAGCTATCTGCCAATTATTAGAAGACTGCCAAAGCCAATCATTCTCTTGAGTAGAAAAAGTGCCAACAATGATATTAGGCTATGACCCAACTACCTGCAAAACTCATGTCATTCCTTTAATAACTGAGTAAGAAAGCCATGGAAATGAGTTGATGACTTTTGAGGAGAATGAGGTAGGCAAGGCCACTCAATAATTCCCAATTATTGCCATATTGCTCCTGTAGGAGTATGAACATTGGGAAATGTTAGTCAATATACAGGCTCTTGTGGATTAATTCTAGTAAGCTGTGCAGTCTCCATGGCAGATTCAACCTTTCTTATGGCAATCCTTTTTTCTGCCATAAGTTGATGAGAAAGTACAGAAGGATCTCCCTGGGCAATCTGAAACAGAGGACTGAAATCTGCAGTGGCTAATTTTAAACTTGGTCACACCCAATGAATATCACCTAGTAACGTTTAGATGCCATGTGCCCTGGGCAATCTATTGTGCTTGGGGGTGCTGCCGATATTTCCCAAGGTAAAACCTAAATCTCCATGGCCCCATAATGAGAGAAGACCCCCAAGGAATTCATGGGTGACTCCCTGCAACTTAGTCGGGCCCTACCTCAAAATAAAATATAAAAATGGCTGGGGACAGGTCTCAGTTGTAAAGTGCTCCTGGGTAAAACTACCAGTACAAGAAAAAAACAAGCAAACAAATAAAAACAAAAAAGAAAACAGCTGGAGGGCTCTGCACATGTGAGACAAAATCATCTGTAACAGAAATTGTTACATCTCAAGAACATGATATATACTTGTAATTACATAGATTAAATTATATATTAAATATATGCATATTTGTGATAAAAATTAAGATATATAATATATATCAATAAAGTGGGCAATCTCACAAACTAAGTTATAAATGTATACATGTCTAAAAACAGTGTTCCAAAATATGTGAAGTGAAAACTATCAGGATTAAAGGGAAAAAAATTTACAAAAAGTTGTGGATAATTTGTGATATCCCACTTTCAAGAAAAAATGAAATGGGGGCTGGGGATGTGGCTCAACTGGCAGTGCGCTCGCCTGGAGTGCGTGCAGCCCGGGTTCGATCCTCAGCACCACATACCAACAAAGATGTTGTGTCCGCCAAGAACTAAAAAATAAATATTAAAAATAAAAAAATTCTCTTCTCTCTCTCTCTCTCTCTCTCTCTCTCTCTCTCTATCTTTAAAAAAAAGAAAAGAAAAAATGAAATCACTAGCAAAAATTCATGTAAAACAAACTGACTTGAACAAAAATATAACTACACTAGGTCTACAGGACTATACAGAATATTCTGCCACAAAGAGTAGAATACATATTTTTCTCCACTATGTAGGAAACATGGTACAGGACTTGCCATTTTAAAGCCATAAAAATATCAATAAATTTAAAAGCGCTGAAATAAGGACAATGATCTTTTGTAACTACAATGAAATTAAGTAAAAAAAAACAAAATTTAAAAATTTGCAAACATGTAGCAATTAGACAGTGTACTCTTTAGGAAGAAAAAAAATAAAAAATAGTTTAGGTGGATAAAAATGAAAGCAAACATGCCTGAATTTATGAGGTGCAGCTAAAGTAGCCCTCAGGAGAAAATTCATAACCACAACAGCCTACGTTATAAAAGAAAAACTGCCCATACCAAAACCTAACTTTATGCAGTAACTAGACAAAGAAAAGTAAACTGTAATCAAATTGCACTGGGGATGAATTCTGATAAAGAATAGAGCAAGAATAAAAGAAATATACAAAAGAAAGAATTAAGAAAACATCTGGATTGTTCAAAGGATTTACAAAATTGATTGTTCAATTAAACAAGAAAGAGAGAGAGAGAGAGTACTCAAGTTAATAAATATCAAAAATAAAAGTGAGACCATCAAAACAGACTCCACAAAAAATTTAGAGAATTTTAAGGGCATATTATGAACAACTAAATGTGAACAAATTCCTATAAAACATCCATCAAAACTGACTTAGACATAGAAAGTCTTAATAAGAAATTGAATCAGTGAAAAACACAATAAAAACATCCGTATCAGAGCTGAGCATTGTTGGCGCATGCCTGTATCCCAGTGACTTCGTAGGCTGAGGCAGGAGGATCATGAGTTCAAAGCCAGCCTCAGCAAAA
This sequence comes from Spermophilus citellus, assembly GCF_964194105.1. Lineage (NCBI taxonomy): Eukaryota > Metazoa > Chordata > Mammalia > Rodentia > Sciuridae > Spermophilus > Spermophilus citellus. The sequence goes on from NC_138201.1 coordinate 20,495,483, forward strand.
ACAAGGCACTGAGCAACTCAGGGAGACCCTGTCTCTAAATAAAACACAAAATAGGGCTGGGGATGTTGCTCTGTGGTCAAGGGCCCCTGAGTTCAATATGGTACCAAACAACAACAACAAAAATCCTATTAGAAATGTGAAGTGAAACTATCAAACTATATCTAACTCTAAAAGCAGATATATGGCTTTATGTGAATTAAATTCTAATGTCTCTACCAAAGAACTATTTAAATAAAAAATTTCAGCTTTTATGCAGGATATAGCACCAATCAATCAATGTAATTTTTGAAGCTGAACAATAAATATTCAAAGCAAAATTATTTAAATTTCCATTTATGGTAGTATCAAACATTAAATTCATAGCAAAAAATTACAAATATGTCTTGTAAGCAGAAAATACTATAGAAAATGTTGAAAAGACTAAGTAGGCATCCATTATTTATTGATAAGATTTAATGTTACTGAAATGGTAAAATGCAAGTTGATTTATATACCAATGTAAACCTTACCAAAATTCCCACATGCCATTTTTGAAAAAGATGGAATGGTAAGCCTAAAGTGAACATAGAAGTTCAGTCAACCTCAAATATGAAATACAGGTTTTCTTCAAGAAAAATATAAAGAACAAAATTGGAAGACTCACCCCAATTTTAAAGCTCAGTATAAAGTTTCAGTTCTAAAGAAAGAGGATCCTGATTCCTCACCCTGTTCAAAATCAATTCAAAAGGGGTAAAAGACCTGACTGTAAAACTACAAAATAAACAAGAGAAAGCAATTTAAGCTCTGGTAAGGACATCAAATGTTTTGGAAATAGTTTCAAAATCAAAAATGAATAAATAAAATAAAAATGGCATTAAACTAAAAACCTGATTTACAGCAAAGAAAAAAAGTGGAATCTCTATAAAATGGGAGAAACTCTTTGCCCAGTATGCATTTGATACAAGCTTCATATTTAGAATACATAAAGAACACAAAAATAATAAAACAAAACAAACAATCAAAAACTAAGTAATGCCATTTAAAATTAGGCAAACAAAGTAGACAGTTTTCAAAAGAAGAAACAAAAAGTTCCAGTAAACATATAAAAATGTTCAATATAATTAGCCTTCAGGAAAATGCAAATCAAAAATACAATGTGGAAGACTGGGGAAATAGCTCAGTTTGTAGAGTGCTTACCTTGCATGCACAAGGCCCTGAATTCAGTCCCAGCACCACAAGAAAAAAAATACATGAGGTATCATCTCATCCCAGTCAAAATGGATAACTTAGAAATGTGACAACCACTGAGGTGGATGTGGAGAAAAATCAAAACTTATGCATGGGTGTGTGCAAGTAAATTGGGTAGCTCATATAAAAAACTATGCATATTACTCAAAAAACTAACAATAGCTGTGATCATGGCACACAACTAATCCCATATATTTAAGAAGCTAAAGGAGAGGATTACAAGTTTAAGGCCAACTTGTGCAAGTTCAAGGTCAGAGAGGGCAAAACCCTGTCTCCAATAAAAAAGAAATATGCTGGAAGCCAGAAATGGTGATAAATGCCTGTAAAGTAGGCAACTTGGGAGACTACAGTAGGAGGATCCTGAATCTGCTGTGAGGTTAAAGAAACTTAAAGTAATGCTCTCTCAAAATAAATTAATAATAATAATAATAATAATAATAAATAAGGCACTGTGATGTAGTCTAATGGTGAAATGTTTGCCAAGCAGATGAGGCTTTGGTAAAGTCTTCAGTATCTCAACTAAATAATACTAAAATAGAATTACCTTATGATTCAGGTATCCCACTTGGGGGTATGTAATGAAAACAATAAAACACTCATCTGATAACTGGATGCCCATCTTTATTGAGGCACTTCCTAGTTGAAATAATATGGAATCGCATAAAAATTCTGGGACAGATGGATAAAGAAAATATGGCATATATGTAGGCATACATCCATAAAAATCAAATCCTGCCACTTGCAACAATTGGGTGAAATTGGAGGGTAGTGTGGTAAAATGAAATAAAACCAGACACAGAAATACAAACACTGCATGCTGTCCCGCATGTGGGGGCGGCTAAACCTGAACTTAGGTTGGTAATTTTTAAAGGTTAAAGAGTGGAGGTGGGAAATGAGAAAGGGATTTCATCAGTGGATGTGGCATATGTGTTAAAATACCAAGCAGAGACCCTTTATTGTGTATATATAGTACATCTTCACAAAGCTATTTTTAAAATGTTACTGTAATCAGTACAGAGTCACGATTACAAAATGATTAAATGGAATAATATTGCCAGGCATGGTTGTGGATGCCTATAGTACCAGCAACTCAGGGGACTGAGGAAGGAGAATTGACAATTTGAGGTCACCCTTGGGAACATAGCAAGATATTGTCTCAAAACCAAAAAAAAATGAACTGGGCATATATCTCAGTGGTAGAGTGTTCCTAGATTCAAATTCATTATTGCAAAAAGAAATAAGAATACAATTTAGAAATAGACCCTTAAATTTATGGTCGATTATTTTTCAAGGAGAATGCCAAGACATTACAGGAAAAATGTTTTCAAATCATCTGGAACAACTATCCATATAAAACTTGGAACATGATCTCAAACACTATTTCACACTTTTCACAATTAATTTTATATGGAAGAAAAGTGTAAATATGAGAATTTAAACTACAAGATTCTTAGCAGAAAACATGTAAAAATCTCATGATCCTGCATTGAACAATAGATTCTTAGTAAAGACAAATTTTCTTTGTTTCTTTTTGGTACCAGGGATTTGAAAGGTTAATAAAATAGGTACTTGTCACTCCATTTTTCTATATGCTTAACAAAACATTGTTGAAATCTTAAGAACTGTTTGCTAATCTTGTTCCCACAATGTGCTGTCCCCAACTGTGAACTGTTTGTTAATCTTGTTCCCAGAATGAGCTGTCCCCAACTGCCAAACTACAAAATGTAACTTCTCTCCCTACCCTCTCCAAGAAAAGTATATAAGCTCTGCTTAAGCTGTTCTCAGGGCTCTATCTCTCTTTGCTATAGTGAGCTCTGAGCCCCAGCATGCTGGTCTCCAAATAAACCCTCCCTTCTGCTGTTGCATAAGACAGTCTCTTGTGGTCCCTTCCTCCGACGTTTCACCAGACCCTTACAGATGGAACCCAGGGGAGCTTAGCTACTGAGAAACATTCCCAGCCCTTTTAAAAATTTTAATTAGAGCCCAATTGCTAAGTCTGGCTTTGAACATGTGATCCTCCTGCCTCAGCCTCCCAAACAGCTGGGATTAGAGGCAGGTGCCAAAAGATACTGCTTATAATGTCACATATTTAGAAAGTATCTACAGGATTTTAGATATGAGGTTTATGATGTGGCATAATAAATTTTGTGAACGGTAAAGAAAAATATATTTATAATTTAGCCAATATGTTTTTTTTAACTATAGACTTCATCTAGCCTTCCGTATATACTATTTGAAATTTCACTGTTCCCAATGGGGACTTCTATCTGAAAAACTCCAACCACATTTACCTTGTATAAGTCAAACCTGGACATCCATTTTTCTTAATCTATAGACTTAAATAAAATTGAAATTTCTCAAGAGTAAAGATTATTCCTCTAGAGCCAAATGATCCATAGCATTGTGTGGAATCATATTAGCTGAAGGGCTGTAAAAGAAATAATATTAACTAATTACCTTCAGACCCCAAATAACATCTGTATACTTGTCGCTTCTTCATGTAGTCATGAATGTATCGTTGAGTCAAAAAAAGAGAAATCTTATAATTTTGTGGGCATAGTTTTTAACAAATTATGAATTATCATGAAAATGGTTCTCATTTTCACCAAACTCACAGAAGTGTCAAAAGAGTCAAGATTAAGCCTATTACATTGAGAAATGTCTTTGTTCCTTTATTAATTATTTGTTGGTACTGGAAATTGAACTCTGGGGTGCTTTACCCCTGAGCTACATTTTTAAATTTTATTTTTTATTTTTGAATTTCAGTTACACATAACATTAATGTTTACTTTGACATGAAATCATACCACTTTTAAATGGGGATTATTCTATCTGAGTGGCGTGATTAAAATAAATACAAATATTATACAGTCATAACCACATCCAAAGTAATGAAAATTTCCTCAACTGTTTTTATGACTTTTATGCCTCTAGCTATTACACAAAGGACTTTGATCCTTTTTTAATTTTATTTTTGTACATGATGTGATGTACATATCCAAATACATTTTTTCTTCTTGTGGATATCTAGTCATCTCAGGGGCATTTTTGCTTCAGCTTTTACTCTTGAAAAATATAAGCAGTGTGTGTGTGTGTGTGTGTGTGTGTGTGTGTGTGTGTGTAATCCCTCTGAACACCAGTTACAAATTGCTGCCCATGCAGGTCAGGCAAATTGCTGCCCACGCAGTTACAAATTGCCAGCCCCTTTGATTTACATAATTTTTAAGAGTTACAATATTTTCAGATATATATTCATTACCTAAGATATTGAGTGCATTGTTTAAAATATTTTCCTGTAACCTTTGCCAATCACGATTAAGCTTTTACATTTTCACCTCAATCAATAAGTGCTAGACTACACAACTCGACTACATGTATCTTGACCTATTATTAACTTTTAACTTTAAATCACACGTATAATTATATCATTAACCTTTAACTTTAAAGCATACCTATGATTATTGGTAAGATTTCTTACTTCTAAAGTCCCAATAAAACACTTAAAGTAGTTAAAGCCTATTACTTAAAAGCACTTTTCTGAAGTGCTTCTAAAATGAATGTATATTAATTTTATATTATTCTATTTTTAATTCCAAAGGTAATTTTCTTTTTCATATGACCTATTTAACTGCTTTCTTTAAGAGTGTCTTTGATACTTTTCCAAAATACAACTATTCTTATGTTTTTGTAATCTTTAACATAAGAGCAGGCTCTTCAACACAGCCCATTTACCATTAATATTAACAATGTGTTTCCCATTTTTATCATGAATTCCTGTGTAAGGCAAAGGAGGGCCTGTTAGTGAGGGGAAATGTAAGTTGTACAGATTATAGATTTAGAATGTGGGGCTTAGTGCCAATTGTTAAGTTTTTCTCAAGAACCTTGAGATTTGTAAGATTTTCTTCATAAATTTTTGAGGAATAACGCTATTGTTTGTGTCCTGAGAGATATTAAAACACATCTCCAGGCATGTCTTAAGTGTATCTTTAGTCTCATTTTGGGAATTTTCCTGCCATTTCCATCAACATGTACTTTTATTATTGATTGATGTATACCCTATTATCCATATCATGAGTATCATAAACAATACATTTAACGTTCCCCATGGTTTCAGTTTCCAAATGGTGTAGCTCTGCCACAGCATCCCCCATGCTGTGACCCTGTCAGACAGAGGGTGCAGGAACAACTTAACCACATTATCTATAAGACACCAGCTATTTTCCATATGACTTCTGTGGAACTTGTGATTGAATCTTGACTTCCAGCATATAGTAGGTCAATTAGTTGTCACTGGATAACAAGTCATTCTAGAACTTATTGGCTCACTCGACCCCTGAGCCAAATCCCCAGCAGTATTTTGTATTTTATTTAAAGAAGTGCTTAGCACTTCCTTGCTGAAGCTGGCATGGAACTCATGATCCTTCTGCTTCAGCCTTCCAGGACCCTGGGATTACAGGAGTGCACCACTGCACTCAGCTCTGTTCACAATTTTAATGCCAGCATTCCCTCTTTGCCTTATCAACTATTTTTATGCTATATTTCAAATGGATGCAGTATTTCTAATTTTTCCTCCAAGAACTGGATGACAGTTTATAGATTTTGCTTTCTCTTTGTGAGCATTTCACATGAGAAAAAAGCAGACACAATGAGTTTATTAGAAGTAATGTGAAGGAAGAAAAAGGTGACACTTTAAACAGAGAGAATGTGTCCTCTCTGTAAAGAGAAGAGCATGGCTCTCTTTCTCTCCATTTTTATTAGAGATCCAAAAAAAGATTCTAAAGAATCCTGCCCAGGTACACTTTTTGACTTTGGACTGACAGCAGGATAATATCAAACTCTAAGTATCCAGTGCCATGAAAACTTTAGGTTAATTAGCCTCATGTTCATGATTTATAATTGAATTCTTAATCATAAACTCTTGCAGATTTTATGGTTAGTAGGAATTATCTTTATTTCCCTGAGTTCCAGAATCTGGTCTTTAACAAGATCACAAAAGTCTCCCCTTTAGTGTAACTTGTGTTCCTCTTACAAACATTATTTTGAAACAGCATTTCTCCTGCAGGTAATAGTTTGTTAAAGAATGTAACACATCCTGTCCAGTTAATCCAGAAAGGGTGCACGTAAATTGCTTCTTGGAAAATAAAGCTTAGGGTCAATGTGTTGAGCCTATTTATTTATTTATTATGCTGTGTGTTGAAATCAGAGCTAGTCGACCACTGAGCTACATCACCAGCTCCTTTTTTATATTTTATTTACACACAAGATCTCATTGATTTGCTTAGTGCCTGGCTGATACGTTGCTGAGAATGGCTCTAAATTCATGATTCTCCTGTCTCACCCTCCCAAGCTGCTGGGAATACAGGTATGTGGCACCATGCCCAACCTACCATTTACCTTAAAGGTACTTCAGTTCTTTTACCAAGTTCTGTGAAAAATACTACAATGAAAATATAGTCTTTTCTATGATCTAATGACTCCAATTTTTTTAGATACATACCCAGAATTACTACTACTGAATCATATGACATTTTTATTTTAACTTATTGAAGAACCTTAATACCATTTTCAAAAATAGCGTTATTCAATTTATATTCTCACCAGAATTTTTACAAGTGAATCTTTATATCCATGCTCATATGTTCTGGATTACCTACTATCTTTCAGATTTTTATTTTTTACTTCTAAATATTTTATTATTTATTTACTAGTCATATAGACAAATAACTTTTATTTTATTTATTTGTTTTTATGTGGTTCTGATGCTTGAACACAGTGCCTCCCATGTGCTAGGGAAGCACTCTATAACTGAGCCAGAACCCCAGCCCCTATCTTTCAGGTTTTTATCATAGGCATTCTGACAAGAGTGCTTAGGGTGAAGGAAAGTTTTCATTTGACTGATGCATTAAATTTCTGAGGCAAGTGTGTTATATTCCAGGCTGTCAAGTAGCTAGAAGAAGAGTGTACTGTATTTTCTGTGGTGAAACAGGAATATGTGATTTCTAACACATTTTTAACAGTCACTAATTTTAGATGCTCAGTACATGGAGAACCTACTTCTGAAAACAACTGGAAGGCCTGGAATTATTACTGGGGTGAACAACGGTAGGTCAGGGCTCAGAAAGTGCTCAAATATTCTTGAGTCTATCGGTAGTTTGTTTAATTTTCCCCTTTGGTACCTATAATTGAGTTGAGAGAGAAGCAATTCTTCCAGCAACAGAAGTTAGCAAAACCACTGGAACTTAGGCCTAGAGCAGATGACTAGAAACTTTCTCTAGAAACTTCCAGATGACTGGGAGCAAAAAGTAACAATCAGCATTTTGAAGATCATTCTCAGAAAACACCATAAAGAGTAGCAGAAATATCTGAAGGATTCACAATTCGGAATTCATTTTTTAATGTGTTGATAATTTTATTATGGAGTCACTAGAGTCTCTTTTATAGTCTGAATACTATGAAATAGTTAAATATGTAATGTAAAATATTTTCTCCTGCTCAGCAACTTGTTTTAAAAAAATATTTTCACATGTATGACCTCCTCAGCAGCCACATGAATGTTTATAGCAGCTCAATTTGCAATAGCTAGACTATGGGCCAACCTAGGTGGTTCTCGAAAGATGAATGGATAAAGAAAATGTGGTATATATAATCAATGGAATATTAGTCAGGTTGAAAGTAGGCTAAAATTATGGCATTTTCTAGTAAATGGTTGGAGTTGGAGAATATCATGCTAAGTGAAATAAGCCAGTCTCGAAAAATCAAAGACAAATGTTTTCTCTATTATGCTGATGCTAATTCAGGAGGGAGGGGGCACTGGGGCAGAATCGCTTTACCTTACATTAGGTTGAGGGAAATGATGGGAGGGAGGAGAGAGGGATGTGGGAATAGGAAAGATAGTAGTACATTGAAACAGACATCATTACTGGATGTATATATATTTGACTACATGACTAATATGATTCTGCAACATGGACACTCAGAAAAATGAGAAATGATATCCCATCCAAGTATGATATACCAAAGTGTGTGTGTGTGTGTGTGTGTATGTATTGTATATATATATATATGCATTCTACTGTCATGGGGATCAAAGAGGATCTGGGGATGTGGCTTAGTGGTTAAGAACACCTTGTACTAAAATGAGTGAGAGAGAAAATAGGAAGACAAATCAGAAGGCAGGATGGATCCACACAATTCCAACAAGTTTCCCATAACTCCTGCCCTCGTTACCAAGTACTTAGGGTCTGTGTGATATTGGTCCATCTCTGAAAATTTGAAAAAAGTATTTTCCTTATGATCTGGAGACATAAAAATGGACTTGCAAATTTCTACCAGGCCTGGTAGAATGGATCAGAAACAGTAGTCACATCCCATAGAATTCCAAAGTTATTACTCTAATTGAACCACTTCATCTAAGTTCCCAGCAAATGTGACTGCCATTGGGGTAAAGTTCAGAGACCACATTGCTCCATTTTTAGATGAGTGTGAGGTCAGCCTGGGCAACAGAGTCCACCACTGTCTCAAAAAAGAGAAAAGAGGGGGAGCCTTGGTGAGGGTGTAGCTCAGTTGTAAAGCAGCCTTGAGTTCAATCCCCTGTGGAGACCAGTGACAGTGATTGGGAGACAAGTGTCTGAGATGGAGGTCTCTAATGACGTAATGGCAGTGGCATGCTTGGTGACTGGAAAAGTTTCTATGCAAAAGTATAGGATGCCTGGTTGCTATGGCAATGCTCTCCATGGGGGAGACTCTGTTGTGGGAGTCTTTTCAGCTTTGACCTTATTCTCAGGCACAAAGTTCCTTGCTAAGTCAACCACATGGTTCACCAGTTCCACTGTTTTAAAGGAAGCTTTAAAAGAACTTTAAAGGATGGACTTTCTTGAGAGCTGCAGGGTGCTCTTAACATTGCACATTCCAACTATAGAATGTAACTGAGGAAATAGCTGCATACTGTTGCTAACTGTGTAACTTTCATAAATACAAAGAATAATGCTTGCATAGTCTTTAATATGATCAATGAAAGATACACAATAAAGATTGCTGGTGTAATTCTTTTTTTATAGAGAATATTTTTAATATTTGTTCATTTATATTTTTAGTTTTTGGTGGACACAACATCTTGTATTTTATTTATATGTAGTGCTGAGGATCAAACCTAGTGCCCCACACATGCCAAGTGAGCACGCTACCACTTGAGCCACATCCCCAGCCCTCCTGGTATAATTCTTTAGACCTGCTGCTCCATCATAGAGCAGTGCTCCACCCGATCCCAGATGTTGTATCTTCTGCGTGTGTGACTCTTTATTTCTTCCAATGTCCCATCAAACCCTGCCAGAACCTGCTAGTTTGGCCACACTTGTCACAGCAATCCCCAGTAGCAAAAATAAATAAATAACAACCATCAATGTCTAATTAAATCACTTCATATGTTTTTTGATATGTTAAAATAAGGTATATGAAAACTAAAAATTTTTATAAAATCTGATGTACTTCTCAGAATATTTAATAGTCTAACATTTTCTAATTCATTAAATATGAAAAAATCAGAGTTCTATCTGGGCATCCTGAAATGTGTAAACATAGTCACTGATAATCACAGAGGAAAAAATAAAATACCAACTACAGAAATACAGATATTCTCTATCTCAACATTTGCCTTGGGTTGACTACTGCTACTTTGATTATCTGGTCCCATCTGTAAGTATCCATACCCAATTGCAAATATAATGAAAGTTACTAATCCCATCTGATCAACAACTGGTATATATTTTCGCCTCAGAATTGGCTAATATTTTGTTTTCTCTATTTCAATAGCATTCTAATGCAAATTGTCCTTATCACTAACAGGACCAAATAAATTTTCAGACTACTCATGAGCTTTTCACAAATGACCTGAGCAGAGAATCACAGCATCAGGTTTTTGCAGGAGCACATCGTAAATTGCTGACATCCTCCACCAAGGCTGCTTGACACTCCTCAAAGACAGAAAAATCTGACACCTTTTAGACTGCACTGGACCATGTGGTAACGTGTTCTTCACTTATCAGTTTCACTTGAGCTCCCCAATGACATCATCTATAAATCAGAGACCTCCATATGGAATTCCTCCACCAAAAGGCTCTGAAAACACAGGCACGTTTAACACCTTCAGAGACTCCTGCAAAATAGAAGCTTTCACAAACTCTTTATGATAAGGACATTATGGCCACTTGTGAAGACTACCAATTACTGAGGTTCCCAGAGCAGGAAGCTGCCCCTCATGGACCATGCTATATTATTATTTTTAAAAACCATACACTTGATTTTTATTGAATCGGTGAATTTTACGGAGTTCCTGAATTAGTAAACCATGCCTGAGAATCCAAAGAGAAAAATAATATAATGGACAAGCCCATTCACCCATCATACGGTTTATTAAAACTCGGTTTCTAATGCATTTTTCTTGGGGGTACTGGGAATTGAACTCAGTGGCACTCAACCACTCAGCCACCTCCCAGCCTTCTTTTTTATTTATTATTTGAGTTACTTCTTAGAGACAGTCTCACTGAGTTCTTTACTCCATGTTATCCAGGGAGGCCACCTTACAAATCACAACCCGTGGGCTAAGGTTGTGGTTCAGTGGTTGACAATGTGCCTAGCATGTGGGAGGCACTGGGTTTGATTCTTAGGAAAAAAATTTATATATATATATAATTTTTAAGAAAATGAAAAGATGGGCTGGGGATGTGACTCAAATGGTAGCATGCGTGCTCACCTGGCATGCGTGGGGTGCTGGGTTCAATCCTCAGCAACACATAAAAATGAAATAAAGATGTTGTATCCACTGAAAACTAAAAAATAAATATTAAAAAATTCTTTTTCTCTTTAAAAAAAAAGTGGAAAAAAAATCACAATCCTCCTGCCTCAGAATCTTGAGCCACTGGTATTTCAGGTGTATGCCACAGCACCTGGGGATGCTCAAGAATTTTGAGAATTTCAGAGTCTTTCATAAAATTTCAACAATAGTGGAATCTAAGCCTGCTGCAAGTCTTTAAAACTTCTAGTACACTGTACCATTAAAAAAACCTCTCCATGTTTATCTCAGTTTGTTCCATGTAAGCATCACACTACAAAAGTTTGTGAGAAAATGCATCCATGAAGGAAAATATGTGGTTCAAGGCCCAAGAGGTTACTTGTTATTATGTTTGGCCCCCAAATTATGTCTTTGGTATGACAAAGAATATTTTAATTCTCATTTAATCATTGTACATTCCCACTATTTGCTCGGCTACAAACCCAAATACATCAGAAGGTAGCCACCCACCTGCCAGCTCACATGACAACACTACTCTCCAAAAGAGACAGGCAGGTCCTGTCAGGAGATTCTGTCGCCCTCCTAAAAGTCTGATTCCTACACTGATGTACTCACCAAGACTGAACTCCTACAAAGAATGCCCACACCCCAGGACAGCTGCATTCACTCCAGTCCCTCACACTGCCCAGGAGCAAGCCTGCAATGGATTTATTACACAGAAGTCCAGACTACATCAAGTGCTCACACACCTCTATGCAATATTTCTACTAAATCAAAAACGTAAAACTAGGAAATTGCCACACTGACTCATTAGCTGCAAAGAAAGTTTTTAGAAATCCTGGGAAGTGTTCAAAACTATCTTTTAAAGGTGAAGTTTTACTGGATGGCTTATGCTGTATTTATCAAAAACAGAAGGGCCACAGCACACTCTTTTGGCCTTGCTCTCCAAGTGAACACCGAGACACAGCAAAAGGCTGGAACAGAGATAGCAGTGACAATCAACCCATCTTTGGCATGTTGGCAAACTTCAATATTTGGACACAAGTATGTAAGGAACTCTTACCAATGATCACACAAGATCCATGACACCTGAATAGCTTGTGGGTGAGATTTTGCTCAGGAGGCTTTGAATACTTAGGACAAGTAACTGAATCCTTCAGCCTGAGCAGAAACAGCACTCTCCACAGCAAGTACTACACAATATCATCTGGTTGGAGGCTGTACCTTTATTACTGATGTAGGGCACATGAGGCTAGACACCCAAGGAATGTTCCAGGAGCACATTGATTAGCTGCAGGGTTCTGAGGGGTATCACTTAAAATTTTTTGGATCACTGCTTGGAATTTCACTGATCTTTATTTACATCCAGTGGGACAGAGATGGAGGTTTATATTTTTTGTAGGGGTATACATAAAGGTGTTTTGTTGTTGATGTTGTTGTTGTTTTGATTAGTTCACAGAAAGTGCTTTGTGTACCAATTGTAAGATTGGTCAGAGGTCTTCCAAGCTTTGCCACAAAAGCAGAAGTCTGTGTTATAACCCACATTGAGATCTTTGCAAAATCTTTCCCTGACATTCTGTTGAAAGAAAATTATGGTGAAGGTCTCTTGAGAAGCTTATTTAAGATTATTTGGTGGAGAAGGGAGTGCCACTATATTTGGACATCAGACTGGGATGCTCCCTACCAAGCCTTTGGTCATGTAGTGTGTATTAAGAAAACCATCACACAATTTTTTCCAGGGCTACTGAGGTACTCTAAAACACAGAGAGAAATCAAGCCTGGGTTTTCTGGCATATTCCACCTAAGTATTATTCATGGGGAGAAAACCTAAGTTGGATGTAGTTTTTTTAAAAAAATTCACTGGTATAAAAGACCTGTAAGAAGGAAGAGATCAGCTGCAATTGTGGAGGAAACACCTGCAGAGCTACATCTGCTGATGTGGTTATCAGTGGGGTCCACACTCACAGCTGCAGCAAACTCACCACCTGAGCTACGGAGCGTTCAGTGCTACAATGCCTGCCTAGCATGCACAAGGCAGGATTCGGTCCCCAGAACTGGGAAAAGAAAAGAGAAAGCAACTCAAGTAGAGGGCAAAATATATTTTGAGAAAGTGCCTCTCTAAACAATATACACAAATGACATTGTTTTATAATGCTCTTTAATGTGCCTACATACAGCACAATACATGAGCCTTAGAACAAGCACAAGTGACAAGAGTGGTGGTCCCAGAGTCATCAACAGATCAATAAGCAATCAAGGAAAAGGAAGAGGCCAGCTGCAGGGAACACAGACACATCCCTATGGTCCCAGCTGCCAGCCTCACCCCATCTCAAAAAATAACAATTAAAAGGACTGTGGAGAAACTCAGTGGTAGAGCACTCCTGGGTGAAATCTGAACAAAGAAAGAAAGGAAAAAAGTTCAGAAGAGCCATTTCACCAATCCTTACCAAAGCCTGGAGTGGAGAGGCCAAAACTGACATACACAATATGTAATGAAACATTAGACACAAAAGACTTAAAATATGGGAAAATGGAATCTAACAATAAGAGAAATTTAACCCAGAAAAACATGTTGCTTTCAAATCTTCATGCTGATGCAATGCTCCTCTCCAACCCAGGGTGCAGTTTTCTTACCTCTGAATACATAAAAAAAAAAAAAAAGAAAGAAAAGAAATGAAGGCACACACCATTTTCACACACCTACAGTGGTTATCTCAAAATAAATAAAAATGAAATAAAATAAAATTTTCCTCAAGTCTGAACAAGTTCAAATGGATCTGAAACAAGCAAAGTTCTCACCACATTTCTACATACAGGGCTTTTCTCCAGTGTGATTTCTTAAATGCTGTTCAAAGGGACCTGGAAAGTTGAAAGTGTTACTGCAATTTTTAAAGATAGAAAAAGGATTTTCACAAATGTGAATTCTTTTATGCCTTTCAAGAAAACTCTGAAAGCTGAATACTGCCCCACATGGCTTATCCTCAGATTTTCTACAGTATGAGTCCTTTCATACAACTGAACAAAACTAGAAAGGCTGAACCCTTTATATTTCTTACTTGCATAGGATTTATTCTTTTTATTCCAAAACAATATTCCCAGTCCTTAGGAACAAAATGAGAAAACTAGAAGATTTCCCACATTTCTCACATTCACAGGGCTTCTCTGCATGAGTGTTTTCATATATAAGAAAGGAAATGAAGCTGACAGAATGTAGCAAATCCCCCAAATTCAGAGGCTTTGTTTTTCAATATGAGTGAAATGGTTTTGAAGGCAACAGGGAAAATGGAATGATTTGTGATATTTTTCACATTTAAAGAGTTATTCAGTTGGATGTGGTGGTGTATGCCTTTAATTCCTGAGACTCGAGAGGCTGATTCTGAAGAATCAGTGTTGGAGGCTAGCATCAGCACCTTAGAAAGACCCTAAAAACTCAGCAAGTCCCTGTCTCAAAATAAAAAGTAAAAAGGAACTGGAATGTAGCTCAGTGGTCGAGCACCACCAGACTAAATCCCCAGTGGATCGATTGATCGATCTCTCTCTCTCTCTCTCTCTCACACACACACACACACACACACACACACACACACATTCAGCAGTGTGAGCCTCTCTTGTCTTTGAGGATGACATGAAATATTGATTTACCATATTTCACATTCAAAGGGATTTTCTCCAGTAAACTTCCTACATGGATATGAGTGAAACAGTAATAACAGAAGAGTTTACCAATTGTTTTCATGCATACAATTTCTATGCAGTATGTGTTCTTTCACATGTATGAAGCAGACAAGATGTGGCAAAGGCTTCTCCACGTTGTTGACATTCATTGGGCTTCTCTCCAGTATGTGTTCTTCCATGAATCTGAAGGTAACTAGATCTAGCAAAGGCTTTGCCACACTGCTTACATTCTTAGGGCTTCTCTCCAGTATGAATTTGTTCATGTGAGTGAAGGTTAGAGGACTGAGTGAAGGCTTTGCCACACTGCTTACATTCATAGGGCTTCTCTCCAGTATGAGTGTGTTTATGCATCCGAAGGGAAAAGGCAGTAGTGTAGGCTTTTCCACATTGTTGACATTCATAGGGCTTCTCTCCAGTGTGTGTTCTTCCATGTCTGTTAAGCTGAGAGGATGTAGCAAAGGCTTTTCCACATTCTTTGCATTCATAGGGCTTCTCTCCAGTATGTGTTCTTCCATGTTTATGAAGCTGAGGGGATGTAGCAAAGGCTTTGCCACACTGCTTACATACATAGGGCTTCTCTCCAGTATGAGTTCTTTTATGTATGTGAAGGTCACCAGATCTAGCAAAGGCTTTGCCACACTGCTTACATTCATAGGGCTTCTCTCCAGTATGCACTCTTCCATGTATTTGAAGTTCACTGGATCTAGCAAAGGCTTTGCCACACTGCTTACAATCATAGGGCTTCTCTCCAGCATGCATTCTTCCATGTATGTGAAGACGACGGGATGAAGCAAATGTTTTTCCACATTCTTGACATCCAAAGGGTTTCTTTCTAATATGTGTTCTTCCATGAATCTGAAGGTGACTAGATGTAGCAAAGGCTTTTCCACACTGCTTACATTCATAGGGCTTCTCTCCAGTGTGTGTTCTTCCATGTCTGTTAAGCTGATGGTACATAGCAAAGGCTTTTCCACATTGTTTGCATTCATAAGGCTTCTCGCCAGTATGTGTTCTTCCATGAATCTGAAGGTAACTAGATCTAGCAAAGGCTTTTCCACACTGCTTACATTCATAGGGCTTCTCTCCAGTATGTGTACTTCCATGTGCATGAAGCTGACGGGATGTAGCAAAGGCTTTTCCACACTGCTTACATTCATAGGGCTTCTCTCCAGTATGAGTGTGTTTATGAATCCAAAGGTACAAGGCAGTAGTGTAGGCTTTTCCACATTGTTGACATTCATAGGGCTTCTCTCCAGTGTGTGTTCTTCCATGTCTGTTAAGGTGATAGGATGTAGCAAAGGCTTTTCCACATTCTTTGCATTCATAGGGCTTCTCTCCAGTATGTGTTCTTCCATGTTTACGAAGCTGACGGGATGTAGCAAAGGCTTTGCCACACTGCTTACATTCATAGGGCTTCTCTCCAGTGTGAGTTTTCTGATGTATTCTAAGTGATCTGGGATAAGCAAAGTCTTTCCCACATACCTTACATTTGAAATGTGCATTCCCTGTGTGCGTGATCCTGCGCTTTTGAAGACTTGTGTGTGAAATAAAGGTTTGACCATCTTGTTTACATTCATAGAGTTTCTCTCCAGAATGAGTTCTTTCATGTCTTCTAAATAAAGAGGAGAAATGAAAGGCTTTCCCACATACCTCACATTGAAAAGGTTTACCTCCACTGTGTGTTATCATGTGTCTTTGAACACCTGGGAGAGAAGAAGAGGCTTCACCACATTGTTGACATTCATAGGGTTGCCACCCAGTATGAGTTTTTTCATGTGTTTGAATGTCATTGGAACAACTGATGACTTTCCTAGATACTGTACTTTCATATGGTCTATCTCCAGTTTGTAACAACATTTGTGTGTGAACACTTTTGAGAGAAACCAGAGATTTCCTATATTGTTTAAATTCACATGGCTTCTCTTCACATTCCTCATGCTTATAGTTTTTGTGTCCAGAGTGAGATGTGATGTGCCTATGAAGGAATGAAGGACATATGAAATCTTTTGCACACATAATGAAGTCACATGGATTTAATCTATTAAAATTTGTCTTTGTTTGATTAAGAATTGGAATCGATTTGAAGGTTTCCCCACACTATTCTGTGGGGAAAGTTTCAAGTTTACCACAGGACTTCTTTGAAGAAGAAGTGACCAGCACATAATTGATACCTAACTCATTCACAGTTTTCTATTTATTTATAGGTCTTTACATTTCTACCAACATCACGTAAAGGATAGATTTTCTGACTTCTTAAAGTTCCCTTAAAATAAAGAGATTGAAAGGAAACAATCCTTTGCAACACAGCTTCTCTATGGCTATTATTCACATAGTCATATTCACATATGCAATTTCATAGTACTTTTTGCTTGTCAAATACTTTGAAAAGACTGAATACCTGTTACAGATAGGTATATATTTCTGGTAAAAAATATTATAAGAATAAATACATTTCCAATTATGCATACTTCTTCGGTTGGTTTGCTTTAAAAATTATATGACAGTTCTCAGATTCCCTCACGAATTCCTCTTGTGAGTACAGTTACCTTAGGTTGCTTCCACAGTTTTCAATCTGATCTTCAGTGGTCTTGTCTTCCCAATTGTTTCCTAAAATGAGACAACATAACAATCTTTATGAATATTTAGGAGCTAGAAATGCTTTGCCAAATTTTAGGTGACATTTATGCTTCAATAATTCAGCAACTGATTTCCTTTTCACCTTCTACATAAATGACTAAAATAAACATGAGTTCTCGATTTGATTAACTTTAAAACCAACATTATTACCTATAGAAGCCAGGTTTCTGAGGACTTCCCGCATCACATCTCTGTAAAGGTTCTTCTGGGAGGCATCCAGAAAAGCCCACTCCTCCTTGGTGAAGTTCACAGCCACATCCTCAAAGGTCACTGAGATCTAAAATATCCCACAAATGTATAGTGGAGGCCAGGAGAGAATGACAGCATGAGAAATCTGCACTCAACATGCATGATGTTCACATGATTCCCTGGCCTCCTGATTAATTCCATGATTTGGTCCATCAAATCTTTACTGCACTCAATTTCTTATACCCATTCCAACACTAGAAATTGGCTACTCAGAAGGCAAACATCATAGTGATTTATACCCTTCCTTTGGGGAGTTCACAGGAAGTAAGACAGGCTCCCAGATCACTCCTAACTTCTTTAATGGTTGCACCTCTATTACATGTCCTACAAATGTCCTGTGTGATACAGAGCTAATATAAGCACTTCTGATAGTACTTATCTTTAGAAAAGAAAGGTGATGAGTAGAAAAATGCACAAATCATGAAACTAAGCACTTGAGAGAGATTCTGTCAACTACAGTGGCTCCCTGTACCTACAAGGTTAATATAGGCAACATGGTATTTACTGATGTCTCGTTTCCTCTGAAAGGCTATTGTTCCATACTTAAAGAAATGCCTAGAACCAGCCCCCACTCCCACCCTCTGGGCATGGGGTCACTACGGAGATTCCTTCATAGACAACATTTAGACAACATTTCACACATGTGGTCACAATGTGTTAACTGGAGATGGAGCTCATTCTGTGTGATTACACTAAGAACAACTAGAAGTTTGCAGGTGCTTTACTCCAGAACAAATTTAATCAACTAGCTTACTATTAAATGACCAAAACAAACATGAGTTCTCTATTTGATTAATTTAATTTATTTATTAATAAACACAACAATTTGATAATTTCTTGTGGTTACTGTCAAAGCAGAATGGGGTAAGTGGAAAGATGGCACGTGTCTTAGAAATAACTCTATGACCCAAAAATGTCACCATGGGCTGGAGATGTGGCTCAAGTGGTAGCGCGCTCGCCTGGCACGCGTGTGGCCCAGGTTCGATCCTCAGCACCACATACAAAGATGTTGTGTCCGCCGAATACTAAAAAATATTTTAAAAAATTCTCTTCTCTCTAAAAAAAAAAAAAAAAAAAAAAAAAAAATGTCACCTTCTCCAAACAACAGCTTTACAAAGTTTTATAAGTTTTATAACTCTCAAAACAATCTTCTTAATAAACAGCAGGTGCTATTTTTCTAAGTCTCACAGCAACAATGAATGTCCAATGATTGTCAAACTCTTCTTAACAGCAGCCAGTTCACTACCATGATGTACAGTCATGAGACACATACCAATGTTGTGCTCAAGGACATTTTGATCAAGCTTGGGCCACATATGCAATGCTTGTCTGTGGTGAAAGAGATTCATTGTGCCTGTAGCAATGGTGGTGCAAACAAACCTAAGGCAGAAGCTCTTCCACAGTGTGGTAAAGCAACAAGTTTGTAGCCCAGAATTCTGAACTATCAAACACAGTCTGCGTGTGAAAGAAGCCACCATTCACATCTGTAAGCATGCTATGATGTCTGCACAGTGAAGGAACAAAGAAAATCTCCCTGCCACTTACACAGAAGCATACTCAAGGACTGAAACCATACAGAACCACCCCAAACAATGAAGAACCCACAATTACCCTCAGAGACATCAGCCCAACTCTGTCAGGACAATGATGCAGACAGGAGGGCTTCATGGACCTTCAACCAAACAGGAAGCACACTGAGGTCTCAGGGTCACAGCAACACTCTACAGGACATAAACCACACCCCTATAAGTGCACCACCAGTGAAATCCCATGTATGCTCAAAGAACGTAAGAGCTAAAGCAAAAATCAGATCAGAAGAAACTGAAAAGCCTCCAGGGAAGGGGACATGAAACACAGGGCTCTGAACAGACACAGGATAAAGAGGTGACTCAAGAGAAAAGGTGACCATTTTGAAAGAAAAAAATATAAAAGTCCATCATAGGAAATTCATAGAGAACACCAGAGGTGGCGCTGTATTGGTATCTAAGTCATCCAACACACATTTCAGAAAAGAACAGCTAAAAGCAACCAATGAAACTGCCGCTTCAGAAAACCAGAGAAAGAAAAGCAAGGTAAACCTAAATTAACCACAGGTAGGTTGCCGCAGTCTGGCTGGGCACAATTCAGGAGCCACTTATCAAAAGAAAGGAACTTTATTTTTAGAACCACACATGCCAAACAAAAAAGCTCCCCAGGGAAAACCTTCAGAGCCCAACTGCCACCACTGGCTTCCCACAAGCCTCTCAATCTCCCCCACTCCTCCTGCTCTTGAGGCCGATTGGCTGGGTCACGTGGGTGGAGCCAAAAAAGTCCCCAAATGAGCAGCTCTGTAGTCTGAAAGGGCAGGGAAACAGTCCAATGAGCATCACCACAGAGGAGCCAATCAGCTAGAAGTTCCTGGGGCCGCTGTGAGCCGATCATCAGCTGGCAGTCCGAAAGTTTGCTGGGGCCCCTTCGGCTGTGGCTCTCAACATCTCCCCCTCTCTGTTTAAACAACAAGCATGTGGCTTAGGGACCGTGCCTGCCTTAGGTTGTCCAATAGTACATATGCTCCTTACCCGTTATTTAGAGTGGTACCACTGCAATTGGATCTTACCCGTCACTGACTACGGTCCAATATACAGCCACACCTGTGGATAGGTCTTTGAACCAGCGGGGGGGGGGTGAGGTTCTTTGCCTCACCTTTGTTGGCCCCCAAATTTTAGCTGAATGATCATGACAAGCAGAAGGGAGGAAGATACACCAAGCCAATGGACGGCTCCTTTTGGAAAAATTGTAGCACCAATGACATCATCAGCAAAAATACCCCAACGCTACCACAAGTTGCTGCAACAACAGATAGTTCACAAGGCATACAGGTGAGTTCACAATGCATACAAGTGATACATAGTCCAGGCAAGTTCTGCAACCAGTTCAGTGATGGCTATTGCAGAAGCTGTAGATTGGTTTTATCTTTGTCTTCACCAGCACTGGGATGAAGATAGGAATTTTGGCAATAATGGCTAAAGAAAAAATTATGTAACATTCCAGAAGGCACTAAAAGAAAACAATTTTCTTAACAATTTACATTATCTTGAAGAGAATTATTAAATATAAAGAAAAGGAAAGGTGAAAGTAAACAAACAAATCTGTTAAGCTCCTTTTTTGTTCACATATTAAAACAATCCTCAACAGTTGTTTACCCAATTTAAAATAAAAAATTTAAATCACGTGAAAAAAAAACATTTAGATCCATTTTTTCATGAGCGCTCATCATATATGATATATAGACATACGTACATACAAACGTACAACATAAAACACAGGTGTGCACACAACACATAACATAATAGTAAAGGCCTTATAACTTTTTACAGGTGAAATCTCCATTGCAATGTTTAAAAACTCTATAGTCAAAAAATAGAACTGATCAGCAAAACATTAACCTAGGTCTGTATGAGCTCAAAAAACAAAATAGAACTTCATGATGTGGGAGGGCAATAATAAAATAGATATTGAAAAAAGCATCCTGGTTCTGTCGAAGATGTAAGGGTAGCCAAACTGGAGTTCTGGATATCAGCTGTTATGGATTTGAGCCAAGTCATCTTCTTTTTGGTCTGTAGAAATCGCTTTAGTTAGGGCTGGGGATGTGGCTCAAGCGGTAGCGCGCTCGCCTGGCATGCGTGCGGCCCGGTTTCAATCCTCAGCACCACATACAAAAACAAAAGATGTTATGTCCGCTGAGAACTAAAAAATAAATATTAAAAAATTCTCTCTCACTCTCTCTCTAAAAAAAAAAAGAAAAGAAAAGAAATTGCTTTAGTTAATCTCTCTGAAATCCAAATCGGCTGCTGTTCTCCCTATGGAAACACATAAACAGACCCCACAACTACAGACAATTACTGGGTCAGGACCTTTCCATTGTCCTGTTAGAATATCCTTCCAAAGTACCTTGGGCTTATGTACATTTTTTGGACACATATGCCTTTCTGCAGCACTAAGCCCTGATGAATCCAAATTTTAAAAGTTTAGAGTAAAAAGGGTTATTTTAAGTTTAACTTTCGGGAATATATACCCCTTCCCAATTCCTTCTTTTTCTTTAATAAGTACATTTTAATAGTTTGTTGAGCTCTTTCAACTATGCCTTGTCCCTGTGGATTGTATGGGATTCTTGTTATATGAGTAATGCCAAATGTTGAGCAAAATTGTTTAAAAGAGGTTGAAGTATAACCAGGGGCATAATCTGTTTTGGAATGCCCACAGTGGCAAAATTTTGTAAGCAATGAGCTATAATATCTTTAGTTTTTTCTCCAGCATGAAGGGAGCCCATCAAAAATCCAGAAGAAGTATCAACTGTAACATGCAAATATTTTAATTTTTCAAATTCTGGCAAGTGTGTGACATCCATCTGCCAAATTTGGTTAGGTATCAGTCCTCTAGGATTGACTCCAAGATTAACTTGTGGTAAAAAGGTCACACAATTTTGACATTGTTTTATTATTTGTCTAGCTTGTTCCTTAGTTATTTTAAGACGCTTTTGTAAAGTATTAGCATTGACATGGAACCTTTTATGAAAATTTATAGCTTCTTCTAGTGTAGAGAAAATATGTATGTCATGTGTAGTTTTATCTGCTAAATCATTGCCCAAACTAAGGGCTCCAGGCAATCCTGTATGTGCCCTGATATGTCCTATAAAGAATGGATCTTTTCTGTCCCAGATTAGACTTTGTATAGTGGAAAGAAAAGAGAAAACAGTAGAGGAAGGGGAAATCCTACCAGCATCTTCAAGGGATACTATAGCATTAACTACATACTGACTATCGGAAAATAAATTAAATACAGAATCTTTAAACATCACAAAAGCTTGTAATACTGCATTAAGCTCTACCTTTTGGGCTGATTGTTTGGGTACTAAAAATGTAAAAGTTTGATCAGGGGTAACTATTGCTGCTGTACCATTATTTGACCCATCAGTGAATATATTTGGAGCATTCATGATAGGGGTTTTTCTTGTCATTTTTGGAAAAATTACAGGATGCAATGACCAAAAAGACAATAAAGGATTAGATGGTAAGTGGTTATAAAATGAAACACTAGAATTGCACATGATTGTTGCCCAAGTATTTAACTCATTAGCTAACTCATCAATTTGACCCATAATATATGGAGTAATAATTTTATTGGGAGAAATTCCAAACACTCCCTTTGCTGCTTTTATTCCTTTGAGCATTAATTGTCCTACAGCCTCAGGATACCTAATAAGAATAGTGTTAGGAGAATAAGATAAATGTATCCATAATAATGGACCTTCTTGCCAAAATACTCCTGTAGGAATATATTTTGTTGGTAGTACAATAAATAATAAAGGCAAACTTATATCAATTCTATCCAAATGCATATTTTCCATATATGTTTCAATGATTTTTAATGCCTTTCTTGCTTCAGGCATTAACATTCGGGGTGAATTTGGATCTGATGGAACTTTTAGGATATCAAATAAAGGTCCCAACTCTCCTGTTGGTATACCTAGATAAGGCCTTATCCAATTTATGTCTCCTAATAACTTTTGAAAGTCGTTAAGTGATTTGAGTTGATCTACTCATATTTGAATTTTTGGTGGACGGACCATGGTTGAGGATAATAGAACTCCTAAATAATTAATTGGAAAATTTAATTGTACTTTATCTATTGCTACCTCTAGATTATAATTTTTTAATAAGTTTGTGAGTGTGGCATAACATTCTAGCAATGTGTTTTTATCTTTGTGTACCAATAATACATCATCCATATAGTGAAATATTTGTAGTTCAGGATTTTGATTTCTAAGTGGCTGGATTACTTTGTTAACATAAATTTGAAACATACTTGGGCTGTTAGCCATCCCTTGAGGGAGTACTTTCCACTCATATCTCTGATCAGGTCCTTCATGATTCAGTGCAGGGATAGTAAATGCAAAATGTGGACTATCCTCAAGATGAATTGGAATTGAAAAAAAAAACAATCTTTAATATCTAAACTAAAACATACCAAGTTTTTGGCAAAGCAGACAATTCAGGAATCCCCGATTGAGCAGGTTCCATAATAACCATCTCATTATTAATGGCTCTTAAATCTTGCAATAATCTCCATTTACCAGATTTCTTTCTGATGACAAAAATGGGAGTATTATGGGGAGATACAGAAGGTTGTATATGTCCTTCCGCTAATTGTTGTTTTACCAGGTCATGGGCTGCTTGTATCTTTTCTTTGGTCAGGGGACACTGAGGAACCCATACTGGTCTTTCTGATTTCCAAGTAATTTTTATTGACTTAGTGGCCCTTTGTGAAAATCCAACCCATGTCTGTCAATTCCTTGATCTATTTGTATTGGTGCTGCTATACCTTGTTCTTGTTTTTCTAATCTTTTTCCTTTCCTAAAACCTTGTCTAGTCATAATAGTGGGTGCATTTTGGTTGATGTTATTTGTTAATGTCAAACCTAATTGATCTAGGACATCTCGTCCCCATAAATTTACGGGAAGATGATCCAATACATATGGCTGTATAGTTCCTTCACATCCTTCAGGATCCTTCCAATCTAATACCATTGCACTTCTATGGGGATTAGCCGCCACTCCCAGGCCTCGAAATGTTTCAGTGGCTTGTTGTAATGGCCAATGTTTTGGCCATTCTTGATGAAAGATAATGCTAAGGTCTGCACCTGTATCCAGTAGCCCATTAAATTCATGTCCTTGAATATTTAGTTTTAGCATGGGGCGAGAATCTAAATTTAAAGAAAGCATAGCCCAATCTACACCTGTGGAGCCTAATCCCTTGGAACCTCTTTCTATAGTACAACTGGAAAATTTATCATGTATGCTGGGTATTATTAGTAACTGTGCTATTCTATCTCCTGGTGAAATTACTGATATACCCTTTGGAGAACTGGCTATAATTTTTATTTCACCTTCATAAATCGGGATCAATTACCCCAGGACTTATCATAAGTCCTTTTAGAGTAGAAGAGCTGTGTCCCAATAATAAGCCTACTGTTCCTTTAGGAAGAGGTCCTTTTACCCTTGTGGGAATGATTTGAACTCCCATCTCTGGAGTTAGTACTGATCTGGAGGAGGCGCAGATGTCCAACCCGGCGCTCCCTCTGGTTTGTCTGATGAGGGATCTGATGGACAATGTGTCCTGGGCACTACCCTGATGGAGTTGCTGGGTTCCTCCAGTGCTCCGTATATTTGTGGTTTGGGGCCCCGGAGCATTGGGAACCCCTGTCCATTTTTTGGCAATGGAGCCCGATGCCTTTCTCCATGATATCGTGGATAAACACCTGGTCCTTGTTCATTTTTTGATAATGGAGTACCCTCTATGGTGGTTTGAGAACGGCATTCATTAGCCCAATGTTTCCCTCTACAGCATCATGGGCAAATACCCGGTATTCTACTCCTTTGATACCTAGTTTTGTTAAACCCTCCTCCTATGGGGCAATTCCTTTTAAATGTCCTGTTTGTTCACAATTGTAGCATGTTCTTGGCCTGGCATATAAAGCCTGTTTTACTGCAGCTGCCACGACTTGCCCTTGTTCATTAATGTCTCTGGCATCTAAAGCCTGTTTTACTGCAGCTGCCACGACTTGCCCTTGTTCATTAATGTCTCTACATAATTTAATATATGTGTTTAAATCTTCATGTTTCCATGGTCTAATGACTTCTCTGCACCAATGATTCACTTGCTCGTAAGCCAGTTGTTTTATTAATGGCATTGCTTGTTCTGTATTCCCAAAAACTCTGGTAGCTGTTTGAATAAGCCTATCTACAAATTCAGCGTAAGGTTCATTAGCTCCTTGTATTACCTTAGATAATTGACCTTGTAAACCTCCATGCCCTTGTAATGTCTTCCATGCCCTAACCACATCTGAAACAATTTGTGCATATACACCAGGATCATATGCAATTTGTTGCTGCTGATCCTCATAAGGTCCCTTTCCTAACAACATATCTAGATTTCTCTGAGGATAACCAGCTGCTGCATTTTGCCTAGCCGTCTCTTTGCAAAATTCCTCATTGGCAACCTTCCATAACAGGTATTGTCCTCCATTTAGCACAGCTTTACATATATTAGCCCAATCTGCTGGTGTCATGTTCAAGTTGGTAATGGATTCGACCATGCTTACAGTGAAGGGGGCTTGAGGACCATAGGTTGTTACAGTGTCTTTTAGCTGCTTCACTATTTTGAAATTTAAAGCATGGTGAATTCGCTGCCCTCCTGCCTCAAATACAGAGCATGTTAATATTTGAGATCCTGTCTCAGGATCCCAACTATCTACTGCAGGGGTTGGGGGCCTCCCAGCATATGGAGGTGGCCTTGTTGGTTGGTCACTTACGTCCTCTGGTGATAGAAAGGTGTTAGTAGCAGTCTCCTGTAGAGGTGGTGCTGTTGGTTGGACACTTACACCCTCTGGTGATAGAAAGGTGTTATTAGCAGTCTCCTGTTGTAAGTTTCCCCTGATGGCTTTTTCTGCTTTACACTTTCTTTCTCTGACTAGCTTAAGAGGCCTTTGGACTAAGCAAACAAGATACCAACATCCACAATGGCAATGTGCCAACTGGCAGAGTCCCTGGGGTTTTCTTTTCTATTCTTTTTAAATCTTCACCATGATGGTTCCATTGTGATATATTCAACAACTCCTCCTTAAAAAGCCATGGGCCACATCTTTGTATTGTATCAACATATGCCCTGACTGCTCTTGATTTTTCTTGGATGCCTCCTTCCTCTAACAATTTACTTAACAGTCTTTCGGTTTGTTTTTTACTAATTTCTGATCCCATATTTCTACTATACTACAACCCAACAAGATGACGCCAAACAAAACCGAGATAGAATGAAATAAAAATGGTCAACAAAAAATCATTATACCCTATCTATCCTCCTGACATGTGCATCCGTCCTTTCTCCCTATCTGTTCCTCAGACGTAAACTTTTTCCTCAGATGTGAGCAGATTTTCCTCCGTGCTTGCCTAGTGCTTGGGAGAAACTGGGTTCAATCCTTACTGCCACATAAAAAGAAAGAAATTAAAAGTGTAAAATACACAATAATATTAAAGAAAAAAACAACAAGGACCGAATACCTACTAACAGTTTTAAAAGTGTCATCGTCAACAATGCATTGGGACTTCAGATTATCATAAATGTGCTTGACACAAATTAGACAACTTACAGAAACTGGACCATTTCTTTGAGAGAGACAATCTCCTACAACTTACACACAAGGGGAAATACTCAAAACAAATGAGCCCATGGCTGCTGAGAAAAACAGACTCAATAAATAATTACTTCCCAAAAAGGCAAGGCAAGGCTCTGACATCTCAAACAGGCTTCCATGAGACACATAAGAACTGCCACCAGTTTTCTACCTTTTTTCCCGAACATAAAAGCTGAGTTAACACCTCCTAAGTCTTCCTGAGGCATAAGTTACCATATTATCCAAATTAAATAGATAAAGAAAAGTATTAAATAGAAAAGAAAACTATGAATGATGCTCATAATCATAAATGCAAAATTTAATCATAAATGCAAAAAACTGTACAATTGAGTCATCACACTCCAGGTGTCTATGCAAATGATGTGAAAATTATGGGCACAGGAACCCTCACTGCAGTGACTACAGCAGCCATATCCAGAATGGCCCAAAGCTAGATGCAAGGAAGATGCACCTTTCAATACTGAGTGGACAAGCTGCAGTTTAACCACACCAAAGAGCATCACCCAGAAAATGAGCTCTGCAGCCTGGAAAGATACAGCACCCTTAAAGGCAGACTGGTAAGTGAGAGAAGCCAGTTTGAAATGGCCAAGTGCAGCAAGATTCCAAGTCAAGAACATTCTGAAAAAGACAATATTACAGATGCACTAGCAGAATTGATGGGGGCCAGGGACTTAGGGAGCAGAGAGGAAGGAAGGAATGAGGAGGAGTGATGAACAGGTGGAACATTGGATTCCCAGAGCAGTGAAACTCTTCTGTATGACATTATCTTGTATACGACATGACACACACAATCACATCACAAGGAAGAGGAACCCTAAAGTAAAGGATGAACTTTGGATTATCCTAAGTGTTGCTTCATCCATTCTCTTTATCAAATGTTCAACACTGGTTTAGTAACTAACAAACACCCTACACCAATGCAATATGTTGAAAACAGTAGAGACTATCAGCTGGAGAAAAGGCGTATTTGTTACTATGTGTAATGGTACATTTAATTGTCACCTTGATTGGATTAAAGGATGCCAATGATTAATGAGCTTCTGGGTGTGTCCATGAGGGTATGTCTACAAATGATGGGCATATGGGATAGTGAGCCAAACTGGAGAACCTCCTTAAGCTAGGCAGCACCATCCAATACAACGGTGTCTTGGGTGGAACAAAATTCTTCACACACCCAAAGTGGACTCTGCCAGTGATTCTCTAGTGAGTTTCCAGAATCTTTGGTCTGGACTAGGGCAGCACCATTGATCCCCCTTGTTCTGAGGCTTCAGCCTCTGGGACTCTGCAGCTACTACTTCTCAAGCTCTCCAGCCTGCAGATGGCCACTGTGGACATCCACCTTCGGGTCAATTAGGCCAATCTAATGAATCCCCTTTGATAATCACACTTCCTCTTGATACTGTTCCTCTAGAGAACACTGACTAATAAACCCTGCAAGCCTAAAATTCCTCATAAAAACAAAGTTTATCTAATAAAGAAGTAAATAAACTACCAAGCCATGAAGTTTTAAAAATGTAATCATAAGAAACAATATTATATGCTAAATACCTTTTTCATAATAATGCAAAAAATGAAGCAAAGAGGAAGAGTCATAATTACAAATTTTAAAAGTATGAACAAAAGCAAGAAAACTGATTTTCAATACTATTTTCATCTGGAAAGAAATTGGATGATAACTCTTCAAAACTCATTCCAACTACTGGTGTAGTGGTGTGCACCTGTAATTTCAGCCACTAGGGAGGTCAAGGCAGGGAAATGGAAAAAGTTTGAGGCCTGTCTCAGCAACATAGCAAGACACTCAGGAATTTAGTGAGAATGGTCTTCATCAAAAATAAAAAGGGGGTCTGGGACTGTAGCTGAGTGGCAGACCACTTGCTAACATGTGTGAGGCACTGGGTATGATCCTCAGCACCACAGAAAAATAAATAAAATAAAGATATTCTGTCCATCTACAACTATACAAAATACTTTTTAAAAAAGAAAAAGAAAACATAAATAAATAAGAAGGGCTGAGGATGTACTCAGTGGTCGAGTGACTGTAGATTTATTCCCCAGTAAAACACCTGCCCACCTCCAGAACGTTGCTCAGAAATTGAAATTTATTTCTGGAAGATAACTAAGCATGAGCAAGTCCATGGCATCAATTCCCAGCACTCAGTAAGTAAGCAAATAAATAAACAACAGTCTACAATACTAATTCTCTTGGGCTGGAGAGCAGCTTGGTAAAATACATGTAATGAGAGATAAAAATGATTATCATACATAAGGTACACAATTAGAGGCATAAAAACACAACAAAATCAGTGGAAAGACACCACACTTTCTCACAAAGAAGATTGAATGTTCCCATGTTCTAAACTCTCTGAAAAATCATTGAGCTTTTCAACAAATTCTGTGAAATTTAGGGCATTGTTTACTGTATTTTAGAGGTAAACTTAGAAAAACTATATCTAAAAATGGAAATAGTAGGGTTGGGATTCTGGCTCAGCAGTAGAGTGCTTGCCTAGCACGTGAGAGACCCTAGGTTTGATCCTCAGCACCACATAAAAATAAATAAATAGGTATTGTGTCCAACTACAGCCACAACAAAAAATACTCTTCAAAAAATTGAAAACAGTAAACTGTACCTAAGACCAGGCAAAACGTTGTACAGGACAGAGAGAATAGAGAGAGCATTTATGTTACTCCCAAGTTTCATAAGCTAAAAGGCTAGCTCCCAAAGGGGTGGCCCTATGAGGAGGCAGTTGGGAGGGAACAGGAATTAGGTGACATGGTGAGGGGATCAGCACCCTTATTTAGACACATGGATCTCTCCTTTGCAGAAAACAGGTGTCATTTACTCTTTCACTGATATTCAGTGATTAAATGATTACAGTTGTGTATTCAAGGTATTGCCAAAATTGTCCTTAAAAATTACAATGAAGAGGGGTGTGATGGTGCACACCTGTAACCCCAGCGGTACAGGAGTCTGAGGCCCTAGATGATGTAGCAAGACTCTGTCTCAAAACAAAGAATCTAAAAGGGGCTGGTGGTTAAGCACCTCTGGGTTCCATTTCTGATAACAAAAAACCACACAGTTAACATGAACCTGCCAAGTTTAGACAACAACAGTGAAAAACTGTCGTCCTTTGTCAAATTCATCACCTTGGGAAGGACAGATACTAGTTTTCATGAAATCACATTCATAAATTTGCCCACCACTATTTTTGTAGAATTGGACTCAAATTCTGCAGCAATAATCCAAGACAGACTTTCTCTGTATCTTACGTGGTATTTAGGAATCGAAGGTTGGATTTCAATTTGAAACCACTGAAAAGACAAATCTGAATCTTACAAACTTTCTATACATACTCAGGGGTAGCAACAGTTAAATTAGGTAATTAGATGTTTTCTTTTTCTTTTTTTCTTTTTTGCTTGATGCCCCCGAGATTAAACCCAGAGATATTTTATGACTGAGCCACATCCGCAGTCATTTTTATATTTTATTTTGAGACGCAGTCTCACCAGGTTGCATAAGGCCTCGCTAAGTTGCTAAGGCTGTCCTCAAATTTCCAACACTCCTGTCTCAGCCTCTGGAGCAGGAAGGATAACAGGTGTGCACCACTGTATCTGGCTGTAAGCTGGGATTTTTAACAACAACAACAAAAAAAAAGGTGACGGGAGTTCATAACCCACTTGAATCAAACTGTGAAATATGGTATATTAAGAACTATGTAATGTTTTGAAAGAACCAACAATTAAAAAAAAAGGTGGATTTTAACCCACATCTCTATTGCCTCTTTAATAATAGTCCATCCCATTTGGCTCTGAATAAATAAACCTGGGCCTCAGATAAGTGAGTACATCATTTCAAAGTGATATACAGAAAGCTTTGGTGCTGAGGGAGCACAGATGTGTCAGGCTCAAGGGGCAGGGAAGGTCCCTGACAGCTGGGACATGCTTCCTCCTGGTCTTGCTCATGGAAAGCATCCAGGATCACCCTCCCAGGAACCTGGACCATGACTCCAGTCTATGAGGCTTTTTAGCTTTGCACAGCTCTGCACTGGGGTGGGTGGTCCTTATGCTATGGGAGAGGTTTTGCTCCTTCACACTGTGAGACTAAAAGGGCAGGAGTCACTGCTGACCTGGCCCCTCAGCACCAGCATCCACAGGCTGACTGTCCACCTGTCTCCAAGGATTGGGAACAGAGCTTGGGGAAAACAAGGTCCCAAGGAAGTAGCTGTTTAGATGAGGCCTTTTCCAGGAGATTCCTCAGCCAAGGGCCCCCAGCAGCTTCCCTGAGAGGCTGCACCCCACAACTCAGGCTGCCCTCTAGGAGCAGCTGACCCAGGGCCTGAAATTCTGTTCACCCTGCAAGGCATAGGGCACCTGTGGGCACTCTGCAGCAGCTCCAGGAGAGGACAGTGGCTGAGGACATGGGACTCTGGGAGGTGTCCAAAGGGAACCTCTGCCCAAGAAATCTGACATGGTGCCTATGCCTAAGGAAGATAAAAGGAGAATCACAAGATTTTTACAGCTGTGAACTCAAGTACTCTATACAGTTGCATCTACAAAGAACCTTCAGAGTACTTGACTTTGGCTAACTAAACCACCATGAGGGTGGAAAGGCAGGGTTCTGTATGGGGAGCAAACATTATCTTGGGCTATCTTAAGCCCTTTAATAGCCAATCATCTTAATTTCTGTATCAGACCACAATCTCAAAACTTCTCAGAATATATCATTAGCCTTAACAGACGTCTCCAAAATCTACCAAAGCTCACAATGCAATAACAGACATACAGAAGAAATTTTCTTTATTTTTTTTTCTGTACCCCACCAATCTGATGTTCCTACCAATGCAATTGGTTAATGCACTGATACACAGTTTCTTTTATAAAAGTTCATGGAGGCCAGGCACAGTGGCACACAACTGTAATCCCAGCAGCTTGAGAGGCTAAGATAGGAGGATTGCTAAATTCAAAGCCAGACTCAACAACTTAGTGAGATCATGTCTGAAAATATAATACAAAAGAGCTGGGAATGTGGCTCAGTGTTTAAGTGCCCCTGGGTTCAATCCCTGGTATGAGGAAGGAAGGAAGGAAGGAAGGAAGGGAGGGAGGGAGGAAGGGAGGAAGGGGAAGGAAGGAAGAAAGGCAGGAAGGCAGGAAGGCAGGAAGGCAGGAAGGAAGGAAGGAAGGAAGGATGGAAGGAAGGAAGGAAAATAAATAAGTAAAAGAAAGAAAAAAAGAAGTGATGTAATCTCTTCCAGGGAGGGACACACACATCATTCAGCGTAACTTGAATCCATGTTCCTTAGTATGATAATTAATATTTGGGTTAAAATGAACTATTTTCTGTAGCTGGGGGTGTCGATGCCTTTAAACCCAACAGATTGGGAAGCTGAGGCAGGAGGATCACAATTTTCAGGCCTGGCTGGGCACCATAGCCAGATCCTTTCTGAAAATCATACTGAAAAGAGCTGGGAATGAAGGACAGTCAAGGAATCAGACATTATTATAGTGACATCCCCTCTTTTCACAGAAAATTTTAACTGGGTTTCTCCAGAAATCTTCACCATGGCTAATTTTAGGACTGTCAACAAAAGAGTGTCCACAAAAAAAGTACAGTGTAGATAAACTTCCTATTTTTGTGTTGCCCTATTTTACTGGGCTGCTAGTCTGGAAGAAATCAGCACTCCAGGTGCTGGACTTCCCCTTACTAGTTTTTTACACACTTGTATCCAGAATAGTAGTTTGTAGAAATGTGCAAACAAGGCCTCTGACCTTGAGCTGGGCTTCACAGAGAAGTCACCAACTGGGCTCCATGGGAACAGCTGGTGGGGGAGGAAAGAAAGGGGAGAAGAAGCTCTCCCCTCCTCAGGTGCTGTCCTTGAAGGGTTAACTTGGCCAGAACAGAGAAAGAAAAACCTGCTTTTATGTGTGTGATGTGACAACTTGACTATGGTGACTCCACTTTGTGAACTCAGCCATGACACTCAAAAAGCTCATGACTGGGGATGTTTGGATTCTTTTGTTCATGAAAATTCCCCAAGAACACAGAGTGATCTATGGGGCCAACTGGAGACTAACTGACCACAACTTTCAGGCTTGCTTACGTTGCCTGGACCCCCAAACTTCCCTTTGGTGGTTTTTGTGCTTCAATATGGAGCCAACTGAAGGCAGGGGCACCACTCTGACCATCTCATTCTTTCAAGAGCAGAGTGTCTGCCACTGGCCAGCAATAAAGGCTTAACTGGAATGAGACTGTGTGGTCTGAGAGTTATTTGGGTATCCTGGTATTACAATGTGAACTTCTGAGCCCCTCCCCTTACATGCTGAGTATAAAATTCTGAAACCACCTGAACTCGGGGTTCAGGGGATGAATGGATTGATTACAGCAAAAACAGTGCCCTCTGAGTCTGTTTCCAGCTATCTTCAGTGCCTTGCCTCCTTTGTCCCTACATCATTATTACCCTGTGTGCTTACCTAACTACAGGACTGGTGTGACTCTACATCATGGACTATCGAAAAAAGGAGCAATTATACTCTATTAATATAGCCCAGAATTCCATATCCCTGGGATCTATAAACAACCCCCTTATTCCCTTTAAAGCAGTTATTCTGACCAAACACAAGGAAGTGTTAAGTGATCATTCTTTCCCCTCAGGATAATATTCACAAATACAAAAGAAGTGCTTTCAAAAGTGTTCTTCTTGCCAGGGACATTGGCACAAGCCTGTAATCCCAGATACAGGGGAGACTGAAGCAGGAGGATCACAAATTGGAGGCCAGCCCAGATTCCAACACAAGGGGAAGGGAGGAAGGGAGGGGGGAGGGAGGGGGGAAGGAAGATTGATTAATTCTTTCCAATATTTCACTAAGCGATAATGACAATTAGCAGACGGTGTCTATTTGAAACGAGTGGGAAGAAGGAATGTCTGGCTGAGCTGCGAGGTGGAGGGAAGGTGGCCTTTTAAAAGGCAGGAGGCGCCTGCAATTTGGAGGACCTCCACTGGGTGGAGCTCCACTAGGAGACGGAAGGTGCATTTGTGGCCCTGCTTCCTACACGTTGGGAAAAGTGAGTGCGGGCCACAGGTAGGAAGCAAAGGGGACACCTGGGACCTGAGCCACCCTTCCAAACCCAGGGAACCAGGGGACAGGGCCCAGGGCCACCCGACAGCTGCGACTCCGCGCGCCACTCAGCAGCTCACCCGCCCGCCGGGCCCCAAGGCAGGTGCTGACCGCGTACCTTCAGCGAACTCACCATTTTTGGCTTCTCTGGTGACCTGGCGTCCTCTGGAGGAACCTCCGGACACCCGAGATCCCCGGGAACACGGGCAGCGCAGTCACCCGGGTCCCTGGAGCAGAGAACACGGGGCCTGGAGCAGGAGTAGCCCAGTCGGTGAGGAAGAAAAGCCGGCGGGAGTGCGGAAGCCCGCCCTTCCCCTCCCTCTGCGCACTGATTGGACACTTCCCCCCAGCGACCCGGATGGATGGCCTCCAGGCCCGCCTCTGGATAGTGACGGACAGCTAACGTCATCCAATCACTGGCTGAAATTGGGTAGAGTGACAGATTCTTGGCCCCAGCCGTTTTCAGGAGGAGCTTCCGGGCTGTGCTGGGAACGAATCCAGGTGGGAAGCCTTGGCTTAGCCTCTGGGACAGAGGTGACACCTGCCGCTGAGCTAGGCTTTAGCCATAGAGGGCTTTCGGAGCAGGGTGGGGCCCTGGGTTTAACCTCAACAGAGAAACAAAGCACAGCTTCTCCTGGAGGCTGAGGCTGGAGGAGCCCAAGGTCAGGTCAGCACCTGCAAACAGTGACACCATGTCTTCAAATAAAATGAAAAGGTGGGGATGGAGCTCAGAGGACGGGGTCAAGCCCCATTGGGTTTATTCCCCAGTACCTTAAAAAAGAAAGAAGGATATTTTATTATGTATTATATATATATATTTTTTATATATAAAATATGAATTTTATATAATATATTCTATATATAAAATAGATATTTTATATATAAAATATGAATTTTATAATATATTCTATATATAAAATAGATATTTTATATAATATATCTTATATATAAAAATATATTATATATATAAAATATATATTTTATATATATAATATATATTTTTTTCTCACACCAAGTACATCTAATCAGAATATTATATATAATATATATTATATATAAAATGTATATATATATATTTTCCCCCAGCTGATGCGACCTCAAGTGACTTAGAAAGACACGGTCTCCAACTTTTTGAAACTCTTTTTAAAGGTATCATATATATGACCCATATATAATATCTAAAATTGAAAACTATTTAGTAATTCCCCTCACCTCCTGGCCTCTGTTGCTTTGAGGAGGCTCCTGATCTATGAAAGGAAGCAACTGGGGTTGGCTCTGATACCCAAGGCTCCCTCCCCAGCAGAATGGGTGGGGGAGGAAGGAAGGCAATCCTCTAGAGCAGCAATGTGGGGTTGAAATAAAATGGGTGCTTTGTGCTTAGTGTCGATGTTCTACTTCGACTGTTAGGAAGTCTTCTGCAGAGATGTGACTCTGGTGACCCCACAGGTCTGGTCAGGTGTTCACCCAAAGCCAAACAGAAAAGGTTATGATGCAAAGCAGGAAATAAACTTTGACCAGTGCAGCTACACCAGGAAGACAAGGAAACCCTGTCCTTACCCTGTCTTCAGATGCTGACAAGGACTTTGAGGTTTTATACAAAGGGTAATCATAGGCATGTATGGATAGGGGAAATCGTATCTAGGATTTAGTATTATCTGTAGGATTTAAGCTTCAGGCATCTGTGGTCTTATAACTTGTCTGTGAGCTCACACTCACTTGCCTCCATTGCACAGACTGACCTCACTTTGTCAGGAGGAAGTCCCCCTCCAGTGTATTCTTTCCATGTCAAGGTTTTCAAGAAAAGCCACAAGCCCTAGGAAGCAACATACCCCCAGGAGCTGACCCTCAGCATCCTGGGTTTCAACTGATAGTCAAACCAGAAAGAAACCAAATCCCTGCTCAGCTGGGCCCATTAACCCTGCATATAAACCATAAAAAATTGCCACTTGAGGCCAATACTGCCTGTCATGTCTGTCCCCCTCTTGGAAATTAAGTACAACTTTATTCTCTACTCTTAAGTTGGGCTTTGTGAAGTCTTTCACATCCTGCTCACTGGCCCAAGTTCATTCTACCTAACAATATTGCCCAAGGCCAAGGGGGGCTATTGTGTAAAGAGTCCTATTCCCACAGGTGTAGAAAAGTGGACACATAGCTGCCCAGGGCTGAGAATTGAATTCCAGGTGCCTTTATTGTCCCCCATGGTAGAGATTGAATTGAAGGCAGGGGCACTTTGCCACTGAGCATCCCTTTTTTTGTGGTTCAAAGAAGGTGGGTGTGAGCATAACTGTAATGGGCCCGAGAGAATAACTCCAGACGGTGACTCCAAGCTACTATCAATCCAATGAAGAAGTTGACAAATCAGAGGGTGAGACCCAGCATGGTTGTTCATGCCTGTAATCCCAGAGGCTCAGGAGCCCGAGACAGGAGGATTGCTAGTTCGAATCTAGCCATCAGCAAAAATGAGGTGCTAAGCAACTCAATGAGAGCCTGACTCTAAATAAAATGCCAAACATGGATGGTTTATGAGAATATAGTATTTTGCCTTAAATGTAGAATTGAGACATAAGAAAGGCAGCCTGAGAGCAAGGAGAGCAAAATGGAGAGTCACGTGTACAGCCTCAGACTGTGGATGTGGCAGATCCCGAGTCCATGCACCTGAACCACCCTGGACCCACAGGAGGTAGGGGAGGGGTCACCCTGACCAAGAGCGAAAGAAACAGTGTTGATTTAGGTAAAGTCGAAAGTGTCTAGGTCCAAGATGCACTCAACCCAAGAAGACTTTCCCGGCACAAAAGGACAAAGGGAGTTGGGGACAACTAAGGGTGTATTGCTTTATATACAAATATGGG
Organism: Spermophilus citellus; assembly: GCF_964194105.1. NCBI lineage: Eukaryota > Metazoa > Chordata > Mammalia > Rodentia > Sciuridae > Spermophilus > Spermophilus citellus. The sequence goes on from NC_138201.1 coordinate 20,532,245, forward strand.
GGGGTTTTGATACCAGGGATTTGACTGAGCGCTGCCTAGCCACTGAGCCAAACTTCCAGCTCTTTTTCACTTGGACACTGGGTCTGGCTAAGTGGCTTAGGGCCTCCCTAAGCTGCAGAGGCTGGCTTCCTACTTGCAGTTTTCCTGCATTAAACTCCCAAACCACTGGGATTTCAGGCATGTGCCACTCTGCCCTGCAGCATGCTTCTTTAAACAGCCCAGTGGGACACAGGGAAACCCAGGTGAAGATCTGGAAGTTGGTGCACCCCATAGTACTTTGCCAAAGAGGAACTGGGGTGGGAAGCGGGGACCCTTGTGAACCAGAGGAAAGAATGCTGACTGCAACTTGCCTGCTCACCCAGATGTTCCATCCTGAAATACTCTCAGCGAAAGCTGTGCTTTTTCTGTACCTGTGTCTCTTAGTCTTTTAGGGGACACACACAAGAATGGTGGGAACAGATGGTTAAGAGAATAATCCTGGAAAATGGGCCCACTGTGCTGACCTGCACATGCATTCTTTTCCAAAAAGCAATTTACCTGGAACTCTGCCTGGCCTAAGTGGTCAGGAGGTGTCACATTCCTCAGCAAACTACCTGTGATCTGCATGAGAGATCCAGGCAGGAAACCCCCTAAGAGGAACCCAAGTGACTATGCGGGGACAGACTTTGTGACTCTTTCCACAGACCAGATTTTGGAAGAAAGGATAATTTTTTGGATAAGAATCCAATTAGAATGGCTCAGCGTGGGCCAAGGTGACACAGAGTTGCCATGACTGTCGAGTCTTGAAAGTATGATGTCACCCTGCTGTCAAAAGTCAAAAAGTGCACCTGGGCAGGAGTCTCTGGAAATTTCCCAGGGACTCCAATAAAACTAGAGTGCAGAAGAGGCACACGGTCTCTCTGCTTTCTGAGAGGACCCACTCTCGCCCTTGAGAATGTCTCCTTCCCCTTCAAGAAGTTCATGCCTGTTACAGGGTAACCTGTCTGAAAACTTTCTGATGTGATTGCAAAAATCAAGGGTTCAAGGAGGTCTTTTCACTGCCTCCGTTTCTCAGGAGGTCCCAGCTCTATAATGAGTTCATTCTCTCTAAAAAAAAAATCAGAAACCTTCATTAACAAACAGCAAAACAAAACAAACAAAAATAGATCAGTAACCTGCTAGAGCAGCCTCAGCAATTTAGCTTCACTCTGTCTCAAAATAAAACTTGCAATAGAGATGTAGTTCAGGGCATGTAGTTCAGAGGGCCGAGCATGGTGGCGCACACTTCAAGCCACAGCACCTTGTGAGGCTGAGGCAGGAGGACCGTGAGTTCAAAGCCAGCCTCAGCCATGGTGAGGTCCTAAGCAATTTGGCCAGAGGCTTTCTCTAAATAAAATACAAAATAGGGCTGGGAATGGGGCTCAGTGGTTGAGTGCCCCTGCGTTCAATCCCCAGTCCCCACCTTCCCTCCAAAAAGACATAAGAAAATAGAATGTAAAATGGCAAGATATAAATCTAACGACATCAACAGTGACATTTTATGGGAATTGACTGAGCGATCCTATCCAAAGGTAGAGGTCATCAGAAAAACTAAAAACAATGTCCAATTCTACACACCTGAGACCCAGATCAGGAAATGTAATGAGCAACCTAGTCCCATCTTTGCCCCAGATCTCCCTATTGGCTGCGTGATACCTTTTTCTTTGGGTTCTATGATGTCTCCTCTGACCTTAAGGGTTCACAGAAAGAGAGAGAGAAAAAGAGAGAGTTTCAGGGGTTGATGTTGTGATCTGTCAGAGCCTCTTGCTTTAGAACTGGAAGGCGGCGGGTCATTCAGAGTGGCTCCCCACATATCTCCTCTTCCTTAATATTTGAAGGCGATTGGGAAATTGTATCTTTCAGTCACTGGATTTTTGGTCCCAGGTCATCATGATCTACTATTGAAACACAAAAGGCATTAGTAAAAAACATACTATCTCTAGGACATAACCAACTTGGAAGATCCAGGTTGTTGTTGTTGTTGTTGTTGTTATTATTATTATTATTCTGCCAAACACTCATCAGAAGATTCTTCATCTTTTCTCGATTTTATTGGGAAGCCTTGCATTTGGCAATGGTAACACAGACATATTCATTTGGCATGACGCTTCAGCCTCTCCACAAACCATGAAGAAGAGGGCTCAGTCACAATATTTATCACAGTGGCCTTTTAGAGCATTTTAACTCCGTTCTAATTTTTCCATCAGCATTTGTCTGACTATGAAAGCTCTTGGAAGGAATTTAAGTCCAACGTTAAGAGAATCCCTATACTGTAAGTTTGAAACAGAGCCATAAAGACTGTATAATAGAAGCAAGGAATAATATTTAAAGTAGTCACTTCAAAGATCCTGAGACCAGGAGCTGGCCTAGATCTGGTTAACTGGCATGCACCTGTTTCAGACCTGAACCTTAACTTCAGCAGAGTGTAGCTCTGAAATATCAGCTGGCAATAACTAAGATGAGTTGTATTCATACAGGCGACAGGATAGTCATCATCCTTTCTCTTAATTCTGACATTTAAGGAGTCTGCTAGGTGTGTCAGTGAGGTAGATATTCTGAAGGCAGAAGACAAACATCCTAACATCCTTTAGGGTGCCATCTCATGAGGGTTAGGGTATTACCAGTAAAACCTCCAGGTGACAGGCATCCTCCTGTAATTGTTCTTGTCCATTCTAGGAGACCAGCCTAAATGCATCCACTATTTCTAGACCTCTTGTGTGGTCCTGACTAGATATTTGCATAATACTCAGGAATACTCAGGAATAATACTTAGGAAACGTGCCAATTTCTATTGTACAATGATCAGGGCAACCCTACATTGGTGGATACCTTATGTAAATAACTGGCCTGTAGAGAAAAACTCTATTTCAACAATCTTTCTCTTTGGACGATGGTCCAGATAAGGAGTCTTAATTTCTAAGGACAGCATGATTGTCTGGTTTAGGTTTCTCGTATGGTGACTATTCCTCAAATACAATCCAAGACAACCTGTTTGCCATAGGATCAACATATAACTGGCCACTACACTCAGTAGGATTAATCTAGTTTCATGGGTGGAATGGTCCAGTCCACACTACAATGCACATTAAAAATGGATCTGAGGGCTGGAGTGGTGGCTCGGTGGTGGAGCGCTCGCCTAGCACGTGTGAGGCCCTGGGTTTGATCCTCAGCACCACATGAGAACATAAACAGAATAAAGGGATTGTTTCCATCTACAAGTAAAAAGCAAATTTAAAAAAAATAGATCTGAGGAATGGGTCCATAAAAGTCTCTTCCTGATTTTTACTTCCCTGACAAGTTCATGAAGCTCCACGGTTGGAAACTCTACAGTTGGAAGATTTACCTTCCTGTGTCAGGTTTTTCAGTCATTTTCATGATGACAGGTTTAAATTCTATCTTTTCAAATCTTATTTAATTTACTGAATCATATTCAGCAGCCATGAACATGATTCAGTAAATTCAGCAGCAGTCTCAATTTTTTTTTTTTGATGGTGCTGGGGATTGAACCCAGGGCCTTGTGCATGTGAGCAAAGCACCCTAACAACTGAGCTATATGTCCTGAGATTCTCAATATTACAATTAAGAAAAAAATAAATATTTTGTAAGATCTAGTGTGTGCCTCTGGGGTCCTGTGTTCCCCCTTTCTTTATTTAATAAAATTCAGTAAAGACTTGGCATAAGCCATAGTATCATCAGTTTAAGTTACGGATAGTAGTACAAGTATTTAAATAATCAGATTTACCTTGTATTGATTATTGTAATTTCCCAATCTATATGCTAGTTGATCCATCCTAACAATTTAAAAGGAATCCTCGACATACAACTTTAATTTAGAGAACCTCAGTCCTAATAAAATTCCCAGATCTCAAAATGATTCAACAAACAAAATATGCAAGAATGGACAGTCTTTGAATCAATCAAATTTAGTCTCCAAGGAGAATTGTAAAAATTAGAATCTAAGTCAGCAGTTTAATGTATTTAGTGTTTAATGAAGAATGTGAATGTATTCACCGAAATTAATCCTTGCCTTAAACAATAAGAATCATTAGGCAAAAAAGACCGTGCTTAAAGGAATTAAACTTAATATTTTAATAGGTCTTTATCAAGTCAAAAGATGAACAGAAATATTAGCTCAGTATCAGCATAGAGAATAAAACCAGGGAAATAGCCTGAAATATCCTTGAATTAATCAGTTAAAACTTCTAGTCAGTCCAGTACATATAAATCTTTTTTTTTACATTTCTATATTATCTGTCTAATTAATAATATAAAATATTTCTATTTAGGAAAATATTTTTATCATAAAAATCTAAAATATAAAGATCTTGGTTTACCCAAAGATGATTTCCTTCTTCTTAGGACCTCCAATATCTGCTTCTCCTCTGTTGAAATTCCTTTTAGAATTTTTCCTGGTTACACTTTGAAATAATTTCTGAAAATAATTTCTGAAAAATAATTATCTTTGTACCTTGATAAAAAGAAATATCAATGAGGGCTGGGGTTGGGGCTCAGTGGTAGCCCGCTTGCCTGGCATGCATGAGGCACTGGGTTCAATTCTTGGCATTGCATACAAATAAATTTAAAAAGTAAAGGCTCATCAACAACTTAAAAAATATATTTTTTTAAAAAAAAGAAAAGAGATATCAATGAAAATATAGTTAAAGTCCTTGGATATTTCTGTAGATAAGGGCATAACCTATAATTAACACAGTAGAATTGATTAACGTTATGTAACCACCTGGTTCTTAAGATATTTTGGATCCATTTCAATTTGTTTTTAACTAGAAGTGCACGCCTGCATGTGACGTAACGCGATGTAGCTGATGATCCTTGTGTATACATTTATTTATTTCTTGTAATTATAAAGTCAGGAAAAAGAAGAAGGATTTGGGGGGTCATCCCGGGAACATGGATGGCTTTGTTTCTGCAATGAGCAAATGCATCCCTGAGTTACAGCCATCTGATCCAGTAGGAGGATCAGAAAATACACACACACACACACACACACACACACACAAACACACACACACACAGGCTGAACCCTTTTATTGAGGAGAAGCCATTCAAATGAGGCCAGGGATCAGGTTTCAGGGGACTGAGTCTAGCTTCCTGATGTCTTGTCCACAAGAGGCTTGGTTTCAGCTTTGGAGTTGTTCTGTATCCTCACTTGCAGGGAAAGCATGAATGAGAGTCAGACCCCATCATTCCTCTTCCAATTAAAAAAATCCTACAGGAGAAGGGTGGAGTGTGTGGGAAGGGTGCCCCCTGCCAGGCTCTTGCAGGAACACACGGCTGCAGAGTTCTTAGGGTCCCTGTTAGCCTCAGATTGTGTCACCTGAGCAGCAAGTGGAGACCTACTCTAAGTTCCCCCAGACTTCAGAGTTGGGGGTATTTGCACAGGGCATATCAATAACCTTTGGAAAACATTCATTAGTAAAATCATGTTATATTGATGTATGCATAGATTTTGGAATGCTTCAATCTAGAGACTATTTTCACATTCTTTATGCTGTTTGAAGAGAAAATTCTTATCAATTTGATGAGGTACTCTTTATCAAATTTTCTGTTCTTGCTGGTGTAGTGGTTCATGCCTGTCATCCCAGCAGCTCAGGAGGCTGGTGCAGGAGGACGGCGAGTTTCAAACCAGCCTTGGCAACTTAGTGAGGCCTGAAGCAACTCAGTGTGAGACCCTGTCTCTAAATAAAATATAAAGAAGAGCTGGGCATGTGGATCAGTGGTTAAGTGCCCATAGGTTCAATCCTCCATACCAAGAAAATAAAATAAAAAATAAAAAATTTTTAAAAGTGGTTTCTGATTGTACCTTCAGTATGATTCTAAGACATCTTTTCTCTCTCAAGATCCCCAAAATTCCCTCTTGTTTTTTGCCCTGATAATTCGAGTAATTTCACTATTTGCATTTCTGTGTGTTCCATAACACTAGAGTATATTTGGACACATTATACATACATGCAGTGTAACTTATTCTGATTAGGATCCCAGTCTTTTAGTTGTACATGATGTGGAGTTACCCTGGTCTGTAGTTATATATGAACATAAAAATGTGTCCCATTCAGTTTACTCTCTTTCCTATAACATTCCCCTCCCTTCCCATAATTTCCCTTTATCTAATCCAATAGACTTTTATTTTTTTCCCTCCTCAATCTCCGTGTGTGTGTATGTGTGTGTGTGTTGGGGGGGGGCAACTAGGCTGATTGCATAGTTGAGCTATTGTGAATTGAGTTGCTAGAAACACTTTTGTGGCTGACTCACTGTAGTGTGCTGATCTTTAAGTCCTTTGGATATAAATCGAGAAGTGGCATAGCTGGGTCAAATGGTGGCCATTTCAAGTTTTCTAAGGAATCTCCATACTGCTTTCCAGAGTGGTTGCACCAATCTGCAGTCCCACCAATAATGGGTGAGTGCCGGGTTTCTGTTCTCGTGACTAAAAGGCTCAGGGGTCACTCTAGTTAAACTGGGCTAACTGGGCTGCATGAAATAACCACACAAGAGACACAAATACCTTTTTCTTTGGGGTTGCTGTGACAGCTCCTCTGACCTTAAGGGTCCGCAGAAAGAGAGAGAGAGAGCACGCGCTGACCCCTTTTATTGAAGAGAAGCTATTCAAATGAGGCAAGGGGTCAGGTTTCAGGGGGCTGAGTCTATCTTCATGATGTCCACTGTCAGCAGGTTGACTGACACCTGGGTAGGCCACACCCAAGGGCACAGTAAGAGGAGGGGACACACACAAGGCACTTCCGTGGAAGATTCTATCCTAAACAGGGCAAGGGGTTATATTACAAGGGAACAGGTGAGCATAGCTTCACCCATGGGGCTGTAGCAAGACACACCCATTTCTGTGACTGAGCACCTCAGCACCCAGCTGGGGAGTGTAACTCAGTCACCTGTGAGGTTGGCCTCCCACATATTCCCCCTTTCTTAATATAAATAAAGGAATGCAACTGGGAAATTTCTTTCAGTCACTTGGCTCTTGGTCCAAGGTCATCACAATCTGCTATTGAAACACAAAAAGAATTAGTAGAAAACATATTATCTTCATTACAGTCAACACAATAATCTGGATTATTATTACCTTGCCAAACACTCATCAGAAGATTTTTAATCTTTTCCAACTTTATTGGGATGCATTGTTTTTGGCCATAGTAACAGACATTTTCATTGCCATGGCATTTAGGCCTCTCCATAAACCATAGGGCAAAGGGCTCACTCACATTATTCATTACATTGTCTTCTAGAACATCATTACTTAGTTCTCATCCTTCCATTAGCACTTATCTGACCATGAAGGAAGTTGGATGCAATTTAAGTCTAACATTAAGAAAATCCATACATTGTAAGTTGTAAGACATAGCCACAAAGGCCAAAATTGAATAAGCAAGGAATAATATTTAAAGTAGTTACTTTAGGGATTATGAGACCAGCAGTTTGGTTAGGTCTGGTTAATAAACATACACCTGTTTTAAAGCCTGAATAGTAACTTCAGCGTATTATAGTTCTGAAATATTAGCTGGCAATAATTAATGAGGCAATAAGTTGTATTCTTATAGGCTACAGGATATTTATCATTTTTTCTCTTCACTCTCATATTTAAGGAGCTATTTAGGTCTGTCAGTAATACAAATACCCTTGGAAAAATTTATTTTAATAATCTTTCCAACAATTGTCCATAAAGGTAAATGTAGTCTTGGTCACTAAAGTCCAGCAAAATTGGCTGACTTGAGTTTTTATCTGCTGTCTAGCATAAGTTTCTGTCACTGGTGTGGTCAATTTGTTGCTCTGCTATTTGGCTACCTCAGTCCTGAGAGCTGGTGATAACTGGCTGTGACAAACCTCAAGTCAATGTCCAGTAGCTCAGTTTCTTTTTGGAATGTACACAACTATTATAGGGTTTGAGTGGGGCGTGCCTGTCAATCTACATAAGCAAGATAATATCCATAAGCCAATCATCTTCTGCCTAGTGTAACCATACTGTGAGGAAACTCTATATGCTATATGGATTTTAGATATGAGGTTTATGATGTGGCATAATAAATTTTGTGAATGGTAAAGAAAAATATATTTATAATTTAGCCAATATGTTTTTTTAAACGATAGACTTCATCTAGCCTTCCGTATATAATATTTAAAATTTCACTGTTCCCAATGGGGACTTCTATCTGAAAAACTCCAACCACATTTACCTTGTATAAGTCAAACCTGGACATCCATTTTTCTTAATATAGACTTAAATAAAATTGAAATTTCTCAAGAGTAAAGATTATTCCTCTAGAGCCAAATGATGCATAGCATTGTGTGGAATCATATTAGCTGAAGGGCTGTAAAAGAAATAATATTAACTAATTACCTTCAGACCCCAAATAACATCTGTATACTTGTCGCTTCTTCATGTAGTCATGAATGTATCGTTGAGTCAACAAAAAGAGAAATCTTATAATTTTGTGGGCATATTTTTTAACAAATTATGAATTATCATGAAAATGGTTCTCATTTTCACCGAACTCACAGAAGTGTCAAAAGAGTCAAGATTAAGCCTATTACATTGAGAAATGTCTTTGTTCCTTTATTAATTATTTGTTGGTACTGGAAATTGAACTCTGGGGTGCTTTACCCCTGAGCTACATTTTTAAATTTTATTTTTTATTTTTGAATTTCAGTTACACATAACATTAATGTTTACTTTGACATGAAATCATACCACTTTTAAACGGGGATTATTCTATCTGAGTGGCGTGATTAAAATAAATACAAATATTATACAGTCATAACCACATCCAAAGTAATGAAAATTTCCTCAACTGTTTTTATGACTTTTATGCTTCTAGCTATTACACAAAGGACTTTGATCCTTTTTTAAATTTTATTTTTGTACATGATGTGAGGTACGTATCCAAATACATTTTTTCTTCTTGTGGATATCTAGTCATCTCAGGGGCATTTTTGCTTTAGCTTTCACTCTTGAAAAATATACCTATGATTATTGGTAAGATTTCTTACTTTGAAAGTCCCAATAAAACACTTAAAGTAGTTAAAGCCTATTACTTAAAAGCACTTTTCTGAAGTGCTTCTAAAATGAATGTATATTAATTTTATATTATTCTATTTTTAATTCCAAAGGTAATTTTCTTTTTCATATGACCTATTTATCTGCTTTAAGAGTTTCTTTGATACTTTTCCAAAATACAACTATTCTTATGTCTTTGTAATCTTTAACAAAAGAGCAGGCTCTTCAGCACAACCCATTTACCATTAATATTAACAATGTGTTTCCCATTTTGATCATGAATTCCTGTGTAAGGCAAAGGTGGGCCTGTTACTGAAGGGAAATGTGTGTTGCACAGATTATAGATTAAGAATGTGGGGTTTAGTGCAAATTGTTAAGTTTTTCTCAAGAACCTTGAGATTTGTAAGATTTTCTTCATAAATTTTGGAGGAATAACACTATTGTTTGAATCCTGAGAGATATCAAAACACATCTCCAGGCATGTCTTAATTGTATCTTTAGTCTCATTTTGGGAATTTTCCTGCCATTTCAGTCAACATGTACTTTTATTATTGATTGATGTATACCCCATTTTCCATATTATGAGTATCGTAAACAATACATTTAACCCTCCACATGGTTTCAGTTTCCAAATGGTGTAGCTCTGCCACGACATCTCCCATGCTGTGACCCTATCAGACAGAGGGTGCAGGAACAACTTAACCACCTTATCTATAAGACACCAGCTATTTTCCATATGACTTCTGTGGAACTTGTGATTGAATCTTGAGTTCCAGCCTATAGTGGGTCAATTAATTGTCACTGGATAATAAGTCATCTAGAACTTATTGGCTCACTCGACCCTTGAGCCAAATCCCCAGCAGTATTTTGTATTTTATTTAAAGAAAGAGGTTTCACTGATTTGCTTAGCACTTCTCCCTTGCTGAAGCTGGCATGGAACTCATGATCCTTCTGCTTCAGCCTTCCAGGACCCTGGGATTACAGGAGTGCACCACTGCACTCAGCTCTGTTCACAATTTTAATGCCAGCATTCCCTCTTTGCCTTATCAACTATTTTTATGCTATATTTATAATAGATGCAGTATTTCTAATTTTTCCTCCAAGAACTGGATGACAGTTTATAGATTTTGCTTTCTCTTTGTGAGCATTTCACATGACAAAAAAGCAGACACAATGATGTGATGTGAAGAAAGAAAAAGGTGACACTTTAAACAGAGAGAATGTGTCCTCTCTGTAAAGAGAAGAGCATGGCTCTCTTTCTCTCCAATTTTATTAGAGATCTAAAAAGAGATTCTAAAGAATCCTGCCCAGGTACACTTCTTGACTTTGGACTGACAGAAGGACAATATCAAACTCTCAAGTATCCAGTGCCATGAAAACTTTAGGTTAATTAGCCTCATGTTCATGATTTATAATTGAATTCTTAATCATAAACTCTTGCAGAGTTTATGGTTCGTAGGAATTATCTTTCTTTCCCTGAGTTCCAGAATCTGGTCTTTAACAAGATCACAAAAGTCTCCCCTTTAGTGTAACTTGTGTTCCTCTTACAAAAATTATTTTGAAACTGCATTTCTCCTGCAGATAATAGTTTGTTAAAGAATGTAACACATCCTGTCCAGTTAATCCAGAAAGGGTGCAAGTAAATTGCTTCTTGGAAGATAAAGCATAGGGTCAATGTGTTGAGCATATTTATTTATTTATTATGCTGTGTGTTGAAATCAGAGCTAGTCGACCACTGAGCTACATCACCAGCTCCTTTTTTATATTTTATTTACACACAAGATCTCATTGATTTGCTTAGTGCTGGCTGATACGTTGCTGAGACTGGCTCTAAATTCATGATTCTCCTGTCTCACCCTCCCAAGCTGCTGGGAATACAGGTATGTGGCACTATGCCCAACCTACCATTTACCTTAAAAGTACTTCAGTTCTTTTACCAGGTTCTGTGAAAATTACTACAATGAAAATATAAATGTAGTCTTCTGTGATCTAATGACTCCAATTTTTTTAAATACATACCCAGAATTACTACTACTGAATCATATGACATTTTTATTTTAACTTATTGAAGAACCTTAATACCACTTTCAAAAATAGATTTATTCAATTTATATTCTCACCAGCATTTTTACAGGTGAATCTTTATATCCATGCTCATATGCTCTGGAGTACCTACTATCTTTCAGATTTTTATTTTTTACTTCTAAATATTTTACTTATTTATTTACTAGTCATAGATAGACAAATAACTTTTATTTTATTTATTTGTTTTTATGTGCTTCTGATGCTTAAACACAGTGCCTCCCATGTGCTAGGGAAGCACTCTATAACTGAGCCAGAACCCCAGCCCCTATCTTTCAGATTTTTATCATAGGCATTCTGACAAGACTGCATAGGGTGAAGGAAAGTTTTCATTTGATGCATGAAATTTCAGAGGCAAGTGTGTTATATTCCAGGCTGTCAAGTAGCTAGAAGAAGAGTGTACTCTATTTTCTGTGGGGAAACAGGAATCTGTGGTTTCTAACACATTTTTAACAGGACTGCTGCAAATTTTAGTTTTTGGAAGCAGTTAAAAATAATGAAAATCCAACTATTTGTAATGTATGAATATTTGCACATGCTCCGTCTCTGTTGCTTATAGAAATTGGTTGTTTAGGATATACTCCCTGAAACAGAAGTCACTAATTTTAGATGCTCAGTACATGGAGAAACTACTTCTGAAAACAACTGGAAGGCCTGGAATTATTACTGGGGTGAACAAGAGTAGGTCAGGGCTCAGAATGTGCTCAAATATTATTGAGTCTATCAGTAGTTTGTTTAATTTTCCCCTTTGGTACCTATAATTGAGTTGACAGAAAAGCAATTCTTCCAGCAACAGAAGTTAGCAAAACTACTGGAACTTAGGCCTAGTGCAGATGACTAGAGACTTTCCCTAGAAACTTCCAGATGACTGGGAGCAAAAAGTAACAATTAGCATTTTGAAAAATCATTCTCAGAAAACACCATAAAGAGTAGCAGAAAAATCTGAGGGGTTCACAATTCGGAATTCATTTTTTAATTTGTTGATCATTTTATTATGGAGTCACTAGAGTTCCTTTTATACTCTGAATACTATAGATAATTAAATATGTAATATAAAATCTTTTCTCCTGCTCAGCAACTTGTTGTTTTAAAAAATATTTTCACATGTATGACCTCTCAGCAGCCACATCAATGTTTATAGCAGCTCAATTTGCAATAGCTAGACTATGGACCAACCTAGATGGTTCTAGAAAGATGAATGGATAAAGAAAATGTGGTATATATAATCAATGGAATATTAGTCAGGTTGAAAGTAGGCTAAAATTTTGGCATTTTCTTTAAATGGTTGGAGTTGGAGAATATCATGCTAAGTGAAATAAGCCAGTCTCGCAAAACCAAAGACAAATGTTTTCTCTATTATGGTGATGCTAATTCAGGAGGGAGGGGGCACTGGGGCAGAATCGCTTTACCTTACATTAGGTTGAGGGAAGTGATGGGAGGGAGGGGAGAGGGATGTGGGAATAGGAAAGATAGTAGTAGATTGAAAAAAACATCATTACTGTATGTATACATTTGACTACATGACTAATATGATTCTGCAACATGGACACTCAGAAAAATGAGAAATGATATCCCATCCAAGTATGATATACCAAAGTATATATATGTGCATTCTACTGTCATGGGGATGAAAGAGGGTCTGGGGATGTGGCTTAGTGGTTAAGAACCCCTTGTACTATAATGAGTGAGAGAGAAAATAGGGAAGACAAATCAGAAGGCAGGATGGATCCACACAATTCCAACAAGTTTCCCATAATCCCTACCCTCATTACCAAGTACTTAGGGTCTGTGTGCTATTGGTCCATCTGTGAAAATTTGAAAAAAAATATATTTTTCCTTATGATCTGGAGACATAGAAATGGACTTGCAAATTTCTACCAGGCCTGGTAGAATGGGTTGGAAACAGTAGTCACATCCTATGGAATTCCAAAGTCGTCACTTTAATTGAACCACTTCAGCTGAGTTCCCAGCAAATGGGACTGCCATTGGGGTAACGGTTCAGAGACCACATTGCTCCAGTTTTAGATGACTGTGAGGTCAGCCTGAACAACAGAGTCCACCACTGTCTCAAGAAAGAAAACAGAGGGGGGCCTTGGTGAGGGTGTAGCTCAGTGGTAAATCAGCCTTGGGTTCAATCCCCTGTGGAGACCAGTGACAGTGATTGGGAGACAAGCGTCTGACATGGAGGTCTCTAATGACGTCATGGCAGGGACATGCTTGGTGACTGGAAAAGTTTCTATGCAAAAGTATAGGATGCCTGGTTGCTATGGCAATGCTCTCCATGGGGGAGACTCTGTTGTGGGAGACTTTTCAGCTTTGACCTCATTCTCAGGCACAAAGTTCCTTGCTAAATCAACCACAATGTTTCACCAGTTCCGCTGCTTTAAAGGATGCTTTAAAGTAACTTTAAAGGATGGACTTTCTTGAGAGCTGCACAGTGCTATAACATTGCACATTCCAACTATAGAATGTAATGGAGGAAATAGCTGCATACTGTTCCTAACTGTGTAACTTTCATAAATACAAAGAATAATGCTTGCATAGTCTTTAATATGATCAATTAAAGATATACAATAGAGATTGTTGGGGTAATTATTTTTTCTTTTCTTTTAGAGAGAGAGACAATTTTCAACATTTGTCCATTTATATTTTTAGGTTTTGGTGGATACAACATCTTCTATTTTATTTATATTTGGTGCTGAGGATCAAACCTAGGGCCCCACAAATGCGAGGTGAGCGGGCTACCACTTGAGCCACATTTCCAGCCCCCCTGGCATAATTCTTTAGACCTGCTGCTCCATCATAGAGCAGTGCTCCACCCGATCCCAGATGTTGTATCTTCTGCATGTGTGACTCTTTATTTCTTCCAATGTCCCATCAAACCTTGCCAGAACCTCCTAGTTTGGCCACTTGTCACAGAAATCCCCAGTAGCAAAAATAAATAAACACCATCAATCTCTAATCACTTCATGTTTTTTGATATGTTAAAACAAGGTATATGGAAACTAAAAATTCCTATAAAATCTGATGTGCTCCTCAGAATATTTAATAGTCTAACATTTTCTAATTCATGAAATATGGAAAAATCAGAGTTCTAACTGGGCATCCTGAAATGTTTAAACACAGTCACTGATAATCACAGAGGAAAAAATAAAACACCAACTACAGAAACGCAGATATTCTCTATCTCAGCATTTGCCTTGGGTAGATTACTGCTACTTTGATGATCTGGTCCAGTCTGTAAGTATCCATACCCAATACCAAACATAATGAAAATTACTAATCCTATGTGATCAACAACTGGTATATATTTTGGCCTCAGATTTGGCTAATATTTTCAGTTTTCTCTATTTCAATTGTATTCTAATGTAAATTGTCCTTATCACTAACAGGACCAAATAAATTTTCAGACTACTCATGAGCTTTTCACAAATGACCTGAGCAGAGAATCACAGCATCAGGTTTTTGCAGGAGCACATCGTAAATTGCTGACATCCTCCTCCAAGGTTGCTAGACACACTCCTTGAAGACAAGAAAATCTGACACCTTTTAGGCTGCCCTGGACCATATGGCAATGTGTTCTTCACTTATCAGTTTCACTTGAGCTCCCCAATGACATCATTTATAAATCAGAGACCTCCATATGGAATTCCTCCACCAAAAGGCTCTGAAAACACAGGCACGTTTAGCACCTCCATAGACTCCTGCAAAATAGAAGCTTTCACAAACTCTTTATGATAAGGACATTATGGCCACTTGTGATGACTACCAATTACAGAGGGTTCCCAGAGCAGGAAACTGCTCCTCATGGACCTTCCTTTTTAAAACTATACACTTGATTTTTATTGAATTGGTGAATTTTACAGAGTTCCTGAATTAATAAACCATACCTGAGAATCCAAAGAAGAAAACAATATAATGGACAAGCCCATCCACCCATCATACGGTTTATTAAAACTTGGTTTCTAATGCACTTTTCTTGGGGATACTGGGAATTGATCTCAGTGGCACTCAACCACTCAGCCACCTCCCAGTCTTCTTTTTTATTTATTATTTGAGTTACTTCTTAGAGACAGGGTCTCACTGAGTTCCTTACTCCTTGTTATCCAGGGACGCCACCTTTCAAATCACAACCCTTGAGCTAAGGTTGTGGCTCAGTGGTTGACAATGTGCCTAGCATGTAGGAGGCACTGGGTTTCACTCTTAGGACAAAAAAAAATTAGTATATATATAATTTTAAAAAAAATGAAAAGATGGGCTGGGGATGTGGCTCAAATGGTAGCGTGTCCAACTGGCATGCGTGGGGTGCTGGGTTCAAAAATCAGCACCACATAAAAATAAAATAAAGATGTTGTGTCCACTGAAAACTAAAAAATAAATGTTAAAAAATTCTTTCTCTTAAAAAAAAAGTGAAAAAAAGTAACAATCCTCCTGCCTCAGAATCTTGAGCCACAGGTATTTCAGGTGTATGCCCCAGCACCTGGGGATTCTTAAGAATTTTGAGAATTTCAGAGTCTTTCATAAAATTTCAACAACAGTGGAATCTAAGCCTGCTGCAAGCCTTTAAAACTTCTAGTACACTGTACCATTAAATAAACCTCTCCATGTTTATCTCAGTTTGTTCCACGTAAGCATCACACTACAAAAGTTTGTGAGAAAATGCATACATGTAGGAAAATATGTGGTTCAAGGTCCAAGAGGTTACGTGTTATTATGTTTGGCCCCCAAATTATGTCTTTGGTATGACAAAGAATATTTTAATTCTCATTTAATCATTGTACATTCTCACTATTTGCTCGGCTACAAACCCAAATACATCAGAAGGTAGCCATCCACATGCCAGCTCACATGACAACACTACTGTACAACAGGGACAGGCAGGTCCTGTCAGGAGATTCTGTAGCCCTCCTAAAAGTCTGATTCCTACACTGATGTACTCACCAAGACTGAACTCCTACAAACAATGCCCACACCCCAGGACAGCTGCATTCACTCCAGTCCCTCACACTGCCCAGGAACAAGCCTGCAAATACTGCCTTTGGCAAATGGATTTATTACAAAGAAGTCCAGACTGCGTCAAGTGCACACACACCTCTATTCAATATTTCTTCTAAATCAAAGATGTAAAACTAGGATATTGCCACACTGACTCATTGGCTGCAAATAAAGTTTTTGGAAATCCTGGGAAGCGTTCAAAACTATCTTTTAAAGATGAAGTTTTACTGGATGGCTTATGCTGTATATATCAAAAACAGAAGGGCCACAGCACACTCTTTTGGCATTCCTCTCCAAATGAACACCGAGACACACCAAAAGGCTGGAACAGAGATAGCAGTGACAATCAACCCATCTTTGGCATGTTGGCAAACTTCAATATTTGGACACAAGTATGTAAGGAACTCTTACCAATGATCACACAAGATCCATGACACCTGAATAGCTTGTGGGTGAGGTTTTGCTCAGGAGGCTTTGAATACTTAGGACAAGTAACTGAATCCTTCAACCTGAGCAGAAACAGCCCTCTCCACAGCAAGTACTGCACAATATCATCTGGTTGGAGGCTGTAGCTTTATTACTGATGTAGGGCACATGAGGCTAGACACCCAAGGAATGTTCCAGGAGCACATTGATTAGCTGCAGGGTTCTGAGGGGTATCACTTAAAATTTTTTGGATCACTGCTTGGAATTTCATTGATTTTTATTTACATCCAGTGGGACAGAGATGGAGGTTTATATTTTTGGTAGGGGTATACATAAAGGTGATTTTGTTGTTGATGTTGTTGTTGTTTTGATTAGTTCATAGAAAGTGCTTTGTGTACCAATTGTAAGATTGGTCAGAGGTCTTCCAAGCTTTGCCACAAAAGCAGAAGTCTGTGTTATAACCCACATTCAGATCTTTGCAAAATCTTTTCCTGACATTCTGTTGAAAGAAAATTATGGTGAAGGTCTCTTGAGAAGCTTATTTAAGATTATTTGGTGGAGAAGGGAGTGCCACTATATTAGGACATCAGACTGGGATGCTCCTTACCAAGCCTTTGGTCATGTACTGTGTATTAAGAAAACCATCAAACAATTTTTTCCAGGGCTACTGAGGTACTCTAAAACACAAAGAGAAATCAAGCCTGGGTTTTCTGGCATATTCCACCTAAGTATTATTCATGGGGAGAAAACCTAAGTTGGATGTAGTTTTTTTAAAAAAATTCACTGGTATAAAAGACCTGTAAGAAGGAAGAGATCAGCTGCAATTGTGGAGGAAACACCTGCAGAGCTACATCTGCTGATGTGGTTATCAGTGGGGTCCACACTCACAGCTGCAGCAAACTCACCACCTGAGCTATGGAGCGTTCAGTGCTACAATGCCTGCCTAGCATGCACAAGGCAGGATTCGGTCCCCAGAACTGGGAAAAGAAAAGAGAAAGCAACTCAAGTAGAGGGCAAAATATATTTTGAGAAAGTGCCTCTCTAAACAATATACACAAATGACATTGTTTTATAATTCTCTTTAATGTGCCTACATACAGCACAATACATGAGCCTTAGAACAAGCACAAGTGACAAGAGTGGTGGTCCCAGAGTCATCAACAGATCAATAAGCAATCAAGGAAAAGGAAGAGGCCAGCTGCAGGGAACACAGACACATCCCTATGGTCCCAGCTGCCAGCCTCACCCCATCTCAAAAAATAACAATTAAAAGGACTGTGGAGAAACTCAGTGGTAGAGCACTCCTGGGTGAAATCTGAACAAAGAAAGAAAGGAAAAAAGTTCAGAAGAGCCATTTCACCAATCTGTACCAAAGGCTGGAGTAGAGAGGCCTAAACTAACATACACAATATGTAATGAAACATTAGACACAAAAGACTTAAAATACGGGAAAATAGAATCTAACAGTAAGAGAAATTTAACCCAGAAAAACACGTTGCTTTCAAATCTTCATGCTGATGCAATGCTCCTCTCCAACCCAGGGTGCAGTTTTGTTACCTCTGAATACACAAAAAAAAAAAAAAGAAAGAAAGAAAAGAAATGAAAGCACACACTATTTTCACACACCTACAGTGGTTATCTCAAAATAAATAAAAATGAAATAAAATAAAATTTTCCTCAAGTCTGAACAAGTTCAAATGCATCTGAAACAAGCAAAGTTCTCACCACATTTCTACATACAGGGCTCTTCTCCAGTGTGATTTCTTAAATGCTGTTCAAAAGAACCTGCAAAGTTGAAAGTGTTACTGCAATTTTTAAAGATAGAAAAAGGATTTTCACAGATGTGAATTCTTTTATGCCTTTGGAGAAAACTCTGAAAGCTGAATACTGCCCCACAAGGCTTATCCTCAGCATTTTCTACAGTATGAGTCCTTTCATACAACTGAACAAAACTAGAACAGCTGAACCCTTTATATTTCTTACTTGCATAGGATTTATTCTTTTTATTCCAAAACAATATTCCCAGTCCTTAGGGAAAAAAAATTAGAAAACTAGAAGATCTCCCACATTTCTCACATTCACAGGGCTTCTCTGCATGAGTGTTTTCATATATAAGAAAGGAAACGAAGCTGACAGAATGTAGCAAATCCCCCAAATTCAGAGGCTTTGTTTTTCAATGTGAGTGAAATGGCTTTGAAGGCAACAGGGAAAATGGAATGATTTGTGATATTTTTCACATTTAAAGAGTTATTCAGCTGGATGTGGTGGTGTATGCCTTTAATTCCTGAGACTCGAGAGGCTGATTCTGAAGAATCAATGTTGGAGGCTAGCTTCAGCACCTTAGGAAGACCCTAAGAAACTCAGCAAGTCCCTGTCTCAAAATAAAAAGTAAAAAGGAACTGGAATGTAGCTCAGTGGTAGAGCACCACCAGACTAAATCCCCAGTGGATCGATTGATTGATCAATCTCTCTCTCACACACACATACATACATACACACACACAAACGCACACACACAAACACACACACACACACATTTTCAGCAGTGTGAGCCTCTCTTGTCTTTGAGGATGATATGAAATCTGATTTACCATATTTCACATTCAAAGGATTTTTCTCCAGTAATCTTCCTACATGTATATGAGTGAAACAGTAATAACAGAAGAGTTTACCAATTGTTTTCATGCATACAACTTCTATGCAGTATGTGTTCTTTCATGTGTGTGAAGCCGACAAGATGTGGCAAAGGCTTCTCCATGTTGTTGACATTCATTGGGCATCTCTCCAATATACATTCTTCCATGTATGTGAAGGTCACTGGATCTAGCAAAGGCTTTGCCACACTGCCTACATTCTTAGGGCTTCTCTCCAGTATGAGTGTGTTTATGCATCCGAAGGTAAAAGGCAGTAGTGTAGGCTTTTCCACATTGTTGACATTCATAAGGCTTCTCTCCAGTATGAGTTTGTTCATGTGACTGAAGGTAAGAGGACTGAGTGAAGGCTTTTCAACATTGTTTGCATTCATAGGGCTTCTCTCCAGTATGTGTTCTTCCATGTTTATGAAGCTGATGGGATGCAGCAAAGGCTTTGCCACATTGTTTGCATACATAAAGCTTCTCTCCAGTATGAGTTCTTTCATGTCTGCGAAGGTCACAAGATCTACGAAAGGCTTTGCCACACTCCTTACATACATAGGGCTTCTCTCCACTATGAGTTCTTTTATGTTTGTGAAGGTCACCAGATCCAGCAAAGGCTTTGCCACACTGCTTACATTCATAGGGCTTCTCTCCAGTATGCACTCTTCCATGTATTTGAAGTTCACTGGATCGAGCAAAGGCTTTGCCACACTGCTTACATTCATAGGGCTTCTCTCCAGTATGCACTATTCCATGTACTTGAAGTTTACTAGATGTAGCAAAGGCTTTGCCACACTGCTTACAATCATAGGGCTTCTCTCCAGTATGAGTTTGTTCATGTGAGTGAAGGTGAGAGGACCGAGTGAAGGCTTTCCCACACTGCTTACATTCATAGGGCCTCTCTCCAGTATGAGTTCGTTTATGTCTCTGAAGGTAATAGGCAGCAGTAAAGGCTTTTCCACATTGTTCACATTCATAGGGCTTTTCTCCGGTATGCGTTCTTCCATGTATACGAAGATAACGGGATGAAGCAAATGTTTTTCCACATTGTTGACATCCAAAGGGTTTCTTTCTAGTATGTGTTCTTCCATGAATCTGAAGGCAACTAGATCTAGCAAAGGCTTTTCCACACTGCTTACATTCATAGGGCTTCTCTCCAGTGTGTGCTCTTCCATGAATCCGAAGGTGACTAGATCTAGCAAAGGCTTTTCCACACTGCTTACATTCATAGGGCTTCTCTCCAGTGTGTGTCCTTCCATGAATCCGAAGGTAACTAGAACTAGCAAAGGCTTTTCCACACTGCTTACATTCATAAGGCTTCTCTCCAGTATGTGTTCTTCCATGTGCATGAAGCAGATGGGATGCAGCAAAGTCTTTTCCACATTGTTTGCATTCATAAGGCTTCTCTCCAGTATGTGTTCTTCCGTGTGCATGAAGCAGATGGGATGCAGCAAAGGCTTTTCCACATTGTTTGCATTCATAAGGCTTCTCTCCAGTATGTATTCTTACATGTGTATGAAGCGGACGGGATGTAGCAAAGGCTTTTCCACACTGCTTACATACATAGGGCTTCTCTCCAGTATGAGTTCTTCCATGTGTGCGAAGGTCACAAGATCTAGCAAAGGCTTTTCCACACTGCTTACATACATAGGGCTTTTCTCCCGTATGAGTTCTTCCATGTGTGTGAAGGTCACCAGATCTAGCAAAGGCTTTTCCACATTGTTGACATTCATAGGGCTTCTCTCCAGTGTGTATTCTTCCATGTCTGTTAAGCATATAGGATGCAGCAAAGGCTTTTCCACATTCTTTGCATTCATAGGGCTTCTCTCCAGTATGTATTCTTCCATGTTTGTGAAGCTGACGAGATGTAGCAAAGGATTTGCCACACTGCTTACATTCATAGGGCTTCTCTCCAGTGTGAGTTCTTTCATGTATGTGAAGGTCACCAGATCTAGCAAAGGCGTTACCACACTGCTTACATTCATAGGGCTTCTCTCCAGTATGTGTTTTCTGATGTATTCTAAGTAATCTGGGATAAGCAAAGTCTTTCCCACATACCTTACATTTGAAATGTGCATTCCCTGTGTGTGTGATCCTGTGCTTTGGAAGACTTGTGTGTGAAATAAAGGTTCGACCATCTTGTTTACATTCATAGAGTTTCTCTCCAGAATGAGTTCTTTCATGTCTTCTAAATAAAGAGGAGAAATGAAAGGCTTTCCCACATACCTCACATTGAAAAGGTTTACCTCCACTGTGTGTTATCATGTGTCTTTGAACACCTGGGAGAGAAGAAGAGGCTTCACCACATTGTTGACATTCATAGGGTTGCACCCCAGTATGGGTTTCTTCATGTGTTTGAATGTCATTGGAACAACTGATGACTTTCCCACATACTGAACTTTCACATGGTCTATCTCCAGTTTGTAACAACATTTGTGTGTGAACACTTCTGAGAGAAACCAGAGATTTCCTATATTGTTTAAATGCACATGGCTTCTCTTCACATTCTTCATGCTTATAGTATTTGTGTCCAGAGTGAGATGTGATGTGCCTATGAAGGAATGAAGGACATATGAAATCTTTTGCACACATAATGAAGTCACATGGATTTACTCTATTAACATTTTTCTTTGTTTGATTAAGAATTGGAATCAATTTGAAGGTTTCCCCACACTATTCTGTGGGGAAAGTTTCAAGTTTACCACAGGACTTCTTTGAAGAAGTGACCAGCACATAATTGATATCTAACTCATTCACAGTTTTCTATTTATTTATAGGTCTTTACATTTCTACCAACATCACGTAAAGGCTAGATTTTCTGACTTGTTAAAGTTCCGTGAAACTAAAGAGATTGAAAGGAAATAATCCTTTGCAACACAGCTTCTCTATGGCTATTATTCACATAGTCATATTCACATATGCAATTTCATAGTACTTTTTGCATGTCAAATACTTTGAAAAGACTGAATACCTGTCACAGATAAGTATCTATTTCTGGTAAAAAATATTATAAGAATAAATACATTTCCAATTATGCATACTTCTTCGGTTGGTTTGCTTTAAAAATTACATGACAGTTCTCAGATTCCCTCACGAATTCCTCTTGTGAGTAGAGTTACCTTAGGTTGCTTCCACAGTTTTCAATCTGATCTTCAGTGGTCTTGTCTTCCCAATTGTTTCCTAAAATGAGACAACATAACAATCTTTATAAATATTTAGGAGCTAGAAATGCTTTGCCAAATTTTAGGTGCCATTTATGCTTCAATAATTCATCAACTGATTTCCTTTGCACCTTCTACATAAATGACCAAAATAAACATGAGTTCTCGATTTCATTAATTTTAAAACCAACATTATTACCTATAGAAGCCAGGTTTCTGAGGACTTCCAGCATCACATCTCTGTAAAGGTTCTTCTGGGAAGCATCCAGAAAAGCCCACTCCTCCTCGGTGAAGTTCACAGCCACATCCTCAAAGGTCACTGAGATCTGAAATATCCCACAAATGTATAGTGGAGGCCAGGAAAGATTGACAGCACGAGAAATCTGCACTCAACATGCATGATGTTCACATGATTCCCTGGCCTCCTGATTAATTCCATGATTTGGTCCATCAAATCTTTACTGCACTCAATTTTTTACACCAATTCCAACACTAGAAATTGGCTACTCAGAAGGCAAACATCATAGTGATTTATACCCTTCCTTTGGGGAGTTCACAGGAAGTAAGACAGGCTCCCAGATCACTCCTAACTTCTTTAATGGTTGCACCTCTATTACATGTCCTACAAATGTCCTGTGTGGTACAGAGCTAATATAAGCACTTCTGATAGTACTTATGTTTAGAAAAGAAAGGTGATGAGTAGAAAAATGCACAAATCATGAAACTAAGCATTTGAGAGAGATTCTGTCAACTACAGTGGCTCCCTGTACCTACAAGGTTAATATAGGCAACATGGTATTTACTGATGTCTTGTTTCCTCTGAAAGGCTATTGTTCCATACTTAAAGAAATGCCTAGAACCAGCCGCCACTCCCACCCTCTGGGCATGGGGTCACGAAGGAGATTCCTTCACAGACAACATTTAGACAACATTTTACACAGGTGGTCACAATGTGTTAACTGGAGATGGAGCTCATTCTGTGTGATTACACTAAGAACAACTAGAAGTTTGCAGGTGTTTTACTCCAGAACAAATTTAGTCAACTAGCTTACTATTAAATGACCAAAACAAACATGAATTCTCTGATTAATTTAATTTATTTATTAATAAACACAACAATTTGATAGTTTCTTGTAGTTATTGTCAAAGCAGAATGGGGTAAGTGGAATGATGGCATGTGTCTTAGAAATAACTCAATGAGGACTTGGAAGATGGCGGCGGATGGAGTGTATCACCCCCATGTACTGCATCACTGTGCGGGTGAATGACGAGTTAGAATGGCCAAAAGCTATCTTTATGGAATTTTCAGCAAAATTGGGGTGCACCAAAACCTAGAGGAAAGATTTCCATCACCCGAGGATCGGTTACTGGAGCTCAACCGCGAGCGATTTGTCTGCACGGAGATTCAAGCTGCTTATTCAGTGACTTGCCCCACTGCTAGAGATGGTGCTGCAACGTTCATAAAACAAACTCTCCTCAACTTCAAGAGTCAAATGGACCACAACACAATAATTATCAGTGACTTCAACACACCGCTCTCTCCTTTGGACAGATCCACCAGACAAAAGCTGAATAAAGAAACTGTAGAACTCAATAACACAATTAATAACCTAGACTTAACTGACATATATAGAATATATCAACCATCATCAAGTGGATACACATTCTTCTCAGCAGCACATGGATACTTCTCAAAGATAGACCATATATTATGCCATAGGGCAACTCTTAGTAAATATAAAGGCTTGGAGATAATACCATGCACCATATCTGATCATAATGGAATGAAATTGGAAATCAATGATAAAAGAAGGAAGGAAAAATCATGCATCACATGGAAAATGAACAATACGTTACTGAATGATCAATGGGTTACAGAAGACATAAAGGAGGAAATCAAAAAATTCTTAGAAATAAATGAAAATATAGACACAACATATCAGAATCTATGGGACACAATGAAAGCAGTTTTAAGAGGGAAATTCACTGCCTAGAGGTCATTCCTCAAAAAAAGAAAAAACCAACAAATAAATGAACTCACACTTCATCTCAAAACCCTAGAAAAGAAAGAGCAAAACAACAGCAAATGTAGCAGAAGGCAAGAAAGAATTAAAATCAGAAGAGAAATCAACGAAATTGAAACAAAAAAAAGATTGAAAAAATTGATAAAACTAAAAGTTGGTTCTTTGAAAAAATAAATAAGATCGACAGACCCTTAGCCATGCTAACGAAGAGAAGAAGAGAGAGAACTCAAATTACCAACATATGGGATGAAAAAGGCAATATCACAACAGATACTACAGAAATACAGAAGATAATTAGAAATTATTTTGAAAACCTATATTCCAATAAAATAGAAGATAGTGAAGATATCGATTAATTTCTTAAGTCATATGACTTGCCCAGATTGAGTCAGGAAGATACACACAATTTAAACAGACCAATGACAAAGGAGAAAATAGAAGAAGCCATCAAAAGACAACCAACCAAGAAAAGCCCTGGAACAGATGGATATACAGCGGAGTTTTACAAAACCTTCAAAGAAGAATTAATACCAATACTTTTCAAGTTATTTCAAGAAACAGAAAAAGGAGATCTTCCAAATTCATTGTATGAGACCAACATCACCCTGATACTGAAACCAGACAAAGATACTTCAAAGAAAGAAAACTACAGACCAGTATCTCTAATGAACATAAATGCAAAAATCCTCAATACAATCCTGGCGAATCGAATACAAGAGCATATCAAAAAAATTGTGCACCATGATCAAGTAGGATTCATCCCTGGGATGCAAGGCTGGGTCAATATACGGAAATCAAGAAATGTTATTCACCAAATCAATAGACTTAAAGAACCACATGATCATCTCGATAGATGCAGAAAAAGCATTCGACAAAGTACAACATCCCTTTATGTTCAAAATACTAGAAAAACTAGGGATAACAGGATCTTACCTCAACATCGTAAAAGCTATATATGCTAAACCTCAGGCTAGCATCATTCTGAATGGAGAAAAACTGAAGGCATTCCCTCTAAAATCTGGAACAAGACAGGGATGCCCTCTATCACCACTTCTATTCAATATAGTAATCAAAACACTGGCCAGAGCAATTAGACAGACGAAAGAAATTAAAGCCATAAAAATAGGAAAAGAAGAATTAAATTATCACTATTTCTGGATGATATGATAATATATCTAACAGACCCAAAAGGGTCTACAAAGAAACTACTAGAGTTAATAAATGAATTCAGCAAATATAAAATCAACACGCATAAATCAAAGGCATTCCTGTATATCAGCGCCAAATCTTCTGAAATGGAAATGAGGACAACCACCCCATTCACAATTTCCTCAAAAAAAAATTAAATACTTGGGAATCAACTTAACAAAAGAGGTGAAAGGTTTATACAATGAAAACTACAGAACCCTAAAGAGAGAAATAGAAGACCCTAGAAGATGGAAAAATATACCCTGTTCATGGATATGAAGAACTAACATCATCAAAATGGAAATATTACCCAAAGTTCTCTATAGGTTCAATGCAATGCCAATCAAAATCCCAAGGGCATTTCTTGTAGAAATAGATAAAGCAATTATGAAATTCATATGGAAAAACAAAAGACCCAGAATAGCAAAAGCAATTCTAAGCAGGAAGTGTGAATCAGGAGGTGTAGCGATACCAGATTTCAAACTGTACTACAAAGACAATAGTAACAAAAACAGCATGGTACTGGTACCAAAACAGGCGGGTGGACGAATGGTACACAATAGAGGACACAGAGACCAATCCACAAAATTACAACTATCTTATATTTGATAAAGGGGCTAAAAGCATGCAATGGAGGAAGGATAGCATCTTCAGCAAATGGTGCTGGGAAACTCAAAAAAATTAACAATAAGAAAACAAATAAGGGCTGGGGATGTGGCTCAAGTGGTAGCGTGCTCGCCTGGCAAGCATGCGGTCCGGGTTCGATCCTCAGCACCACATACAAAACAAAAATGTTGTGTCCGCCAAGAACTAAAATAAATAAATATTAAAACTCTTCTCTCTTGGGCTGGGGATGTGGCTCAAGCGGTAGCGCACTCATGCATGCATGCGGCCCGGGTTCGATCCTCAGCACCACATACAAAGAAAGATGTTGTGTCCGCCGAAAACTAAAAAAAATAAAATATTAAAATAAAATTCTCTCTCTCTCGCTCTCTCTAAAAATTCTTCTCTCTCTTAAAAAAAAAAAATAACCCAATCAACAAATGGGCCAAAGACTTGAACAGACACTTCTCAGAGGACGACATACAATCAATCAACAAGTACATGAAAAAATGCTCACCATCTCTAGCAGTCAGAGAAATGCAAATCAAAACCACCCTAAGATACCATCTCACTCCAGTAAGATTGGCAGCCATTAGGAAGTCAAACAACAACAAGTGCTGGCGAGGATGTGGGGAAAGGGGTACTCAAATACATTGCTGGTGGGACTGCAAATTGGTGCGGCCAATTTGGAAAGCTGTATGGAGATTCCTGGGAAAGCTGGGAAAGGAACCACCATTTGACCCAGCTATTGCCCTTCTCCGACTATTCCCTGAAGACCTTAAAAGTGCGTACTACAGGGATACTGCCACATCGATGTTCATAGGAGCACAATTCACAATAGCTAGACTTTGGAACCAACCCTGATGCCCTTCAATAGATGAATGGATAAAAAAAAATGTGGCATTTATACACAATGCAGTATTACACAGCACTAAAAAATGACAAAATCATGGAATTTGCAGGGAAATGGATGGCATTAGAGCAAATTATGCTAAGTGAAGCTAGCCAATCCCTAAAAAACAAATGCCAAATGTCTTCTTTGATATAAAGAGAGCAACTAAGAACAGACCAGGAGGAAGAGCAGGAGGAAAAGACTAACATTAAACAGAGACATGAGGTGGGAGGGAAAGGGAGAAAAAAGGGAAATTGCATGGAAATGGAAGGAGACCCTCATTGTTATACAAAATTACATATAAGAGGTTGTGACGGGAATGGGAAAACAAAAACAAGGACAGAAATGAATTGTAGTAGATGGGGTAGAGAGAGAAGACGGGAGGGCATAGGAGGGGGGATAGTAGAGGATAGGAAAGGTAGCAGAATACAGCAGTCACTAATATGGCATCATGTAAAAACGTGGATGTGTAACCGATGTGATTCTGCAATCTATAATTGGGATAAAAATGGGAGTTCATAACACACTGGAATCTAATGTATAAAATACGATATGTCAAGAGCTTTGTAATGTTTTGAACAACCAATTTAAAAAATGAGAAAAAAAAAGAAAGAAAGAACTCAATGACCTAAAAATGTCACCACGGGCTGGAGATGTGGCTCAAGCAGTAGCACGCTCGCCTGGCATGCGTGCGGCCCGGGTTCGATCCTCAGCACCACATACAAACAAAGATGTTGTGTCTGCCGAGAACTAAAAAAATAAATATTAAAAAAATTCTCTTCTCTCTCTTTAAAAAAAAAAAAAAAGTCACCTTGTCCAAACAACAGCCTTACAAAGTCTTATAACTCTCAAAACAATCTTCTTAATAAACAGCAGGCACTACTTTTCTAAGTCTCACAGCAACAATGAATGTCCAATGATTGTCAAACTCTTCTTAACAGCAGCCGGTTCACTACCATAATATACATTCATGAGACACATACCAATGTTGTGCTCAAGGACATTTTGATCAAGGGTGGGCCACATAGGCAATGATTGTCTGTAGTGAAAGAGATTCATCGTGCCTGTAGCAATGGTGGTGCAAACAAACCTAAGGCAGAAGCTCTTCCAGAGTGTGGTAAAGCAACAAGTTTGTAGCCCAGAATTCTGAACTATCCCACACAGTCTGCGTGTGAAAGAGGCCACCATTCACATCTGTAAGCATGATATGATGTCTGCACAGTGAAGGAACAGACAAAAAGAAAATGTCCCTGCCACTTACACAGAAGCATACTCAAGGACTGAAACCATACAGAACCACCCCAAACAATGAAGAATCCACAATTACCCTCAGAGACATCAGCCCAACTCTGTCAGGGCAATGATGCAGACAGGAGGGCTTCATGGACCTTCAACCAAACGGGAAGCACACTGAGGTCTCAGGGTCACAGCAACACTCCACAGGACATAAACCACACCCCTACAAGTGCACCACCAGTGAAATCCCATGTATGCTCAAAGAACATGAGAGCTAAAGCAGAAATCAGATCAGAAGAAGCTGAAAAGCCTCCAGGGAAGGGGACATGAAACACAGGGCTCTGAACAGACACAGGACAAAGAGGTGACTCAAGAGAAAAGGTGACCATTTTGAAAGAAAAAAATATAAAAGTCCATCATAGGAAATTCATAGAGAACACCAGAGGTGGCGCTGTATTGGTATCTAAGTCATCCAACACACATTCCAGAAAAGAAGAGCTAAAAGCAACCAATGAAACTGCCGCTTCAGAAAACCAGAGAAAGAAGAGCAAGGTAAACCTAAATTAACCACAGGTAGGTTGCCGCAGTCTAGCTGGGCACAATTCAGGAGCCACTTTTCAAAAGAAACGAACTTCACTTTTAGAACCACACACGCCAAACAAAACAGCTCCTCAGGAAAAACCTTCAGAGCCCAACTGCCTCCACCGGCTTCCCACAAGCCTCTCCCACAATGCTCCTGCTCTTGAGGCTGATTGGCTGGGTCACGTGGGCGGAGCCAAAAAAGCCCCCAATGAGCAGCTCCGTATTCTGAAAGGCCAGGGAAATAGCCCAATGAGCATCACCGCAGAGGAGCCAATCAGCTAGAAGTTGCTGGGGCCGCTGTGAGCCAATCATCAGCTGGCAATCTGAAAGTTTGCTGGGGCCCCTTCAGCTGTGGCTCTCAACAGTAGGTAACAGAGAAAGTGTTGATGAAACCACAATCAGGAAATCCGCAGTCTGCAAAATCAAGTTCTTCATGAACATCAGCATCACTGATTAACTCACAAAAGGCTAAGAATACAGAGGACAGGGACTGGGGTTGTGGCTCGGTGGAAAAGTGCTTGCCTAGTGCTTGGGAGAAACTGGGATCAATTCTCAATGCCACATAAAAAGACAGAAATTAAAAGTGTAAAATATACAATAATATTAAAGAAATAAACAACAAGGACCGAAAACCTACTAACACTTTTAAAAGTGTCATCGTCAACAATGCATTGGGACTTCAGATTTTCATAAATGTGCTCGACACAAATTAGACAACTTACAAAAACTGGACCATTTCTTTGAGAGAGACAATCTCCTACAGCTTACACACAAGGGGAAATACTCAAAACAGATGAGCCCATGGCTGCTGAGAAAAACAGACTCAATAACTAATTACTTCCCAAAAAGGCAAGGCAAGGCTCTGACATCTCAAAGAGGATTCCATGAGACACATAAGAACTGCCACCAATTTTCTACCTTGTTTCCAGAACATAAAAGCTGAGTTAACACCTCCTAAGTCTTCCTGAGGCATAAGTTACCATATTATCCAAATTAAATAGATAAAGAAAAGTATTAAATAGAGAAGAAAACTATGAATGATGCTCATAATCATAAATGCAAAATTTAATCATAAGTGCAAAAAACTGTACAATTGAGTCATCACACTCCAGGTGTCTATGCAAATGATGTGAAAATTATGGGCACAGGAACCCTCCCTGCAGTGACTACAGCAGCCATATCCAGAACTGCCCAAAGCTAGATGAAAGGAAGATGCACCTTTCAATACTGAATGGACAAGCTGCAGTTTAACCACACCAAAGAGCATCACCCAGAAAATGAGCTCTGCAGCCTGGAAAGATACAGCACCCTTAAAGGCAGACTGGTAAGTGAGAGAAGCCAGTTTGAAATGGCCAAGTGCAGCAAGATTCCAAGTCAAGAACATTCTGAAAAAGACAATATTACAGATGCACTAGCGAAAATGATGGGTGCCAGGGACTTAGGGAGCAGAGAGGGAGGAAGAAATGAGGAGGAGTGATGAACAGGTGGAACACAGGATTCCCAGAGCAGTGAAACTCTTCTGTATGACATTATCTTGTATACGACGTGACACACACAATCACATCACAAGGAAGAGGAACCCTAAAGTAAAGGATGAACTTTGGCTTATCATGAGATGTTGCTTCATCCATTCTCTTTATCAAATGTTCAACACTGGTTTAGTAACTAACAAACACCCTACAACAATGCAATATGTTGAAAACAGTGGAGACTATCAGCTGGAGAGAAGGGGTATTTGATACTGTGTGTAATGGCACATTTAATTGTCACCTTGATTGGATTAAAGGATGCTGAAGATTAATGAGCTTCTGGGTGTGTCCATGAGGGTGTGTCTGCAAATGATTGGCATATGGGATAGTGAGCCAAACTGGAGAACCTCCTTAAGCTAGGCAGCACCATCCAATAGGACGGTGTCTTGGGTGGAACAAAATTCTTCACTCTCCCAAAGTGGACTCTGCCAGTGCTTCTCTAGTGAGTTTCCAGAATCTTTGGTCTGGACTAAGGCAGCACCATTGATCCCCCTTGTTCTGAGGCTTCAGCCTCTGGGACTCTGCAGCTACTACTTCTGAAGCTCTCCAGCCTGCAGATGGCCACTGTGGACATCCACCTTCGGGTCAATTAGGCCAATCTAATGAATCCCCTTTGATAATCACACTTCCTCTTGATACTGTTCCTCTACAGAACACTGACTAATAAACTATGCAAGCCTAAAATTCCTCATAAAAACAAAGTTTATCTAATAAAGAAGTAAATAAACTACCAAGCCATGAAGTTTTAAAAATGTAATCATAAGAAACAATATTGTATGCTAATTACCTTTTTCATAATAATGCAAAAATAAAGCAAAGAGGAAGAGTCATAGTTACAAATTTCAAAAGTATGAACAAAAGCAAGAAAACTGATTTTCAATACTATTTTCATCTGGAAAGAAATTGGATGATAACTCTTCAAAACTCATTCCAACTGCTGGTGTAGTGGTGTGCACCTGTAATTTCAGCCACTAGGGAGGTCAAGGCAGGGAAATGGAAAAAGTTTGAGGCCTGTCTCAGCAACATAGCAAGACACTCAGAAATTTACTGAGACTGGTCTTCATCAAAAATAAAAAAGGGGTCTGGGACTGTAGCTGAGTGGCAGAACACTTGCTAACATGTGTGAGGCACTGGGTATGATCCTCAGCACCACAGAAAAATAAATAAAATCAAGGTATTCTGTCCATCTACAACTATACAAACTATTTTTAAAAAAGACAAAGAAAAAAATAAATAAATAAGAAGGGCTGAGGATGTGCTCAGTGGTCGAGTGCCTGTAGGTTTATCCCCCAGTAAAACACCTGCCCACCTCCAGAACGTTGCTCACAAATTGAAATTCATTTCTGGGAGATAACTAAGCATGAGCAAGTCCATGGCATCAATTCCCAGCACTCAATAAGGAAGCAAATAAATAAAGAACAGTCTACAATACTAATTCTCGTGGGCTGGAGACTAGCTTGGTAAAATACATGTAATGAGAGATAAAAATGATCATGATACAAAAGGTACACAATTTCAGGCATAAAAACACAACAAAATCAGTGGAAAGACACCACACTTTCTCACAAAGAAG
Organism: Spermophilus citellus; assembly: GCF_964194105.1. Taxonomy (NCBI): domain Eukaryota; kingdom Metazoa; phylum Chordata; class Mammalia; order Rodentia; family Sciuridae; genus Spermophilus; species Spermophilus citellus. The sequence goes on from NC_138201.1 coordinate 20,564,209, forward strand.
ACTGAATGTTCCATGACCTAAACTCTGAAAAAACACAGAGTGTTTCAGTAAATTCTGTGAAATTTAGGGCATGGTTTACTGTATTTTGGAGGTAAACTTAAGAAAAACTACATCTAAAAATGGAAATAGTAGGGTTGGGATTCTGGCTCAGCAGTAGACTGCCTAGCACATGAGAGGCCCTAGGTTTGATCCTCAGCACCACATAAAAATAAATAAATAGGTAATGTGTCCAACTACAGCCACAACAAAAAATACTCTTCAAAAAATTGGAAATAGTAAACTGTATCTAAGACCAGCCAAAATGTTGTACAAGGCAGAGAGAATAGAGAGAGCATTTATGTTACTCCCAAATTTCATAAGCTAAAAGGCTAGCTCTCAAAGGGGTGGCCCTACAAGGAGGCAGTTGGGAGGGAACAGGAATTAGGTGACACGGTGAGGGGATCAGCACCCTTACTTAGACACATGGATCTCTCTTTTGCAGAAAACAGGTGTCATTTACTCTTTCACTGATATTCAGTGATTAAATGATTACAGTTGGGTATTCAAGGCATTGCCAAAATTGTCCTTAAAATTTACAATGAAGACGGGTGTGATGGGGCATACCTGTAACCCCAGCGGTTCAGGATTCTGAGGCCCTAGAAGATGTAGCAAGACTCTGTCTCAAAACAAAGAATCTAAAAGGGGCTGGTGGTTAAGCACCTCTGGGTTTCATTCCTGATAACAAAAAACCACACAGTTAGCATGAACCTGCCAAGTTCAGATGACAACAGTGAAAAACTGTCATCCTTTGTCAAATTCATCACCTTGTGAAGGACAGATACTAGTTTTCATGAAATCACATTCATAAATTTGTCCACCACTATTTTTGTAGAATTGGACTCAAATTCTGCAGCAATAATGCAAGACAGACTTTCTCTGTATCTTACGTGGTATTTTGGAATCGAGGGTTGGATTTCAATTTGAAACCACTGAAAAGACAAATCTGAATCTTACAAACGTTCTACACATACTCAGGGGTAGCAAAAGGTAAATTAGGCAATTAGGTGTTTTCTTTTTCTTTTTTTCTTTTTTGTTTCATGTCCCCGTGAATAAACCCAGAGATATTACTACTGAGCCACATCGGCAGTCATTTTTATATTTTATGTTGAGACGCAGTCTCACCAGGTTGCATAAGGCCTCGCAAAGTTGCTAAGGCTGTCCTCAAATTTGCAACACTCCTGTCTCAGCCTCTGGAGCAGGAAGGATCATAGGTGTGCACCACTGTATCTGGCTATAAGCTGCGATTTTTAACAACAACAACAAAAAAAAGGTGGATTTAACCCACCTCTCTCTTGACTCTTTAACAATAGTCCATCCCATTTGGCTCTGAATAAATAAACCTGGGCCTCAGATAAGTGAGCACATCATTTCAAAGTGATACACAGAAAGCTTTGGTGCTGAGGGAGCACAGATGTGTCAGGCTCAAGGGGCAGGGAAGGTCCCTGACAGCTGGGACATGATTCTTCCTGGTCTTGCTCATGGAAAGAATCCAGGATCACCCTCCCAGGCACCTGGACCATGACTCCAGTCTATGAGGCTTTACAGATTTGCACAGCTCTGCACTGGGGTGGGTGGTCCTTATGCTCTGGGAGAGGTTTTGCTCCTTCACACCATGAGAGACTAAAAGGGCAGGAGTCACTGCTGACCTGGCCCCTCAGCACCAGCATCCACAGGCTGACTGTCCACCTGTCTCCAAGGATTGAAAACAGAGCTTGGGGAAAACAAGGTCCCAAGGAAGTAGCTGTTTAGATGAGGCATTTTCCAGGAGATTCCTCAGCCCAGGGCCCCCAGCAGCTTCACTGAGAGGCTGCACCCCACACCTCAGGCTGCCCTCTAGGAGCAGCTGACCCAGGGCCTGAAATTCTGTTCACCCTGCAAGGCATAGGGCAGCTGTGGGCACTCTGTGGCAGCTCCAGGAGAGGACAGTGGCTGAGGACATGGGACTCTGGGAGGTGTCCAAAGGGAACCTCTGCCCAAGAAATCTGACATAGTGCCTACACCTAAGGAAGACAAAAGAAAAAGCACAAGATTTTTACAGCTGTGAACTCAAGTACTCTATACAGTTGCACCTACAAAGAACCTTCAGAGTACTTGACTTTGGCTAATTAGACCACCATGAGCGTGGAAAGGCAGGGTTCTGTATGGAGAGCAATCATTATCTTGGGCTATCTTAAGCCCTTTAATAGCCAATCATCTTAATTTCTGTATCAGACCTCAATCTCAAAACTTCTCAGAATATATCACTAGCCTTACCACACGTCTCCAAAATCTACCAAAGCTCACAATGCAATAACAGACATACAGAAGAAATTTTCTTTATTTTTTTTTCTGTACCCCACCAATGTGATGTTCCTACCAATGCAATTGGTTAATGCACTGATACACAGTTTCTTTTATAAAAGTTCATGGAGGCCAGGCACAGTGGCACACAACTGTAATCCCAGCAGCTTGAGAGGCAAAGATAAGAGGATTGCTAAATTCAAAGCCAGACTCAGCAATTTAGTGAGACCATCAGGAACTTAGTGACATCCTGTCTGAAAATACAATATAAAAAGGACTGGGAATGTGGCTCAGTGTTTAAGTGTCCCTGGGTTCAATCCCTGGTATATTAAAGAAAAAAGAAAAAAAAAAAAAAGAAAGAAAATTAGAAAGAAAGATAGAGAGAGAGAAGTGATGTAATATCTTCCAGAAAGGGACACACACATCATTCAGGTTAACTTGAATCCATGTTCCTTAGTATAATAATTAATATTTGGGTTAAAATGAACTATGTTCTGTAGCTGGGGTTGTCGATGCCTTTAATCCCAACAGATTAGGAAACTGAGGCAGGAGGATAACAACTTTCAGGCCAGGCTGGGCACCATAACCAGATCCTTTCTGAAAATCATACTGAAAAGAGTTGGGGATGAAGGACAGTCAAGGAATCAGACATTATTGTAGTGGCATCCCCTCTTTTCACAAAAAAAAAAAAAAAAATTAACTAGGATTCTTCAGAAATCTTCACCATGGCTAATTTTAGGACTGTCAACAAAAGAGTGTCCACAAAAACGTTCAGTGTAGATAAACTTCCTATTTTTGTGTTGCCCTATTTTACTGGGCTGCTAGTCTGGAAGAAATCAGCACTCCAGGTGCTGGACTCCCCCTTACTAGTTTTTTACACACTTGTATCCAGTATACTAGTTTGTAGAAATGTGCAAACAAGGCCTCCGGCCTTGAGCTGGGCTTCACAGAGAAGTTACCAACTGGGCTCCATGGGAACAGCTGGTGGGGGAGGAAAGAAAGGGGAGAAGAAGCTCTCCCCTCCTCAGGTGCTGTCCTTGAAGGGTTAACTTGGCCAGAACAGAGAAAGAAAAACCTGCTTTTACGTGTGTGATGTGATAACTTGACTATGGTGACTCCACTTTGTGAACTCAGCCATGACACTCAAAAAGCTCATGACTGGGGCCGTTTGGATTCTTTTGTTCATGAAAATTCCCCAAGAACACAGAGTGATCTATGGGGCCAACTGGAGACAAACTGACCACAACTTTCAGGCTTGCTTACGTTGCCTGGACCCCCAAACTTCCCTTTTGTGGTCTTTGTGCTTAAATATGGAGCCAACTGAAGGCAGGGGCACCACTCTGACCATCTCATTCTTTCAAGAGCAGAGTGTCTGCCACTGGCCAGCAATAAATGCTTAACTGGAATGAGACTGTGTGGTCTGAGAGTTATTTGGGGGTCCTGGTATTACAATGTGAACTTCTGAGCCCCTCCCCTTACATGCTGAGTATAAAATTCTGAAACCACCTGAACTCGGGGTTCAGGGGATGGATGGATTGATTACAGCAAAAGCATTGCCCTCTGAGTCTGGCTGCAGCCAGATAAAACTGTTTCCAGCTATCTTCAGTGCCTTGCCTCCTTTGTCCCTACATCATTATTACCCCGTGTGCTTACCTAACTACAGGACTGGTGTGACTCTACATCATGGACTATCAAAAAAAGGAGCACATATACTCTATTAATGTAGCCCAGGATTCCATATCCCTGGGATCTATAAACAACCCCCTTATTCCCTTTAAAGCAGTTATTCTGACCAAACACAAGGAAGTGTTAAGTGATCATTCTTTCCCCTCAGGATAATATTCACAAATAGAAAACAAGTGCTTTCAAAAGTGTTCTTCTTGCCAGGGACATTGGCACAAGCCTGTAATCCCAGATACAGGGGAGGCTGAAGCAGGAGGATCACAAATTAGAGGCCAGCCCAGATTTCAACACAAGGAGAAGGGAGGAAGGGAGGAAGGGAGGGGAAAGGGAGAGGGGAAGGAAGATTGACTGATTCTTTCCAATATTTCACTAAGCGATAATGACAATTAGCAGACGGTGTCTATTTGAAACGAGTGGGAAAAAGGAATGTCTGGCTGATCTGCAAGGTGGAGGGAAGGTGGCCTTTTAGAAGGCAGGAAGCGCCTGCAATTTGGAGGACCTCCACTGGGTGGAGCTCCACTAGGAGACAGAAGGTGCATTTGTGGCCCTGCTTCCTACACGTTGGGAAAAGTGAGTGCGGGCCACAGGTAGGAAGCAAAGGGGACACCTGGGACCTGAGCCTCCCTTCCAAACCCAGGGAACCAGGGGACAGGACCCAGGGCCACCCGACAGCTGCGATTCCGCGCGCCACTCACCAGCTCACCCGCCCGCCGGGCCCCAAGGCAGGTGCTGACCGCGTACCTTCAGCGAACTCACCATTTTTGGCTTCTCTGGTGACCTGGCGTCCTCTGGAGGAACCGCGGGCACCGGAGATCCCCGAGAACAAGGGCAGCGCAGTCACCCGGGTCCCTGGAGCAGAGAACACGGGGCCTGGAGCAGGAGTAGCTCAGTCAGTGAGGAAGAAAACACCGCGAGAGTGCGGAAGCCCGCCCTTCCCCTCCCTGTGCGCACTGATTGGACAGATCCCCCCAGCGACCCGGATGGATGGCCTCCAGGCCCGCCTCTGGATCGTGACTGACACCTAACGTCATCCAATCACTGGCTGAAATTGGGTAGAGTGACAGATTCTTGGCCCCAGCCCCTTTCAGGAGGAGCTTCCCGGCTGTGCTGGGTACGAATCCAGGCGGGAAGCCTTGGCTTAGCCTCTGGGACAGAGGTGACACCTGCCGCTGAGCTAGGCTTTAGCCATAGAGGGCTTTCCGAGCATGTCGGGGCCCTGGGTTTAACCTCAACACAAAAACAAAGCACAGCTTCTCCTGGAGGTTGAGGCTGGAGGAGCCCAAGGTCAGGTCAGCACCTGCAAACAGTGAGACCCTGTCTTCAAATAAAATGAAAAGATGGGGATGGAGCTCAGATCGGGGTCAAGCCCCATTGGGTTTATTCCCCAGTACCTTAAAAAAGAAAGAACGATATTTTATTATATATTTTATATATAATCTATCTTTTATATATTTTTTGTATATAAAATATATATCATATTTTTTATAAAATATATATAATATATTACATATTTATATACAAAATATGTATTTTATATAATATATTTTATATATAAATGGATATTTTATATAATATACTTTATATATATATAATATATTTTTATATGTAAAATATATATTTATATATATAAAATATATAATATATATATATATTTCTCACACCAAGTACATCTAATCAGAATATTATCTATAATATATTATATAATATATATAATATATAGTATATATATATATATATATATATATATATATATATATATATATATAAAATATATATAGTTTTCCCCCAGCTGATGCGACCTCAAGTGACTTAGAAAGACACGGTCTCCAAATTTTTGAAACACTTTTTAAAGATATCATATATATGACCCATATATAATATCTAAAAATGAAAACAATTTGAAAACTATTTAGTAATTCTCCTCACCTCCTGGCCTCTGTTGCTTTGAGGAGGCTCCTGATCTATGAAAGGAAGCAACTGGGTTTGGCTCTGATGCCCAAGGCTCCCTCCCCAGCAGAAAGGGTGGGGGAGGATGGAGGGCGATCCTCTAGGGCAGCAATGTGGGGTGGAAATAAAATGGGTGCTTTGGGCTTAGTGTTGATGTTCTACTTCGACTGTTAGGAAGTCTTCTGCAGAGACGTGACTCTGGTGACCCCACAGGTCTGGTCAGGTGTTCATCCAAAACCAAACAGAAAAGGTTATGATGCAAAGCAGGAAAGAAACTTTGACCAGTGCAGCTACACCAGGAAGACAAGGAAACCCTGTCCTTACCCTGTCTTCAGATGCTGACAAGGACTTTGAGATTTTATAGAAAGGGTAATCATAGGCATGTATGGATAGGGGAAATTGTATCTAGGATTTAGTATTATCTGTAGGATTTAAGCTTCAGGCATCTGTGGTCTTATACCTTGTCTCTGAGCTCACACTCACTTGCCCCCTGGACGCATGTCACTCCATTGCACAGACTGACCTCACTTTGTCAGGAGGAAGTCCCCCTCCAGTGTATTCTTTCCATGACCAGGTTTTCAAGAAAAGCCACAAGCCCTAGGAAGCAACATACCCCCAGTAGCTGACCCTCAGCATCCTGGGTTTCAACTGATAGTCAAACCAGAAAGAAACCAAATCCCTGCTCAGCTGGGCCCATTAACCCTGCATATAAACCATAAAAAATTGCCACTTGAGGCCAATACTGCCTGTCATGTCTATCCCCCTCTTGGAAATTAAGTACAACTTTATTCTCTACTCTTAAGTTGGGCTTTGTGAAGTCTTTCACATCCTGCTCACTGGCCCAAGTTCATTCTACCTAACAATATTGCCCAAGGCCAAGGGGGGCTATTGTGTAAAGAGTCCTATTCCCACAGGTGTGGAAACGTGGACACATACCTGCCCAGGGCTGAGAATTGAATTCCAGGTGCCTTTATTGTCCCCCATGGTAGAGATTGAATGGAGGGCAGGGCACTTTGCCACTGAGCATCCCTTTTATTGTGGTTCAAAGAAGGTGGGTGTGAGCATAACTGTAATGGGCCTGAGAGAATAACTCCAGATGGTGACTCCAAGCTACTATCAATCCAATGAAGAAGTTGACAAATCAGAGGGTGAGACCCAGCATGGTTGTTCATGCCTGTAATCCCAGAGGCTCAGGAGCCCGAGACAGGAGGATTGCTAGTTCGAATCTAGCCATCAGCAAAAATGAGGTGCTAAGCAACTCAATGAGAGCCTGACTCTAAATAAAATACCAAACATGGATGGTTTATGAGAATATAGTATTTTGCCTTAAATGTAGAATTGAGACATAAGAAAGGCAGCCTGAGAGCAAGGAGAGCAAAATGGAGAGTCACGTGTACAGCCTCAGACTGTGGAGGTGGCAGATCCCGAGTCCATGCACCTGAACCACCCTGGACACACAGGAGTTAGGGGAGGGGTCACCCTGACCAAGAGAGAAAGAAACAGTGTTGATTTAGGTAAAGTGAAAAGTGTCTAGGTCCAAGATGCACTCAACCCAAGAAGACTTTCCCGGCACAAAAGGACAAAGGGAGTTGGGGACAACTAAGGGTGTATTGCTTTATATACAAATATGGGGGGGGTTGATACCAGGGATTTGACTGAGTGCTGCCTAGCCACTGAGCCAAACTTCCAGCTCTTTTTCACTTGGACACTGGGTCTGGCTAAGTGGCTTAGGGCCTCCCTAAGCTGCAGAGGCTGGCTTCCAACTTGCAGTTTTCCTGCATTAACCTCCCAAACCACTGGGATTTCAGGCATGTGCCACTCTGCCCTGCAGCATGCTTCTTTAAACAGCCCAGTGGGACACAGGGAAACCCAGGTGAAGATCTGGAAGTTGGCGCACCCCATAGTACTTTGCCAAAGAGGAACTGGGGTGGGAAGCGGGGACCCTTGTGAACCAGAGGATAGAATGCTGACTGCAACATGCCTGCTCACCCAGATGTTCCATCCTGAAATACTCTCAGCGAAAGCTGTGCTTTTTCTGTACCTGTGTCTCTTAGTGTTTTAGGGGACACACACAAGAATGGTGGGAACAGACGGTTAAGACAATAATCCTGGAAAATGGGCCCGCCGTGCTGACCTGCACATGCATTCTTTTCCAAAAAGCAATTTACCTGCAATCTGCCTGGCCTAAGTGGACAGGAGGTGTCACATACCTCAGCAAACTACCTGTGATCTGCATGAGAAATCCAGGCAGGAAACCCCCTAAGAGGAACCCAAGTGACTATGCGGGGACAGACTTTGTGACTCTTTCCACAGACCAGATTTTGGAAGAAAGGATACTTTTTTGGATAAGAATCCAATTAGAATGGCTCAGCGTGGGCCAAGGTGACAGAGTTGCCACGACCGTCGAGACTTGAAAGTATGATGTCACCCTGGTGTCAAAAGTCAAAAAGTGCACCTGGGCAGGAGTCTCTGGAAACTTCCCAGGGACTTCAATAAAAGTAGAGTGCAGATGAGACACACGGTCTCTCTGCTTTCTGAGAGGACCCACTCTCGCCCTTGAGAATGTCTCCTTCCCCTTCAAGAAGTTCATGCCTGTTACAGGGTAACCTGTCTGAAAACTTTCTGATGTGATTGCAAAAATCAAGGGTTCAAGGAGGTCTTTTCACTGCCTCAGTTTCTCAGGAGGTCCCAGCTCTATAATGAGTTCATTCTCTCTAAAAATAAAATCAGAAACCTTCATTAACAAACAGCAAAACAAAACAAACAAAAATAGATCAGTAACCTGCTAGAGCAGCCTCAGCAATTTAGCTTCACTCTGTCTCAAAATAAAACTTGCAATAGAGATGTAGTTCAGGGCATGTAGTTCAGAGGGCCAAGCATGGTGGCGAACACTTCAAGCCACAGCAGCTTGTGAGGCTGAGGCAGGAGGACCGTGAGTTCAAAGCCAACCTCAGCCATGGTGAGGTCCTAAGCAATTTGGAAGATTCTATCCTAAACAGGGCAAGGGGTTATATTACAAAGGAACAGGTGAGCATAGCTTCACCCATGGGGCTGTAGCAAGACACACCCATTTCTGTGACTGAGCACCTCAGCACCCAGCTGGGGAGTGTAACTCAGTCACCTGTAAGGTTGGCCTCCCACATATTCCCCCTTTCTTAATATAAAAAAAGGAATGCAACTGGGAAATTTTCTTTCAGTCACTTGGCTCTTGGTCCAAGGTCATCACTATCTGCTATTGAAACACAAAAAGAATTAGTAGAAAACATATTACCTTCATAACAGTCAACACAATAATCTGGATTATTATTACCTTGCCAAACACTCATCAGAAGATTTTTAATCTTTTCCAATTTTATTGGGATGCATTGTTTTTGGCCATAGTAACAGACATTTTCATTGCCATGGCATTTAGGCCTCTCCATAAACCATAGGACAAAGGGCTCACTCACGTTATTCATTACATTGTCTTCTAGAACATCATTACTTAGTTCTTATCCTTCCATTAGCACTTATCTGACCATGAAGGAAGTTGGATGCAATTTAAGTCAAACATTAAGAAAATCCATACATTGTAAGATTTAAGACATAGCCACAAAGGCCGAAATTGAGTAAGCAAGGAATAATATTTAAAGTAGTTACTTTAGGGATTATGAGACCAGCAGTTTGGCTAGGTCTGGTTAATAAACATACACCTGTTTCAAAGCCTGAATATTAACTTCAGCATATTATAGTTCTGAAATATTAGCTGGCAATAATTAATGAGGCAATAAGTTGTATTCTTATAGGCTACAGGATATTTATCATTTTTTCTCTTCACTCTCATATTTAAGGAGTTAATTAGGTCTGTCAGTAATACAAATACCCTTGGAAAAATTTATCTTAATAATCTTTCCAACAATTGTCCATAAAGGTAAATGTAGTCTTGGTCACTAAAGTCCAGCAAAATTGGCTGGCTTGAGTTTTTTATCTGCTGTCTAGCATAAGTTTCTGTCACTGGTGTGGTCAATTTGTTGCTCTGCTATTTGGCTACCTCAGTCCCGAGAGCTGGTGATAACTGGCTGTGACAAACCTCAAGTCAATGTCCAGTAGCTCAGTTTCTTTTTGGAATGTACACAACTATTATAGGGTTTGAGTGGGGCGTGCCTGTCAATCTACATAAGCAAGAAAATATCCATAAGCCAATCATCTTCTGCCTAGTGTAACCATACTGTGAGGAAACTCTATATGCTATATGGATTTTAGATATGAGGTTTAAGATGTGGCATAATAAATTTTGTGAATGGTAAAGAAAAATATATTTATAATTTAGCCAATATGTTTTTTTTAAACTATAGACTTCATCTAGCCTTCCGTATATAATATTTGAAATTTCACTGTTCCCAATGGGGACTTCTATCTGAAAAACTCCAACCACATTTACCTTGTATAAGTCAAACCTGGACATCCATTTTTCTTAATCTATAGACTTAAATAAAATTGAAATTTCTCAAGAGTAAAGATTATTCCTCTAGAGCCAAATGATCCATAGCATTGTGTGGAATCATATTAGCTGAAGGGCTGTAAAAGAAATAATATTAACTAATTACCTTCAGACCCCAAATAACATCTGTATACTTGTCGCTTCTTCATGTAGTCATGAATGTATCGTTGAGTCAACAAAAAGAGAAATCTTATAATTTTGTGGGCATATTTTTAACAAATTATGAATTATCATGAAAATGGTTCTCATTTTCACCGAACTCACAGAAGTGTCAAAAGAGTCAAGATTAAGCCTATTACATTGAGAAATGTCTTTGTTCCTTTATTAATTATTTGTTGGTACTGGAAATTGAACTCTGGGGTGCTTTACCCCTGAGCTACATTTTTAAATTTTATTTTTTATTTTTGAATTTCAGTTACACATAACATTAATGTTTACTTTGACATGAAATCATACCACTTTTAAACGGGGATTATTCTATCTGAGTGGCGTGATTAAAATAAATACAAATATTATACAGTCATAACCACATCCAAAGTAATGAAAATTTCCTCAACTGTTTTTATGACTTTTATGCTTCTAGCTATTACACAAAGGACTTTGATCCTTTTTTAATTTTACTTTTGTACATGATGTGAAGTACGTATCCAAATACATTTTTTCTTCTTGTGGATATCTAGTCATCTCAGGGGCATTTTTGCTTCAGCTTTTACTCTTGAAAAATATAAACTGTGTGTGTGTGCGTGTGTGTGTGTGTGTGCGTGTGTGTGTGTGTGTGTGTGTGTAATCCCTCTGAACACCAGTTACAAATTGCTGCCCATGCAGGTCAGGCAAATTGCTGCCCACGCAGTTACAAATTGCCAGCCCCGACCTGCAAAGTCAGCTGACCTTAAGGGCACTCATGTGAATTTCCAGGGACACCAAATAAAACATAGACACACTTTACCTTTACACAAGCTTCAAGACTTCTTCTCTGCTCTTGGCCTCAGGCCCCCCAAAAGGGAGGGCAAGAGAAAGTCACGAGAGGCTGGGGAGAAAGTGACCACATTCAGAAGAGAGTTTTTATTGAAGGACTCTTGTTCTTAGAAAGTTCTATTCAAAAAAGGCCAGAGGAGCAGGGTTACAAGGACCTCATATGAGGATAAGTCAACCCACATGGGTAATGCCTACATCTGAAGACCCCCCTCTCTATCTGAGCTGGGACAATGCCCAAGTCACCACAAATGTAGTGACTGGTCAGAGCCTCCTGCTTCAGGACTGGAAGGCATGGGTCACTCAGAAGTGCTTCCCCCATATCCGTTCTTCTTTCTTTGAAAAAGCAGGTGATGGGTCATTATTTTGAGTCCCTGATTTCTTCTTCTAGGGGCACAACATCCTACAATTACAACACAAGAGAGAATAAGTGGCAATGAGAACAATACAAGGATATACCATGCAGAGTGTTTAAGAATATTTCCAGGGTTAAAGCAGTTTAAGTATTTGATCAGCTAAAGAAGTAGGATCTGAAAAATGAATCTTACATTTTTGTATCTTGAATCTGATGATGCAGCTCCAAAACATCCAAGCATTCTTCTGCCAAATATCCAACAAATGATTTTGAAGCTTCTTCCACTACCATTAAGAAGCATTGCATTTGGCAGCAGTAACACCACATACTTATAGCTAGCATGACATTTAGGTCTTTCCTTGAATTTCAAAGTGGAAAGTTCATTATCTATATTCATGACAGCAGTCTCTAAGGCATTTAGCTTGGTCTCATTCCTTTCATCAACATTTATTTGATTGTGAAGAGCCTTGAAAGTATTCTGAGCCAAATAATTAAGAAAATTTGCATGTTGAATATTTGAGATATGGCCACCAAAGCTGTCACCATGGAAGCAATAAAAGAAACCAAGGGAACAACTCTCACTATTATGAGTCCAAGAGCACACTTAGGTCTCACTAGCTGGGCGTGTATTTGTTGTAAGACTTGAAAAGCAGCATCAGCCTACCATGGCCTTGAAATATTTCCTGGTAATAAGACAAAGGAGGGCTGATGGAGCATCATCGTTCCTTTTTCTCTATTATTTCTGGTGATACAATTAGTTAAATTACATTTACTACATGTTACAAGATATCTATCATCTTCCCTTTTAACTTTTACATTTCCTGTAATTAAAACATAAGGAGATTGAACACAGGCCCATAAGCTGTAGCAAGAACCTTCCTGTTACAGTTCTTGCCTACAAAGTCTGGTAAAGCTTTGTCAGTAAAATGTAAGAATTCTGAGGCAGCAATTAAGCGCCAAACATCTTTCTGAATGCCAGCTTCCCTGAAGGTAAGGATGCTACTAACTAATCCTCCAGGATTCATGGCATTACCCTTGCATAACTGCCTTTTGTCAATTTTAGGAGACCAGTCCAAAATATACCCACCATTTCTACACACCGTATGCTGTACTTGAAAAGTACAAATAAAATTTAAAGTTTCTAGTATTAACGATAAAAATGAAAAAGAGATGGAGGGTGCCAGATCTCTAGACTCTGGAATATAAGCAATTAAAAACAGACTTATTTGCAATTTTGCCTTGAGCATAGTGTTAGGATTATGAGGGGTACTATGAGAATATGAGCACAAATCACAGATTTTATATATATTTCAATACAGCCCATCAACAAACTCAATATTAAATTTAAAAGAAAAAAATTAAATCTCCGTTGTTTGGGTCAAGCCCTAGCTACCAGAGATACAGGGATCCTGAAGGATGAGTGGCTTAGGAGAAAGAAGAGGAGACAGGACTATAGTTGCAAGTTATGAGCAGCCTTCAGAAGTACCCGCTGCCCCTAGAGGGGCCTTTATTTTTAAACATTTTTTACAAGTGTTTTTTCATGTAGTTAATGGATAGTTTCAAAGCTCAAAATTTCTTTGATTTACATAATTTTTAAGAGTTACAATATTTTCAGATATATATTCATTACCTAAGATATTGAGTGCATTGTTTAAAATACTTTCCTGTAACCTTTGCCATTCACGATAAACCTTTTACATTTTCACCTCAATCAATAAGTGCTAGACTACACAACTCGACTACATGTATCTTGACCTATTATTAACTTTTAACTTTAAAGCACATGTATAATTGTATCATTAACCTTTAACTTTAAAACATACCTATGATTATTGGTAAGATTTCTTACTTCTAAAGTCCCAATAAAACACTTAAAGTAGTTAAAGCCTATTACTTAAAAGCACTTTTCTGAAGTGCTTCTAAAATGAATGTATATTAATTTTATATTATTCTATTTTTAATTCCAAAGGTAATTTTCTTTTTCATATGACCTATTTAACTGCTTTAAGAGTTTCTTTGATACTTTTCCAAAATACAACTATTCGTATGTCTTTGTAATCTTTAACAAAAGAGCAGGCTCTTCAGCACAACCCATTTACCATTAATATTAACAATGTGTTTCCCATTTTGATCATGAATTCCTGTGTAAGGCAAAGGTGGGCCTGTTACTGAAGGGAAATGTGTGTTGCACAGATTATAGATTAAGAATGTGGGGTTTAGTGCAAATTGTTAAGTTTTTCTCAAGAACCTTGAGATTTGTAAGATTTTCTTCATAAATTTTGGAGGAATAACACTATTGTTTGAATCCTGAGAGATATCAAAACACATCTCCAGGCATGCCTTAATTGTATCTTTAGTCTCATTTTGGGAATTTTCCTGCCATTTCAGTCAACATGTACTTTTATTATTGATTGATGTATACCCCATTTTCCATATTATGAGTATCGTAAACAATACATTTAACCCTCCACATGGTTTCAGTTTCCAAATGGTGTAGCTCTGCCACGGCATATCCCATGCTGTGACCCTATCAGACAGAGGGTGCAGGAACAACTTAACCACATTATCTATAAGACACCAGCTATTTTCCATATGACTTCTGTGGAACTTGTGATTGAATCTTGAGTTCCAGCCTATAGTGGGTCAATTAATTGTCACTGGATAACAAGTCATTCTAGAACTTATTGGCTCACTCGACCCTTGAGCCAAATCCCCAGCAGTATTTTGTATTTTATTTAAAGAAAGAGGTTTCACTGATTTGCTTAGCACTTCTCCCTTGCTAAAGTTGGCATTGAACTCATGATCCTTCTGCTTCAGGCTTCCAGGACCCTGGGATTACAGGAGTGCACCACTGCACTCAGCTCTGTTCACAATTTTAATGCCAGCATTCCCTCCTTGCCTTATCAACTATTTTTATGCTATATTTCTAATAGATGCAGTATTCCTAATTTTTCCTCCCAGAACTGGATGACAGTTTATAGATTTTTCTTTCTCTTTGTGAGCATTTCACATGACAAAAAAGCAGACACAATGATGTGATGTGAAGAAAGAAAAAGGTGACACTTTAAACAGAGAGAATGTGTCCTCTCTGTAAAGAGAAGAGCATGGCTCTCTTTCTCTCCAATTTTATTAGAGATCTAAAAAGAGATTCTAAAGAATCCTTCCCAGGTACACTTCTTGACTTTGGACTGACAGAAGGACAATATCAAACTCTCAAGTATCCAGTGCCATGAAAACTTTAGGTTAATTAGCCTCATGTTCATGATTTATAATTGAATTCTTAATCATAAACTCTTGCAGAATTTATGGTTAGTAAGAATTATCTTTCTTTCCCTGAGTTCCAGAATCTGGTCTTTAACAAGATCACAAAAGTCTCCCCTTTAGTGTAACTTGTGTTCCTCTTACAAAAATTATTTTGAAACTGCATTTCTCCTGCAGATAATAGTTTGTTAAAGAATGTAACACATCCTGTCCAGTTAATCCAGAAAGGGTGCAAGTAAATTGCTTCTTGGAAGATAAAGCATAGGGTCAATGTGTTGAGCCTATTTATTTATTTATTATGCTGTGTGTTGAAATCAGAGCTAGTCGACCACTGAGCTACATCACCAGCTCCTTTTTTATATTTTATTTACAGACAAGATCTCAATGATTTGCTTAGTGCCTGGCTGATATGTTGCTGAGACTGGCTCTAAATTCATGATTCTCCTGTCTCACCCTCCCAAGCTGCTGGGAATACAGGTATGTGGCACTATGCCCAACCTACCATTTACCTTAAAAGTACTTCAGATCTTTTACCAGGTTCTGTGAAAATTACTACAATGAAAATATAAATGTAGTCTTCTATGATCTAATGACTCCAATTTTTTTAGATACTTACCCAGAATTACTACTACTGAATCATATGACATTTTTATTTTAACTTATTGAAGAACCTTAATACCATTTTCAAAAATACCTTTATTCAATTTATATTCTCACCAGCATTTTTACAGGTGAATCTTTATATCCATGCTCATATGCTCTGGAGTACCTACTATCTTTCAGATTTTTATTTTTTACTTCTAAATATTTTACTTATTTATTTACTAGTCATAGATAGACAAATAACTTTTATTTTATTTATTTGTTTTTATGTGCTTCTGATGCTTGAACACAGTGCCTCCCATGTGCTAGGGAAGCACTCTATAACTGAGCCAGAACCCCAGCCTCTATCTTTCAGATTTTTATCATAGGCATTCTGACAAGTCTGCATAGGGGGAAGGAAAGTTTTCATTTGATGCATTAAATTTCTGAGGCAAGTGTGTTATATTCCAGGGTGTCAAGTAGCTAGAAGAAGAGTGTATTGAATTTTCTGTGCTGAAACAGGAATCTGTGGTTTCTAACACATTTTTAACAGGACTGCTGCAAATTTTAGTTTTTTGAAGCAGTTACAAACAATGCAAATCCAACTATTTGTAATGTATGAATATTTGCACATGCTCAGTCTCTGTTGCTTATAGAAATTGGATGTTTAGGATATACTCCCTGGAACAGAAGTCACTAATTTTAGATGCTCAGTACATGGAGAAACTACTTCTGAAAACAACTGGAAGGCCTGGAATTATTACTGGGGTGAACAAGAGTAGGTCAGGGCTCAGAAAGTGCTCAAATATTATTGAGTCTATCAGTAGTCTGTTTAATTTTCCCCTTTGGTACCTATAATTGATTTGAGAGAGAAGCAATTCTTCCAGCAACAGAGTTAGCAAAACTACTGGAACTTAGGCCTAGTGCAGATGACTAGAAACTTTCTCTAGAAACTTCCAGATGACTGGGAGCAAAAAGTAACAATTAGCATTTTGAAGATCATTCTCAGAAAACACCATAAAGAGTAGCAGAAATATCTGAGGGGTTCACAATTCGGAATTCATTTTTTAATTTGTTGATCATTTTATTATGGAGTCACTAGAGTTCCTTTTATACTCTGAATATGATAGATAATTAAACATGTAATGTAAAATATTTTCTCCTGCTCAGCAACTTGTTTTTTTAAAAAATATTTTCACATGTATGACCTCCTCAGCAGCCACATCAATGTTTATAGCAGCTCAATTTGCAATAGCTAGACTATGGACCAACCTAGGTGGTTCTTGAAAGATGAATGGATAAAGAAAATGTGGTATATATAATCAATGGAATATTAGTCAGGTTGAAAGTAGGCTAAAATTATGGCATTTTCTAGTAAATGGTTGGAGTTGGAGAATATCATGCTAAGTGAAATAAGCCAGTCTCGCAAAACCAAAGACAAATGTTTTCCCTACTATGCTGATGCTAATTCAGGAGGGAGGGGGCACTGGGGCAGAATCGCTTTACCTTACATTAGGTTGAGGGAAGTGATGGGAGGGAGGGGAGAGGGATGTGGGAATAGGAAAGATAGTAGTAGATTGAAACAGACATCATTACTGTATGTATATATTTGACTACATGACTAATATGATTCTGCAACATGGACACTCAGAAAAATGAGAAATGATATCCCATCCAATTATGATATACCAAAGTGTATATATGTGCATTCTACTGTCATGGGGATGAAAGAGGGTCTGGGGATGTGGCTTAGTGGTTAAGAACCCCTTGTACTATAATGAGTGAGAGAGAAAATAGGGAAGACAAATCAGAAGGCAGGATGGATCCACACAATTCCAACAAGTTTCCCATAATCCCTACCCTCATTACCAAGTACTTAGGGTCTGTGTGGTATTGGTCCATCTGTGAAAATTTGAAAAAAAGTATTTTTTCTTATGATCTGGAGACATAGAAATGGACTTGCAAATTTCTACCAGGCCTGGTAGAATGGGTTGGAAACAGTAGTCACATCCTATAGAATTCCAAAGTTATTACTCTAATTGAACCACTTCAGCTGAGTTCCCAGCAAATGGGACTGCCATTGGGGTAACGGTTCAGAGACCACATTGCTCCAGGTTTAGATGACTGTGAGAGCAGCCTGAACAAGAGTCCACCACTGTCTCAAGAAAGAAAAAAGAGGGGGGGCCTTGGTGAGGGTGTAGCTCAGTGGTAAAGCAGCCTTGGGTCAATCCCCTGTGGAGACCAGTGACAGGGATTGGGAGACAAGTGTCTGAGATGGAGGTCTCTAATGACGTCATGGCAGGGACATGCTTGGTGACTGGAAAAGTTTCTATGCAAAAGTATAGGATGCCTGGTTGCTATGGCAATGCTCTCCATGGGGGAGACTCTGTTGTGGGAGACTTTTCAGCTTTGACCTCATTCTCAGGCACAAAGTTCCTTGCTAAATCAACCACAATGTTTCACCAGTTCCGCTGCTTTAAAGGATGCTTTAAAGTAACTTTAAAGGATGGACTTTCTTGAGAGCTGCACAGTGCTATAACATTGCACATTCCAACTATAGAATGTAACGGAGGAAATAGCTGCATACTGTTCCTAACTGTGTAACTTTCATAAATACAAAGAATAATGCTTGCATAGTCTTTAATATGATCAATTAAAGATATACAATAAAGATTGCTAGGGTAATTATTTTTTTCTTTTCTTTTAGAGAGAGATAATTTTCAACATTTGTCCATTTATATTTTTAGGTTTTGGTGGATACAACATCTTGTATTTTATTTATATGTGGTGCTGAGGATCAAACCTAGGGCCCCACGAATGTGAGGTGAGCGGGCTACCACTTGAGCCACATTTCCAGCCCCCCTGGCATAATTCTTTAGACCTGCTGCTCCATCATAGAACAGTGCTCCACCCGATCCCAGATGTTGTATCTTCTGCATGTGTGACTCTATTTCTTCCAATTTCCCATCAAACCTTGCCAGAACCTCCTAGTTTGGCCATTTGTCACAGAAATCCCCAGTAGCAAAAATAAATAAACACCATCAATCTCTAATTAAATCACTTCATGTTTTTTGATGTTAAAACAAGGTATATGGAAACTAAAAATTCCTATAAAATCTGATGTGCTCCTCAGAATATTTAATAGTCTAACATTTTCTAATTCATGAAATATGGAAAAATCAGAGTTCTAACTGGGCATCCTGAAATGTTTAAACACAGTCACTGATAATCACAGAGGAAAAAATAAAACACCAACTACAGAAACGCAGATATTCTCTATCTCAGCATTTGCCTTGGGTAGATTACTGCTACTTTGATGATCTGGTCCAGTCTGTAAGTATCCATACCCAATACCAAATATAATGAAAATTACTAATCCTATCTGATCAAAGACTGGTATATATTTTGGCCTCAGAATTGGCTAATATTTTCTGTTTTCTCTCTTTCAATAGCATTCTAATGCAAATTGTCCTTATCACTAACAGGACCAAATAAATTTTTAGACTACTCATGAGCTTTTCACAAATGACCTGAGCAGAGAATCACAGCATCAGGTTTTTGCAGGAGCACATCGTAAATTGCTGACATCCTCCTCCAAGGTTGCTTGACACACTCCTTGAAGACAAGAAAATCTGACACCTTTTAGGCTGCCCTGGACCATGTGGCAATGTGTTCTTCACTTATCAGTTTCACTTGAGCTCCCCAATGACATCATCTATAAATCAGAGACCTCCATATGGAATTCCTCCATCAAAAGGCTCTGAAAACACAGACACGTTTAGCACCTTCATAGACTCCTGCACAATAAAAGCTTTCACAAACTCTTTATGATAAGGACATTATGGCCACTTGTGATGACTACCAATTACAGAGGGTTCCCAGAGCAGGAAGCTGCTCCTTATGGACCTTGCTATATTATTACTTTTTAAACCATACACTTGATTTTTATTGAATTGGTGAATTTTACAGAGTTCCTGAATTAATGAACCATGCCTGAGAATCCAAAGAAGAAAACAATATAATGGACAAGCCCATCCACCCATCATACGGTTTATTAAAACTTGGTTTCTAATGCATTTTTCTTGGGGATACTGGGAATTGAACTCAGTGGCACTCAACCACTCAGCCAACTCCCAGCCTTCTTTTTTATTTATTATTTGAGTTACTTCTTAGAGACAGGGTCTCACTGAGTTCTTTACTCCTTGTTATCCAGGGACGCCACCTTTCAAATCACAACCCTTGAGTTAAGGTTGTGGCTCAGTGGTTGACAATGTGCCTAGCTTGTGGGAGGCACTGGGTTTCATTCTTAGGACAAAAAAAAATTAGTATATATATAATTTTTTTAAAAAAATGAAAAGATGGGCTGGATGTGGTGGTGTATGCCTTTAATTCCTGAGACTCGAGAGGCTGATTCTGAAGAATCAATGTTGGAGGCTAGCCTCAGCACCTTAGGAAGACCCTAAGAAACTCAGCAAGTCCCTGTCTCAAAATAAAAAGTAAAAAGGAACTGGAATGTAGCTCAGTGTAGAGCACCACCAGACTAAATCCCCAGTGGATGGATGGATTGATTGATCTCTCTCTATCTCACACATACACACATACACACACACACACATTTTCAGCAGTGTGAGCCTCTCTTGTCTTTGAGGATGACATGAAATATTGATTTACCATATTTCACATTCAAAGGATTTTTCTCCAGTAAACTTCCTACATGTATATGAGTGAAACAGTAATAACAGAAGAGTTTGCCAATTGTTTTCATGCTTACAATTTCTATGCAGTATGTGTTCTTTCACATGTGTGAAGCAGACAAGATGTGCCAAAGGCTTCTCCACGTTGTTGACATTCATTGGGCTTTTCTCCAGTATACATTCTTCCGTGTCTGTGAAGGTCACTGCTTACATTCCTAGGGCTTCTCTCCAGTATGAGTTTGTTCATGTGAGTGAAGGTGAGAGGACTGAATGAAGGCTTTCCCACACTGCTTACATTCATAGGGCCTCTCTCCAGTATGGGTTCGTTTATGTATCTGAAGGTTATAGGCAGCAGTAAAGGCTTTTCCACATTGTTCACATTCATAGGGCTTTTCTCCGGTATGCATTCTTCCATGTATGCGAAGATGACGGGATGAAGCAAATGTTTTTCCACATTGTTGACATCCAAAGGGTTTCTTTCTAGTATGTGTTCTTCCATGAATCTGAAGGCAATTAGATGTAGCAAAGGCTTTTCCACACTGCTTACATTCATACAGCTTCTCTCCAGTGTGTGTTCTTCCATGAATCTGAAGGTGACTAGTTCTAGCAAAGGCTTTTCCACACTGCTTACATTCATAGGGCTTCTCTCCAGTGTGTTATTCCATGAATCTGAAGGTGACTAGATCTAGCAAAAGTTTTTCCACACTGCTTACATTCATAGGGCTTCTCTCCAGTATGAGTTTGTTCATGTGAGTGAAGGTGAGAGGACTGAGTGAAGGCTTTCCCACACCACTTACATTCATAGGGCTTCTCTCCAGTATGAGTTCTTTCATGTATGTGAAGGTCACCAGATCTAGCAAAGGCTTTGCCACACTGCTTACATTCATAGGGCTTCTCTCCAGTATGCACTCTTCCATGTATTTGAAGTTGACTGGATGTAGCAAAGGCTTTGCCACACTGCTTACATTCATAGGGCTTCTCTCCAGTATGCACTCTTCCATGTATTTGAAGTTGACTGGATGTAGCAAAGGCTTTGCCACACTGCTTACATTCATAGGGCTTCTCTCCAGTATCAGTTCGTTCACGTATCTGAAGGTAAGAGGAAGCAGTAAAGGCTTTTCCACATTGTTGACATTCATAGGGCTTCTCTCCAGTGTGTGTTCTTTCATGGCTCTTAAGCTTATAGGATGCAGCAAAGGCTTTTCCACATTGTTTGCATTCATAGGGCTTCTCTCCAGTATGTATTCTTCCATGTTTATGAAGCTGAGAGGATGTAGCAAAGGCTTTGCTACACTGCTTACATTCATAGGGTTTCTCTCCAGTGTGAGTTCTTTCATGTGTGTGAAGGTCACCAGATCTAGCAAAGGCTTTGCCACACTGTTTACATTCATAGGGCTTCTCTCCAGTGTGAGTTCTTTCATGTATGTGAAGGTCACCAGATCTACCAAAGGCTTTGCCACACTGCTTACATTCATAGGGCTTCTCTCCAGTATGTGTTTTCTGATGTATTCTAAGTAATCTGGGATATGCAAAGTCTTTCCCACATACCTTACATTTGAAATGTGCATTCCCTGTGTGTGTGATCCTGTGCTTTTGAAGACTTGTGTGTGAAATAAAGGTTCGACCATCTTGTTTACATTCATAGAGTTTCTCTCCAGAATGAGTTCTTTCATGTCTTCTAAATAAAGAGGAGAAATGAAAGGCTTTCCCACATACCTCACATTGAAAAGGTTTACCTCCACTGTGTGTTATCATGTGTCTTTGAACACCTGGGAGAGAAGAAGAGGCTTCACCACATTGTTGACATTCATAGGGTTGCCACCCAGGATGAGTTTCTTCATGTCTTTGAATGTCATTGGAACAACTGATGACTTTCCCACATACTGTACTTTCACATGGTCTATCTCCAGTTTGTAACAACATTTGTGTGTGAACACTTCTGAGAGAAACCAGAGATTTCCTATATTGTTTAAAT
Organism: Spermophilus citellus; assembly: GCF_964194105.1. NCBI lineage: Eukaryota > Metazoa > Chordata > Mammalia > Rodentia > Sciuridae > Spermophilus > Spermophilus citellus. The sequence goes on from NC_138201.1 coordinate 20,586,477, forward strand.
GCACATGGATTCTCTTCACATTCTTCATGCTTATAGTATTTGTGTCCAGAATGAGATGTGATGTGCCTATGAAGGAATGAAGGACATATGAAATCTTTTGCACACATAATGAAGTCACATGGATTTAATCTATTAAAATTTGTCTTTGTTTGATTAAGAATTGGAATCAATTTGAAGGTTTCCCCACACTATTCTGTGGGGAAAGTTTCAAGTTTACCATAGGACTTCTTTGAAGAAGAAGTGACCAGCACATAATTGATATCTAACTCATTCACAGTTTTCTATTTATTTATAGGTCTTTACATTTCTACCAACATCACGTGAAGGCTAGATTTTCTGACTTGTTAAAGTTCCCTGAAAATAAAGAGATTGAAAGGAAACAATCCTTTGTAACACAGCTTCTCCATGGCTATTATTCACATAGTCATATTCACATATGCAATTTCATAGTACTTTTTGCATGTCAAATACTTTGAGAAGACTGAATACCTGTTACAGATAAGTATGTATTTCTGGTAAAAAATATTATAAGAATAAATACATTTCCAATTATGCATACTTCTTCGGTTGGTTTACTTTAAAAATTATATGACAGTTCTCAGATTCCCTCACGAATTCCTCTTGTGAGTACAGTTACCTTAGGTTGCTTCCAGAGTTTTCAATCTGATCTTCAGTGGTCTTGTCTTCCCACTTGTTTCCTAAAATGAGACAACATAACAATCTTTATGAATATTTAGGAGCTAGAAATGCTTTGCCAAATTGTAGGTGCCATTTATGCTTCAATAATTCATCAACTGATTTCCTTTTCACCTTCTACATAAATGACCAAAATAAACATGAGTTCTCGATTTGATTAATCTTAAAACCATCATTGTTACCTATAGAAGCCAGGTTTCTGAGGACTTCCAGCATCACATCTCTGTAAAGGTTCTTCTGGGAAGCATCCAGAAAAGCCCACTCCTCCTTGGTGAAGTTCACAGCCACATCCTCAAAGGTCACTGAGATCTGAAGTATACCACAAATGTATATACAACTCCAAGACACATAATTATGAAGATATCCAACATACAGAACAAGGACAGAATATTAAAAGCTACGAGAGAAAGAAGGCAGATTACATTCAGGGGTAAACCAATTAGGTTAACGGCTGATTTTTCATCACAGACGTTGGAAGCAAGAAGATCCTGGAACAACGTATTTCAAACACTGAAAAATAATCAATTCCAACCAACACTACTGTATTCAGCAAAATTAAGCTTCAGATTTGACAATGAAATTAAAATATTTCACAATAAACAAAAGTTAAAAGAATTTGCAGCCAGAAAACCAGCACTGCAAGTCATTCTGAGCAAAACACTACAAGAAGAGGAATTGAAAAACAGCACCCAAAACTAACATTGGGAGGTAACCCAGTAAAGGGAAGAACAAAAAATATAACCAAAAAGGAAATACGAGCCATATTAAAATAAATACATAAATAAGCATGTCTGAAAGTACAAACAATATATCAATAGTAACCTTAAAAGTTAATGGCTTAAATTCACCAATCAAGAGACAAAGGCTAGTAACCCAGATTTAAAAAATGAATCCAAGAATATGCTGCCTTCAGGAGACTCATATGATAGGAAAAGACATACACAGGTTGAAAGTGAAAGGCTGGGAAAAATCATACCACTCACATGGTCCTCGGAAGCAAGCAGGAGTGGCCATACTCATATCAAATAAATACAACTTCAAACCTAAGTTAATCAAAAGGGATAAAGAAGGCCAATATATACTGTTAAAAGGAACCATCCACCAACAAGACATAACAATTATCAATAAGTATGCACCAAACAATGGTGCTGCAACATTCATAAAACAAACTCTCCTCAAGTTCAAGAGTCAAATGGACCACAACACAATAATTATCAATGACTTCAACACACCGCTCTCTCCTTTGGACAGATCCACCAGACAAAAGCTGAATAAAGAAACTGTAGAACTCAATAACACAATTAAGAACCTAGACTTAACTGACATATATAGAATACATCAAACATCATCAAATGGATACACATTCTTCTCAGCAGCACATGGATCCTTCTCAAAGATAGACCATATATTATGCCATAGGGCAAGTCTTAGTAAATATAAAGTGGTGGAGATAATATAATGCACCTTATCTGATCATAATGGAATGAAACTGGAAATCAATGATAAAAGAAGGAAGGAAAAATCCTGCATCACCTGGAAAATGAACAATATGTTACTAAATGATCAATGGGTTACAGAAGACATAAAGGAGGAAATCAAAAAATTCTTAGAAACAAATGAAAATACAGACACAACATATCGGAATCTATGGGACACAATGAAAGCAGTTTTAAGAGGGAAATTCATTTCCTGGAGGTCATTCCTCAAAAAAAGAAAAAACCAACAAATAAATGAACTCACACTTCATCTCAAAACCCTAGAAAAGGAACAGCAAAACAACAGCAAATGTAGCAGAAGGCAAGAAAGAATTAAAATCAGAATGGAAATCAATGAAATTGAAACAAAAAAAAACATTGAAAAAATTGATAAAACTAAAAGTTGGTTCTTTGAAAAAATAAATAAGATTGACAGACCCTTAGCCATGCTAACGAAGAGAAGAAGAGAGAGAACTCAAATTACCAACATATGGGATGAAAAAGGCAATATCACAACAGATACTACAGAAATGCAGAAGATAATTAGAAATTATTTTGAAAACCTATATTCCAATAAAATAGAAGATACTGAAGATATCGATAAATTTCTTAAGTCATATGACTTGCCCAGATTGAGTCAGGAAGATACACACAATTTAAACAGACCAATGACAAAAGAGGAAATAGAAGAAGCCATCAAAAGACTACCAACCAAGAAAAGCCCAGGACCGGATGGGTATACAGCGGACTTTTACAAAACCTTCAAAGAAGAATTAATACCAATACTTTTCAAATTATTTCAAGAAACAGAAAAAGAAGGAGATCTTCCAAATTCATTGTATGAGACCAACATCACCCTGATACCGAAACCAGACAAAGATACTTCAAAGAAAGAAAACTACAGACCAATATCTCTAATGAACATAGATGCAAAAATCCTCAATAAAATCCTGACAAATCGAATACAAAAGCATATCAAAAAAATTGTGCACCATGATCAAGTAGGATTCATCCCTGGGATGCAAGGCTGGGTCAATATATGGAAATCAAGAAATGTTATTCACCACATCAATAGACTTAAAAAAAACACATGATCATCTCGATAGATGCAGAAAAAGCATTCGACAAAGTACAACATCCCTTTATGTTCAAAATACTAGAAAAACTAGGGATAACAGGATCTTACCTCAACATCGTAAAAGCTATATATGCTAAACCTCAGGGTAGCATCATTCTGAATGGAGAAAAACTGAAGGCATTCCCTCTAACATCTGGAACAAGACAGGGATGCCCTCTATCACCACTTCTATTCAATATAGTTCTAAATACACTGGCAAGAGCAATTAGACGAAAGAAATTAAAGCCATAAAAACAAGAAAAAAAGAACTTAAATTATCACTATTTCTGGATGATATGATACTATATCTAACAGACCCAAAAGGATCTACAAAGAAACTACTAGAGTTAATAAATGAATTCAGCAAATATAAAATCAACACGCATAAATCCAAGCCATTCCTGTATATCAGCGCCAAACCTTCTGAAATGGAAATGAGGACAACCACCCCATTCACAATATCCTCAAAAAAAAAAAAAATACTTGGGAATCAACCTAAGAAAAGAGGTGAAAGATTTATACAATGAAAACTACAGAACCCTAAAGAGAGAAGTAGAAGAAGACCTTAGAAGATGGAAAAATGTACCCGGTTCATGGATATGAAGAACTAACATCATCAAAATGGAAATATTACCCAAATTTCTCTATAGGTTCAATGCAATGCCAATCAAAATCCCAAGGGCATTTCTTGTAGAAATAGATAAAGCAATTATGAAATTCATATGGAAAAACAAAAGACCCAGAATAGCAAAAGCAATTCTAAGCAGGCAGTGTGAGTCAGGTGGTATAGCAATACCAGAGTTCGAACTATACTACAGAGCAATAGTAACAAAAACAGCATGGTACTGGTACCAAAACAGGCGAGTGGACGAATGGTACACAATAGAGAAAACAGAGACCAATCCACAAAATTACAACTATCTTATATTTGATAAAGGGGGCTAAAAGCATGCAATGGAGGAAGGATAGCATCTTCAGCAAATGGTGCTGGGAAACTCAAAAAAATTAACAATAATAAAACAAATAAGGGCTGGGGATGTGGCTCAAGTGGTAGCGCACTCACCTGGCGAGCATGCGGTCCGGGTTCGATCCTCAGCACCACATACAAAACAAAAATGTTGTGTCTGCTGAGAACTAAAATAAGTAAATATTAAAACTCTTCTCTCGGGCTGGGGATGTGACTCAAGTGGTAGCGCACTCGCCTGGCATGTGTGCGGCACGGGTTCGATCCTCAGCACCACATACAAAGATGTTGTGTCCGCCAAAAACTAAAAAAAAAATAAAATATTAAAATAAAATTCTCTCTCTCTCTCTCAAAACTCTTCTCTTTCTCTCTCTCAAAAAAAAATAATAACCCAATCAACAAATGGGCCAAAGACTTGAACAGACACTTCTCAGAGGAGGACATACAGTCAATCAACAAGTACATGAAAAAATGCTCACCATCTCTAGCAGTCAGAGAAATGCAAATCAAAACCACCCTAAGATACCATCTCACTCCAGTAAGATTGGCAGCCATTAGGAAGTCAAACAACAACAAGTGCTGGCGAGGATGTGGGGAAACGGGTACTCTTATACATTGCTGGTGGGACTGCAAATTGGTGTGGCCAATTTGGAAAGCTATATGGAGATTCCTGGGAAAGCTGGGAATGGAACCACCATTTGACCCAGCTATTGCCCTTCTCCGACTATTCCCTGAAGACCTTAAAAGTGCGTACTACAGGGATACTGCCACATCGATGTTCATAGGAGCACAATTCACAATAGCTAGACTTTGGAACCAACCCTGATGCCCTTCAATAGATGAATGGATAAAAAAAAAATGTGGCATTTATACACAATGGAGTATTACACAGCACTAAAAAATGACAAAATCATGGAATTTGCAGGGAAATGGATGGCATTAGAGCAAATTATGCTAAGTGAAGCTAGCCAATCCCTAAAAAGCAAATGCCAAATGTCTTCTTTGATATAAAGAGAGCAACTAAGAACAGACCAGGAGGAAGAGCAGGAGGAAAAGACTAACATTAAACAGAGACATGAGGTGGGAGGGAAAGGGAGAAAAAAGGGAAATTGCATGGAAATGGAAGGAGACCCTCATTGTTATACAAAATTACATATAAGAGGTTGTGATGGGAATGGGAAAACAAAAACAAGGACAGAAATGAATTGTAGTAGATGGGGTAGAGAGAGAAGACGGGAGGGCATGGGAGGGGGGATAGTAGAGGATAGGAAAGGTAGCAGAATACAGCAGTCACTAATATGGCATCATGTAAAAACGTGGATGTGTAACCGATGTGATTCTGCAATCTATAATTGGGGTAAAAATGGGAGTTCATAACACACTGGAATCTAATGTATAAAATACGATATGTCAAGAGCTTTGTAATGTTTTGAACAACCAATTTAAAAAATGAGAAAAAAAAAGAAAGAAAGAATTCAATGACCTAAAAATGTCACCATGGGCTGGAGATGTGGCTCAAGCAGTAGCACGCTCGCCTGGCATGCGTGCGGCCCGGGTTCGATCCTCAGCACCACATACAAACAAAGATGTTGTGTCTGCCGAGAACTAAAAAAATAAATATTAAAAAAATTCTCTTCTCTCTCTTTAAAAAAAAAAAAAGTCACCTTGTCCAAACAACAGCCTTACAAAGTCTTATAACTCTCAAAACAATCTTCTTAATAAACAGCAGGCACTACTTTTCTAAGTCTCACAGCAACAATGAATGTCCAATGATTGTCAAACTCTTCTTAACAGCAGCCGGTTCACTACCATAATATACATTCATGAGACACATACCAATGTTGTGCTCAAGGACATTTTGATCAAGGGTGGGCCACATAGGCAATGATTGTCTGTAGTGAAAGAGATTCATCGTGCCTGTAGCAATGGTGGTGCAAACAAACCTAAGGCAGAAGCTCTTCCAGAGTGTGGTAAAGCAACAAGTTTGTAGCCCAGAATTCTGAACTATCCCACACAGTCTGCGTGTGAAAGAGGCCACCATTCACATCTGTAAGCATGATATGATGTCTGCACAGTGAAGGAACAGACAAAAAGAAAATGTCCCTGCCACTTACACAGAAGCATACTCAAGGACTGAAACCATACAGAACCACCCCAAACAATGAAGAATCCACAATTACCCTCAGAGACATCAGCCCAACTCTGTCAGGGCAATGATGCAGACAGGAGGGCTTCATGGACCTTCAACCAAACGGGAAGCACACTGAGGTCTCAGGGTCACAGCAACACTCCACAGGACATAAACCACACCCCTATGAGTGCACCACCAGTGAAATCCCATGTATGCTCAAAGAACATAAGAGCTAAAGCAGAAATCAGATCAGAAGAAGCTGAAAGGCCTCCAGGGAAGGGGACATGAAACACAGGGCTCTGAACAGACACAGGACAAAGAGGTGACTCAAGAGAAAAGGTGACCATTTTGAAAGAAAAAAATATAAAAGTCCATCATAGGAAATTCATAGAGAACACCAGAGGTGGCACTGTATTGGTATCTAAGTCATCAAACACACATTTCAGAAAAGAACAGCTAAAAGCAACCAATGAAACTGCCGCTTCAGAAAACCAGAGAAAGAAGAGCAAGGTAAACCTAAATTAACCACAGGTAGGTTGCTGCAGTCTGGCTGGGCACAATTCAGGAGCCACTTGTCAAAGGAAACAAACTTCATTTTTAGAACCACACACGCCAAACAAAAAAGCTCCTCAGGAAAAACCTTCAGAGCCCAACTGCCACCACCAGCTTCCCACAAGCCTCTCAACATTCCCCACTCCTCCTGCTCTTGAGGCCGATTGGCGGGGTCATGTGGGCCGAGCCAAAAAATCCCCCAATGAGCAGCTCCGTAGTCTGAAAGGGCAGGGAAACGGCACAATGAGCATTACCGCAGAGGAGCCAATCAGATAGAAGTTGCTGGGGCTGCTGTGAGCCAATCATCAGCCGGCAGCTGGAAGTTTGCTGGGGCTCCTTCAGCTGTGGCTCTCAACATCTCCCCCTCTCTGTTTAAACAACAAGCATGTGGCTTAGGGACCGTGCCTGCCTTAGGTTGTCCAATAGTACATATGGTCCTTACCCGTTATCTTAGGGTGGTACCATTGCAATTGGATCTTACCTGTCACTGACTACCGGTACAATATACTGCCACACCTGTGGAGAGGTCTTTGTACCAGCGGGGGGGAGGGGGGTAAGGTTCTTTGCCTCACCTCTGTTGGCCCCCAAATTTTAGCTGAACGATCATGACAAGCAGAAGGGAGGAAGATACACCAAGCCAATTGACGGCTCCTTTTGGAAAAATTGTACCACCGAAGACATCATCAGCAAAAATACCCCAACGCTACCACAAGTCACTGCACCAACAGATAGTTCACAATGCATACAGGTGAGTTCACAATGCATACAAGTGATACATAGTCCACGCAACTTCTGCAACCAACTCAGTGATGGCTATTGCAGAAGCTGTAGATTGGTTTTATCTTTGTCTTCACTGGCACTGGGATGAAGATAGGAATTCTGGCAATAATGGCTAAAGAAAAAATTATGTAACATTCCAGAAGGCACTCAAAGAAAACAATTTTCTTAACAATTTACATTGTATTCACCGGCACTGGGATGAAGATAGGAATTCTGGCAATAATGGCTAAAGAAAAAATTATGTAACATTCCAGAAGGCACTAAAAGAAAACAATTTTCTTAACAATTTACATTATCTTGAAGAGAATTATTAAATATAAAGAAAAGGAAAGGTGAAAGTAAACAAACAAATCTGTTAAGCTCCTTTTTTGTTCACATATTAAAACAATCCTCAACAGTTTTTTACCCAATTTAAAATAAACCATTTAAATCACGTGAAAAAAAAATATTTGGATCCATTTTTTCATGAGCGCTCATCATATATGATATATGGACATATGTACATACAAACATACAACATAAAACACAAGTGTGCACACAACACATAACATAATAGTAAAGGCCTTATAACTTTTTACAGGTGAAATCTCCATTGCAATGTTTAAAAACTCTATAGTCAAAAAATAGAACTGATCAGCAAAACATTAACCTAGGTCTGTATGAGCTCAAAAAACAAAATAGAACTTCATGATGTGGGAGGGCAATAATAAAATAGATATTGAAAAAAGGATCCTGGTTCTGTCAAAGATGTAAGGGTAGCCAAACTGGGGTTCTGGATATCAGCTGTTATGGATTTGAGCCAAATCATCTTCTTTTTGGTCTGTAGAAATCGCTTTAGATAGGGCTGGGGATGTGGCTCAAGCGGTAGCGCGCTCGCCTGGCATGTGTGCGGCCCGGGTTCGATCCTCAGCACCACATACAAAAACAAAAGATGTTATGTCTGCCAAGAACTAAAAAATAAATATTAAAAAATTATCTCCCTCTCTCTCGAAAAAAAAAAAAAAGAAATTGCTTTAGTTAATCTCTCTGGAATCCAAATCGGCTGCTGTTCTCCCTGTGGAAACACATAAACACACCCCCCGACTCCAGACAATTACTGGGTCAGGACCTTTCCATTGTCCTGTTAGAATATCCTTCCAAAGTACCTTGGGCTTATGTACATTTTTTGGACACATATGCCTTTCTGCAGCACTAAGCCCTGATGAATCCAAATTTTAAAAGTTTAGAGTAAAAAGGGTTATTTTAAGTTTAACTTTGGGGAATATATACCCCTTCCCAATTCCTTCTTTTTGCTTTAATAAGTACATTTTAATAGTTTGATGAGCTCTTTCAACTTTGCCTTGTCCCTGTGGATTGTATGGGATTCTTGTTATATGAGATATGCCAAATGTTGAGCAAAATTGCTTAAAAGAGGTAGAAGTATAACCAGGGGCATAATCTGTTTTGGAACGCCCACAGTGGCAAAATTTTGTAAGCAATGAGCTATAACATCTTTAGTTTTTTCTCCAGCATGAAGGGAGCCCATCAAAAATCCAGAAGAAGTATCAACTGTAACATGCAAATATTTTAATTTTTCAAATTCTGGCAAGTGTGTGACATCCATCTGCCAAATATGGTTAGGTATCAGTCCTCTAGGATTGACTCCAAGATTAACTTGTGGTAAAAAGGTCACACAATTTTGGCATTGTTTTATTATTTGTCTAGCTTGTTCCTTAGTTATATTAAGACGCTTTTGTAAAGTATTAGCATTGACATGGAACCTTTTATGAAAATTTATAGCTTCTTCTAGTGTAGAGAAAATATGTATGTCATGTGTAGTTTTATCTGCTAAATCATTGCCCAAACTAAGGGCTCCAGGCAATTCTGTATGTGCCCTGATATATCCTATAAAGAATGGATCTTTTCTGTCCCAGATTAGACTTTGTATACTGGAAAGAAAAGAGAAAACAGTAGAGGAAGGGGAAATCCTACCAGCATCTTCAAGGGATACTATAGCATTAACTACATACTATTGGAAAATAAATTAAATACAGAATCTTTAAACATCACAAAAGCTTGTAATACTGCATTAAGCTCTACCTTTTGAGCTGATTGTTTGGGTACTAAAAATGTAAAAGTTTGATCAGGGGTAACTATTGCTGCTGTACCATTATTTGACCCATCAGTGAATATATTTGGAGCATTCATGATAGGGGTTTTTCTTGTCATTTTTGGAAAAATTACAGGATGCAATGACCAAAAAGACAATACAGGATTAGATGGTAAGTGGTTATCAAATGAAACATTAGACTTGCACATGATTATTGCCCAAGTATTTAACTCATTAGCTAACTCATCAATTTGACCCATAGTATATGGAGTAATAATTTTATTGGGAGAAATTCCAAACACTCCCTTTGCTGCTTTTATTCCTTTGAGTATTAATTGTCCTACAGCCTCAGGATACCTAGTAAGAATAGTGTTAGGAGAATAAGATAAATGTATCCATAATAATGGACCTTCTTGCCAAAATACTCCTGTAGGAATATATTTTGTTGGTAGTACAATAAATAATAAAGGCAAACTTATATCAATTCTATCCAAATGCATATTTTCCATATATGTTTCAATGATTTTTAATGCCTTTCTTGCTTCAGGCATTAACATTCGGGGTGAATTTGGATCTGATAGAACTTTTAGGATATCAAATAAAGGTCCCAACTCTCCTGTTGGTATACCTAGATAAGGCCTTATCCAATTTATGTCTCCTAATAACTTTTGAAAGTCGTTAAGTGATTTGAGTTGATCTACTCGTATTTGAATTTTTGGTGGACGGACCATGGTTGAGGATAATAGAACTCCTAAATAATTAATTGGAAAATTTAATTGTACTTTATCTATTGCTACCTCTAGATTATAATTTTTTAATAAGTTTGTGAGTGTGGCATAACATTCTAGCAATGTGTTTTTATCTTTGTGTGCCAATAATACATCATCCATATAGTGAAATATTTGTAGTTCAGGATTTTGATTTCTAAGTGGCTGTATTACTTTGTTAACATAAATTTGAAACATACTTGGGCTGTTAGCCATCCCTTGAGGGAGTACTTTCCACTCATATCTCTGATCTGGACCTTCATGATTCAGTGCAGGGATAGTAAATGCAAAACGTGGACTATCCTTAGGATGAATTGGAATTGAAAAAAAAAAAACAATCCTTAATATCTATAACTAAAACATACTAAGTTTTTGGCAAAGCAGACAATTCAGGAATCCCCGATTGAGCAGGTTCCATAATAACCATCTCATTATTAATGGCTCTTAAATCTTGCAATAATCTCCATTTACCAGATTTCTTTCTGATGACAAAAATGGGAGTATTATGGGGAGATACAGAAGGTTGTATATGTCCTTCCGCTAATTGTTGTTTGACTAGTTCATGGGCTGCTTGCATCTTTTCTTTAGTCAGGGGACACTGAGGAACCCATACTGGTCTTTCTGATTTCCAAGTAATTTTTATTGTCTTAGTGGCCCTTTCTGAAAATCCAACCCATGTCTGTCCATTCCTTCATCTATTTGTATTGGTGCTGCTATACCTTGTTCTTGTTTTTCTAATCTTTTTCCTTTCCTAAAACCTTGTCTAGTCATAATAGTGGGTGCATTTTGGTTGATGTTATTTGTTAATGTCAAACCTAATTGATCTAGGACATCTCGGCCCCATAAATTTACGGGAAGATGATCCAATACATATGGCTGTATAGTTCCTTCACATCCTTCAGGATCCTTCCAATCTAATACCATTGCACTTCTATGGGGATTAGTCACCACTCCTAGGCCTCGAAGCGTTTGAGTGGCTTGTTGTAATGGCCAATGTTTTGGCCATTCTTGACGAGACATGATGCTAAGGTCTGCACCTGTATCCAGTAGCCCATTAAATTCATGTCCTTGAATATTTAGTTTTAGCATGGGGCGAGAATCTAAATTTAAAGAAAGCATAGCCCAATCTACACCTGTGGAGCCTAATCCCTTGGAACCTCTTTCTACAGTACGACTGGAAAATTTATCATGTAAGCTTGGTATTATTAGTAACTGTGCTATTCTATCTCCTGGTGAAATTACTGATATACCCTTTGGAGAACTGGCTATAATTTTTATTGCACCTTCATAACTGGGATCAATTACCCCAGGACTTATCATAAGTCCTTTTAGAGTAGAAGAGCTGTGTCCCAATAATAAGCCTATTGTTCCTTTGGGAAGAGGTCCTTTTACCCCTGTGGGAATGATTTGAACTCCCATCTCTGGAGTTAGTACTGATCTGGAGGAGGTGCAGATGTCCAACCCTGCGCTCCCTCTGGTTTGTCTGATGAGGGATCTGATGGACAATGTGTCCTGGGCACTACCCTGATGGAGTTGCTGGGTTCCTCCAGTCCTCCGTATATTTGTGGTTTGGGGCCCCGGAGCATTGGGAACCCCTGTCCATTTTTTGGCAATGGAGCCCGATGCCTTTCTCCATGATATCGTGGATAAACACCTGGTCCTTGTTCATTTTTTGATAATGGAGTACCCTCTATGGTGGTTTGAGAACGGCATTTATTAGCCCAATGTTTCCCTCTAAAGCATCGTGGGCAAATAGCCGGTATTCTACTTTTTTGATACCTAGTTTTGTTAAACCCTCCTCCTTTGGGGCAATTCCTTTTAAAATGTCCTGTTTTTTCACAATTGTAGCATGTTCTTGGCCTGGCATCTAAAGCCTGTTTTACTGCAGCTGCCACGACTTGCTCTTGTTCATTAATGTCTCTACATAATTTAATATATGTGTTTAAATCTTCATGTTTCCATGGTCTAATGACTTCTCTGCACCGATGATTCGCTTGCTCATAAGCCAGTTGTTTTATTAATGCCATTGCTTGTTCTGTATTCCCAAAAACTCTGGTAGATGTTTGAATAAGCCTATCTACAAATTCAGCATAAGATTCATTAACTCCTTGTATTACCTTAGATAATTGACCTTGTAAACCTCCACGCCCTTGTAATGTCTTCCATGCCCTAACCACATCTGCAGCAATTTGTGCGTATACACCAGGATCATACGCAATTTGTTGCTGCTGATCCGCATAAGGTCCCTTTCCTAACAACATATCTAGATTTCTCTGAGGATAACCAGCTGCTGCATTTTGCCTAGCCGTCTCCTTGCAAAATTCCTCATTGGCAACCTTCTATAACAGGTACTGTCCTCCATTTAGCACAGCTTTACACATATTAGCCCAATCTGCTGGCGTCATGTTCAAGTTGGTAATGGATTCGACCATGCTTACAGTGAAGGGTGCTTGAGGACCATAGGTTGTTACAGCCTCTTTTAGCTGCTTCACTTTTCTGAAATTTAAAGCATGGTGAATTCGCTGCCTTCCTGCCTCAAATACAGAGCATGTTAATGTTTGAGATCCTGTCTCAGGATCCCAACTATCTACTGCGGGGGTTGGGGGCCTCCCAGCATATGGAGGTGGCCTTGTTGGTTGGTCAATTACATCCTCTGGTGATAGAAAGGTGTTAGTAGCAGTCTCCTGTTGTAACTTTCCTCCTGATGGCTTTTTCTGCTTTACACTTTCTTTCTCTGACTAGCTTAAGAGGCCTTTGGACTAAGCAAACAAGATACCAACATCCACAATGGCAATGTGCCAACTGGCAGAGTCCCTGGGCTTTTCTTTTCTATTCTTTTTAAATCTTCACCATGATGGTTCCACTGTGATATATTTAACAACCCCTCGTTAAAAAGACATGGGCTCCATTTTTGTATTGTATCAACGTATGCCTTGACTGCTCTTGATTTTACTGGGATGTCTCCCAAAGCTAGATGCAAGGAAGATGCTCCTTTCAATACTGAATGGACAAGCTGAAGTTTAACCACACCAAAGAGCATCACCCAGAAAATGAGCTCTGCAGCCTGGAAAGATACAGCACCCTTAAAGGCAGACTGGTAGTGAGAGAAGCCAGTTTGAAATGGCCAAATGCAGTAAGATTCCAAGTCAAGAACATTCTGGAAAAGTCAACATTATAGATGCACTAGCAGAACTGATGGGTGCCAGGGACTTAGGGAGCAAAGAGGGAGGAAGGAATGAGGAGGAGTGATGAACAGGTGGAACATTGGATTCCCAGAGCAGTGAAACTCTTCTGTATGACATTATCTTGTATACGACATGACACACACAATCACATCACAAGGAAGAGGAACCCTAAAGTAAAGGATGAACTTTGGCTTATCCTAAATGTTGCTTCATCCATTCTCTTTATCAAATGTTCAACACTGGTTTAGTAACTAACAAACACCCTACACCAATTCAATATGTTGAAAACAGTGGAGACTATCAGCTGGAGAGAAGGGGTATTTGATACTATGTGTAATCGTACATATAATTGTCACCTTGATTGGATTAAAAGATGCCAATGATTAATGAGCTTCTGGATGTGTCCATGAGGGTGTGTCTACAAATGACGGGCATATGGGATAGTGAGCCAAACTGGAGAACCTCCTTAAGCTAGGATGCACCATCCAATAGGACGGTGTCTTGGGTGGAACAAAATTCTTCACACACCCAAAGTAGACTCTGCCAGTGATTCTCTAGTGAGTTTCCAGAATCTTTGGTCTGGACTAGGGCAGCACCATTGATCCCCCTTGTTCTGAGGCTTCAGCCTCTGGGACTCTGCAGCTACTACTTCTCAAGCTCTCCAGCCTGCAGATGGCCACTGTGGACATCCACCTTCGGGTCAATTAGGCCAATCTAATGAATCCCCTTTGATAATCACACTTCCTCTTGATACTGTTCCTCTGGAGAACACTGACTAATAAACTATGCAAGCCTAAAATTGCTCATAAAAACAAAGTTTATCTAATAAAGAAGTAAATAAACTACCAAGCCATGAAGTTTTAAAAATGTATACATAAGAAACAATATTAATATGCTAAATACCTTTTTCATAATAATGCAAAAATAAAGCAAAGAGGAAGAGTCATAGTTACAAATTTCAAAAGTATGAACAAAAGCAAGAAAACTGATTTTCAATACTATTTTCATCTGGAAAGAAATTGGATGATAACTCTTCAAAACTCATTCCAACTGCTGGTGTAGTGGTGTGCACCTGTAATTTCAGCCACTAGGGAGGTCAAGGCAGGGAAATGGAAAAAGTTTGAGGCCTGTCTCAGCAACATAGCAAGACACTCAGAAATTTAGTGAGAATGGTCTTCATCAAAAATAAAAAGGGGGTCTGGGACTGTAGCTGAGTGGCAGACCACTTGCTAACATGTGTGAGGCACTGGGTATGATCCTCAGCACCACAGAAAAATAAATAAAATAAAGGTATTCTGTCCATCTACAACTATACAAAATACTTTTTAAAAAAGAAAAAGAAAACATAAATAAATAAGAAGGGCTGAGGATGTGCTCAGTGGTCGAGTGACTGTACATTTATTCCCCAGTAAAACACCTGCCCACCTCCAGAACATTGCTTACAAATTGAAATTTATTTCTGGAAGATAACTAAGCATGAGCAACTCCATGGCATCAATTCCCAGCACTCAGTAAGTATGCAAATAAATAAACAACAGTCTACAATACTAATTCTCTTGGGCTGGAGAGCAGCTTGGTAAAATACATGTAATGAGAAATAAAAAATGATTATCATACATAAGGTACACAATTAGAGTCATAAAAACACAACAAAATCAGTGGAAAGACACCACACTTTCTCACAAAGAAGATTAAATGTTCCCATGTTCTAAACCCTCTGAAAAAACACTGAGCTTTTCAGCAAATTCTGTGAAATTTAGGGCATGGTTTACTGTATTTTGGAGGTAAACTTAGAAAAACTATATCTAAAAATGGAAATAGTAGGGTTGGGATTCTGGCTCAGCAGTAGAGTGCCTAGCACATGAGAGGCCCTAGGTTTGATCCTCAGCACCACATAAAAATAAATAAATAGGTATTGTGTCCAACTACAGCCACAACAAAAAATACTCTTTAAAAAATTGGAAACAATAAACTGTACCTAAGACCAGGCAAAATGTTGTACAGGACACAGAGAATAGAGAGAGCATTTATGTTACTCCCAAGTTTCATAAGCTAAAAGGCTAGCTCCCAAAGGGGTGGCCCTATGAGGAGGCAGTTGGGAGGGAACAGGAATTAGGTGACATGGTGAGGGGATCACCACCCTTATTTAGACACATGGATCTCTCCTTTGCAGAAAACGGGTGTCATTTACTCTTTCACTGATATTCAGTGATTAAATGATTACAGTTGGGTATTCAAGGCATTGCCAAAATTGTCCTTAAAAATTACAATGAAGACGGGTGTGATGGTGCACACCTGTAACCCCAGCGGCCCTAGATGATGTAGCAAGACTCTGTCTCAAAACAAAGAATCTAAAAGGGGCTGGTGGTTAAGCACCTCTGGGTTCCATTCCTGATAACAAAAAACCACACAGTTTACATGAACCTGCCAAGTTCAGACAACAACAGTGAAAAACTGTCGTCCTTTGTCAAATTCATCACCTTGGGAAGAACAGATACTAGTTTTCATGAAATCACATTCATAAATTTGCCCACCACTATTTTTGTAGAATTGGACTCAAATTCTGCAGCAATAATGCAAGACAGACTTTCTCTGTATCTTACGTGGTATTTTGGAATCTAGGGTTGGATTTCAATTTGAAACCACTGAAAAGACAAATCTGAATCTTACAAACTTTCTACACATACTCAGGGGTAGCAAAAGTTAAATTAGGTAATTAGATGTTTTCATTTTCTTTCTTTCTTTTTTTTTTTGTTTGATGCCCCCGAGATTAAACCCAGAGATATTTTACTACTGAGCCACATCCGCAGTCATTTTTATATTTTATTTTGAGACGCAGTCTCACCAGGTTGCATAAGGCCTCGCTAAGTTGCTAAGGCTGTCCTCAAATTTGCAACTCTCCTGTCTCAGCCTCTGGAGCAGGAAGGATCACAGGTGTGCACCACTGTATCTGGCTGTAAGCTGGGATTTTTAACAACAACAACAAAAAAAGGTGGATATTAATCCACCTCTCTCTTACCTCTTTAATAATAGTCCATCCCATTTGGCTCTGAATAAATAAACCTGGGCCTCAGATAAGTGAGCACATCATTTCAAAGTGATACACAGAAAGCTTTGGTGCTGAGGGAGCACAGATGTGTCAGGCTCAAGGGGCAGGGAAGGTCCCTGACAGCTGGGACATGCTTCCTCCTGGTCTTGCTCATGGAAAGCATCCAGGATCACCCTCCCAGGAACCTGGACCATGACTCCAGTCTATGAGGCTTTTTAGCTTTGCACAGCTCTGCACTGGGGTGGGTGGTCCTTATGCTCTGGGAGAGGTTTTGCTCCTTCACACTGTGAGAGACTAAAAGGGCAGGAGTCACTGCTGACCTAGCCCCTCGGCACCAGCATCCACAGGCTGACTGTCCACCTGTCTCCAAAAATTGGGAACAGAGCTTGGGGAAAACAAGGTCCCAAGGAAGTAGCTGTTTCAATGAGGCCTTTTCCAGGAGATTCCTCAGCCCAGGGCCCCCAGCAGCTTCCCTGAGAGGCTGAACCCCACACCTCAGGCTGCCCTCTAGGAGGAGCTGACCCAGGGCCTGAAATTCTGTTCACCCTGCAAGGCACAGGGCAGCTGTGGGCACTCTGTGGCAGCTCCAGGAGAGGATAGTGGCTGAGGACATGGGACTCTGGGAGGTGTCCAAAGGAAACCTCTGCCCAAGAAATCTGACATAGTGCCTACACCTAAGGAAGACAAAAGAAAAAGCACAAGATTTTTCCAGCTGTGAACTCAAGTTCTCTATACAGTTGCATCTACAAAGAACCTTCAGAGTACTTGACAATGGCTAACTAGACCACCATGAGCGTGGAAAGGCAGGGTTCTGTATGGAGAGCAAACATTATCTTGGGCTATCTTAAGCCCTTTAATAGCCAATCATCTTAATTTCTGTATCAGACCACAATCTCAAAACTTCTCAGAATATATCACTAGCCTTACCAGACGTCTCCAAAATCTACCAAAGCTCACAATGCAATAACAGACATACAGAAGAAATTTTCTTTATTTTTTTTTCTGTACCCCACCAATGTGATGTTCCTACCAATGCAATTGGTTAATGCAGTGATACACAGTTTCTTTTATAAAAGTTCATGGAGGCCAGGCACAGTGGCACACAACTGTAATCCCAGCAGCTTGAGAGGCTAAGATAGGAGGATTGCTAAATTCAAAGCCAGACTCAACAACTGAGTGAGATCATGTCTGAAAATATAATATAAAAAAGCTGGGAATGTGGCTCAGTGTTTAAGTGCCCCTGGGTTCAATCCCTGGTATGAGGAAGGAAGGAAGGAAGAAAGGGAGGGAGGAAGGGAGGAAGGGGAAGGAAGGAAGGAAGGAAGGAAGGAAGGAAGGAAGGAAGGAAAATAAATAAGTAAAAGAAAGAAAAAAAGAAGTGATGTAATCTCTTCCAGGGAGGGACACACACATCATTTAGCGTAACTTGAATCCATGTTCCTTAGTATGATAATTAATATTTGGGTTAAAATGAACTATTTTCTGTAGCTGGGGGTGTCGATGCCTTTAAACCCAACAGATTGGGAAGCTGAGGCAGAAGGATCACAATTTTCAGGCCAGGCTGGGCACCATAGCCAGATCCTTTCTGAAAATCATACTGAAAAGAGCTGGGGATGAAGGACAGTCAAGGAATCAGACATTATTATAGTGGCATCCCCTCTTTTCACAGAAAATTTTAACTGGGTTTCTCCAGAAATCTTCACCATGGCTAATTTTAGGGCTGTCAACAAAAGAGTGTCCACAAAAAAGTTCAGTGTAGATAAACTTCCTATTTTTGTGTTGCCCTATTTTACTGGGCTGCTAGTCTGGAAGAAATCAGCACTCCAGGTGCTGGACTCCCCCTTACTAGTTTTTTTACACACTTGTATCCAGTATACTAGTTTGTAGAAATGTGCAAACAAGGCCTCTGGCCTTGAGCTGGGTTTCACAGAGAAGTCACCAACTGGGCTCCATGGGAACAGCTGGTGGGGGAGGAAAGAAAGGGGAGAAGAAGCTCTCCCCTCCTCAGGTGCTGTCCTTGAAGGGTTAACTTGGCCAGAACAGAGAAAGAAAAACCTGCTTTTATGTGTGTGATGTGACAACTTGACTATGGTGACTCCACTTTGTGAACTCAGCCATGACACTCAAAAAGCTCATGACTGGGGCAGTTTGGATTCTTTTGTTCATGAAAATTCCCCAAGAACACAGAGTGATCTATGGGGACAACTGGAGACTAACTGACCACAACTTTCAGGCTTGCTTACGTTGCCTGGACCCCCAAACTTCCCTTTTGTGGTTTTTGTGCTTAAATATGGAGCCAACTGAAGGCAGGGGCACCACTCTCACCATCTCATTCTTTCGAGAGCAGAGTGTCTGCAATAAGGCTTAACTGGAATGAGACTGTGTGGTCTGAGAGTTATTTGGGGGTCCCGGTATTACAATGTGAACTTCTGAGCCTCTCCCCTTACATGCTGGGTATAAAATTCTGAAACCACCTGAACTCGGGGTTCAGGGGATGGATGGATTGATTACAGCAAAAGCATTGCCCTCTGAGTCTGGCTGCAGCCAGATAAAACTGTTCCAGCTATCTTCAGTGCCTTGCCTCCTTTGTCCCTACATCATTATCACCCTGTATGCTTACCTAACTACAGGACTGGTGTGACTCTACATCATGGACTATCAAAAAAAGGAGCACATATACTCTATTGATGTAGCCCAGGATTCCATATCCCTGGGATCTATAAACAACCCCCTTATTCCCTTTAAAGCAGTTATTCTGACCAAACACAAGGAAGTGTTAAGTAATCATTCTTTCCCCTCAAGGATACTATTCACAAATAGAAAACAAATGCTTTCAAAAGTGTTCTTCTTGCCAGGGACATTGGCACAGGCCTGTAACCCCAGTTAAGCGGGAGGCTTAAGCAGGAGGATCACAAATTGGAGGCCAGCCCAGATTCCAACACAAGGGGAAGGGGGGAAGGGAGGGGGAAGGGAGGGGCGAAGGAAGATTGATTGATTCTTTCCAATATTTCACTAAGCGATAATGACAATTAGCAGACGGTGTCTATTTGAAACGAGTGGGAAGAAGGAATGTCTGGCTGAGCTGCGAGGTGGAGGGAAGGTGGCCTTTTAGAAGGCAGGAGGCGCCTGCAATTTGGAGGACCTCCACTGGGTGGAGCTCCACTAGGAGACGGAAGGTGCATTTGTGGCCCTGCTTCCTACACGTTGGGAAAAGTGAGTGGGGGCCACCGGTAGGGAGCAAAGGGGACACCTGGGACCTGAGCCTCCCTTCCAAACCCAGGGAACCAGGAGACAGGGCCCAGGGCCACCCCGACAACGGCGACTCCGCGCGACACTCAGCAGCTCACCCGCCCGCCGGGCCCCAAGGCAGGTGCTGACCGTGTACCTTCAGCGAACTCACCATTTCAGGCTTCTCTGGTGACCTGACGTCCTCTGGAGGAACCTCCGGGCACCCGAGATCCCCGGGAACACGGGCAGCGCAGTCACCCGGGTCCCTGGAGCAGAGAACGCAGGGCCTGGAGCAGGAGTAGCCCAGTCGGTGAGGAAGAAAAGCCCGTGGGAGTGCGGAAGCCCGCCCTTCCCCTCCCTCTGCGCACTGATTGGACAGTTCCCCCCAGCGACCCGGATGGATGGCCTTCAGGCCCGCCTCTGAATCGTGACTGACAGCTAACTTCATTCAATCACTGGCTGAAATTGGGTAGAGTGACAGATTCTTGGCCCCAGCCCTTTTCAGGAGGAGCTTCCCGGCTGTGCTGGGAAGGAATCCAGGTGGGAAGCCTTGGCTTAGCCTCTGCGACAGAGGTGACACCTGCCGCTGAGCTAGGCTTTAGCCATAGAGGGCTTTCCGAGCATGGCGGGGCCCTGGGTTTAACCTCAACACAGAAACAAAGCACAGCTTCTCCTGGAGTCTGAGGCTGGAGGAGCCCAAGGTCAGGTCAGCACCTGCAAAGAGTGAGACCCTGTCTTCAAATAAAATGAAAAGGTGGGGATGGAGCTCAGAGGACGGGGTCAAGCCCCATTGGGTTTATTCCCCAGTACCTTAAAAAAGAAAGAACGATATTTTATTATATATTATATATATAATCTATATTTTATATATTTTTTGTATATAAAATATATATCATATTTTTATAAAATATATATAATATATTATATATTTATATATAAAATATGGATTTTATATAATATACTTTATATATATATAATATATTTTTATATGTAAAATATATATTTATATATATAAAATATATAATATATATATATATTTCTCACACCAAGTACATCTAATCAGAATGTTATCTATAATATATTATATAATATATATATATATTTTTCCCCCAGCTGATGCGACCTCAAGTGACTTAGAAAGACACGGTCTCCAAATTTTTGAAACACTTTTTAAAGATATTATATATATGACCCATATATAATATCTAAAAATCAGAACAATTTGAAAACTATTTAGTAATTCTCCCCACCTCCTGGCCTCTATTGCTTTGAGGAGGCTCCTGATCTATGAAAGGAAGCAACTGGGGTTGGCTCTGATGCCCAAGGCTCCCTCCCCAGCAGAAAGGGTGGGGGAGGAAGGAGGGCGATCCTCTAGGGCAGCAATGTGCCGTGGAAATATAATGGGTGCTTTGTGCTTAGTGTCGATGTTCTACTTCGACTGTTAGGAAGTCTTCTGCAGAGATGTGACTCTGGTGACCCCACAGGTCTGGTCAGGTGTTCACCCAAAGCCAAACAGAAAAGGTTATGATGTAAAGCAGGAAAGAAACTTTGACCAGTGCAGCTACACCAGGAAGACAAGGAAACCCTGTCCTTACCCTGTCTTCAGATGCTGACAAGGACTTTGAGGTTTTATAGAAAGGTTAATCATAGGCATGTATGGATAGGGGAAATCGTATCTAGGATTTAGTATTATCTGTAGGATTTAAGCTTCAGGCATCTGTGGTCTTATAACTTGTGTCTGAGCTCACACTCACTTGCCCCCTGGACGCATGTCACTCCATTGCACAGACTGACCTCACTTTGTCAGGAGGAAGTCCCCCTCCAGTGTATTCTTTCCATGTCAAGGTTTTCAAGAAAAGCCACAAGCCCTAGGAAGCAACATACCCCCAGTAGCTGACCCTCAGCATCCTGGGTTTCAACTGATAGTCAAAACAGAAAGAAACCAAATCCCTGCACAGCTGGGCCCATTAACCCTGCATATAAACCATAAAAAATTGCCACTTGAGGCCAATACTGCCTGTCATGTCTATCCCCCTCTTGGAAATTAAGTACAACTTTATTCTCTACTCTTAAGTTGGGCTTTGTGAAGTCTTTCACATCCTGCTCACTGGCCCAAGTTCATTCTACCTAACAATATTGCCCATGGCCAAGGGGGGCTATTGTGTAAAAAGTCCTATTCCCACGGGTGTGGAAAAGTGGACACATAGTTGCCCAGGGCTGAGAATTGAATTCCAGGTGCCTTTATTGTCCCCCATGGTAGAGATTGAATTGAGGGCAGGCGCACTTTGCCACTGAGCATCCCTTTTATTGTGGTTCAAAGAAGGTGGGTGTGAGCATAACTGTAATGGGCCTGAGAGAATAACTCCAGATGGTGACTCCAAGCTACTATCAATCCAATGAAGAAGTTGACAAATCAGAGGGTGAGACCCAGCATGGTTGTTCATGCCTGTAATCCCAGAGGCTCAGGAGGCCGAGACAGGAGGATTGCTAGTTCGAATCTAGCCATCAGCAAAAATGAGGTGCTAAGCAACTCAATGAGAGCCTGACTCTAAATAAAATACCAAACATGGATGGGTATGAGAAT
The DNA here is from genome assembly GCF_964194105.1 of Spermophilus citellus. Classification (NCBI taxonomy): domain Eukaryota; kingdom Metazoa; phylum Chordata; class Mammalia; order Rodentia; family Sciuridae; genus Spermophilus; species Spermophilus citellus. The sequence goes on from NC_138201.1 coordinate 20,609,094, forward strand.
ATAGTATTTTGCCTTAAATGTAGAATTGAGACATAAGAAAGGCAGCCTGAGAGCAAGGAGAGCAAAATGGAGAGTCACGTGTACAGCCTCAGACTGTGAATGTGGCAGATCCCGAGTCCATGCACCTGAACCAGCCTGGACCCACAGGAGGTAGGGGAGGGGTCACCCTGACCAAGAGCGAAAGAAACAGTGTTGATTTAGGTAAAGTGAAGAGTGTCTAGGTCCAAGATGCACTCAACCCAAGAAGACTTTCCCGGCACAAAAGGACAAAGGGAGTTGGGGACAACTAAGGGTGTATTGCTTTATATACAAATATGGGGGGGTTCTGATACCAGGGATTTGACTGAGCGCTGCCTAGCCACTGAGCCAAACTTCCAGCTCTTTTTTACTTTTACACAGGGTCTGGCTAAGTGGCTTAGGGCCTCCTTAAGCTGCAGAGGCTGCTTCCAACTTGTAGTTTTCCTTCATTAACCTCCCAAACCACTGGGATTTCAGGCATGTGCCACTCTGCCCTGCAGCATGCTTCTTTAAACAGCCCAGTGGGACACAGGGAAACCCAGGTGAAGATCTGGAAGTTGGTGCACCCCATAGTACTTTGCCAAAGAGGACCTGGGGTGGGAAGCGGGGACCCTTGTGAACCAGAGGAAAGAATGCTGACTGCAACTTGCCTGCTCACCCAGATGTTCCATCGTGAAATACTCTCAGCGAAAGCTGTGCTTTTTCTGTACCTGTGTCTCTTAGTCTTTTAGGGGACACACACAAGAATGGTGGGAACAGACGGTTAAGAGAATAATCCTGGAAAATAGGCCCGCCGTGCTGACCTGCACATGCATTCTTTTCCAAAGAGCAATTTACCTGCAACTCTGCCTGGCCTAAGTGGACAGGAGGTGTCACATACCTCAGCAAACTACCTGTGATCTGCATGAGAGATCCAGGCAGGAAACCCCCTAAGAGGAAGCCAAGTGACTATGCGGGGACAGACTTTGTGACTCTTTCCACAGACCAGATTTTGGAAGAAAGGATAATTTTTTGGATAAGAATCCAATTAGAATGGCTCAGCGTGGGCCAAGGTGACATAGAGTTGCCACGACTGTCGAGACTTGAAAGTATGATGTCACCCTGGTGTCAAAAGTCAAAATGTGCACCTGGGCAGGAGTCTCTGGAAACTTCCCCGGGACTTCAATAAAAGTAGAGTGCAGAAGAGGCACACGGTCTCTCTGCTTTCTGAGAGGACCCACTCTCGCCCTTGAGAATGTCTCCTTCCCCTTCAAGAAGTTCATGCCTGTTACAGGGTAACCTGCCTGAAAACTTTCTGATGTGATTGCAAAAATCAAGGGTTCAAGGAGGTCTTTTCACAGACTCAGTTTCTCAGGAGGTCCCAGCTCTATAATGAGTTCATTCTCTCTAAAAATAAAAATCAGAAACCTTCATTAACAAACAGCAAAACAAAACAAACAACAACAAAAATAGATCAGTAACCTGCTAGAGCAGCCTCCGCAATTTAGCTTCACTCTGTCTCAGAATAAAACTTGCAATAGAGATGTAGTTCAGAGGGCCGGGCTTGGTGGTGCACACTTCAAGTCACAGCAGCTTGTGAGGCTGAGGCAGGAGGACCGTGAGTTCAAAGCCAGCCTCAGCTATGGTGATGTCATAAGCAATTTGGAGAGACCCTTTCTCTAAATAAAATACAATATAGGGCTGGGGATGGGGCTCAGTGGTTGAGTGCCCCTGCATTCAATCCCCAGTCCCCACCCCCCTCCAAAAAGACATAAGAAAATAGAATGCAAAAGGGCAGATATAAATCTAACGACATCAACAGTGACATTTTATGGGAATTGACTGAGCGATCCTATCCAAAGGTAGAGGTCATCAGAAAAAATAAAATAAAAACAATGTCCAATTCTACGCACCTGAGACCCAGATCAGGAAATGTAATGAGCAAACTAGTCCCAACTTTGCCCCAGATCTCCCTCCTGGCTGCCTGAGTGAATGCAGGTTGGGGATCTGGCTTCCAACAAGATTCTGATCAGGAAAGGCAGACCCACAGAGGTATGGCGAAGCCCTGTGAGAGACCAGGTTCCCCTTGGTCAGGATAGTCACAAAGGGCTTTCGGTTTGAGGTGGGCTCTTCCTCCGGCAGAAGGGCCAGGCCAACAGCCTACTGAGTGCTCCATGGGAGGGGGATTTAAAATTTGAAACTTTCCTGCCCACCTCTGGCCAGAAAAGTAACAAGAAGTGTCCTGCCAGTCCCCTGTTTGGGATGGTTTCAAAGTTAATGGGGGCTGCCTTGGTGTGGGTGAAGCTCACACTACATACAGGCTTGAAGAGTCAGAAAGATGGACAGGGAACATGGCTGCATCACTGGCTTCTGGTTCCTCTCACTAAAGCACTCAGGGTCACTCCAGGGGAACTGGGCTGCAGGAAATAACCACATAAGAGACACAGATACCTTTTTCTTTGGGTTCTGTGATGGCTCCTCTGACCTTAAGGGTTCACAGAAAGAGAGAGAGAGAGACAGTTTCAGGGGTTGATGTAGTGATTAGTCAGAGCCTCTTGCTTCAGGACTGGAAGGTGGCGGGTCATTCAGAGTGGCTACCCACATATTTCCTCTTCCTTAATATTTGAAGGTGATTGGGAAATTGTATCTTTCAGTCACTGGATTCTTGATCTGAGGTCATCATGATCTACTATTGAAACACAGAAGGCATTAGTAGAAAACATACTATCTCTAGGACATAACCAACTTGGAAGATCCAGGTTAGTAATAATAATAATAATAATAATAATAATAATAATAATATTCTGCCAAACACTCATCAGAAGATTCTTCATCTTTTCTCGATTTTATTGGGAAGCCTTGCACTTGGCAATGGTAACATAGACATTTTCATTTGCCATGGCGCTTCAGCCTCTCCACAAACCACGGAGCAGAGGGCTCAGTCACAATATTTATCACAGTGGCTTTTTAGAGCATTTTAACTCAGTTCTAATTTTTCCATCAGCATTTATCTGACTAGGAAAGCTCTTGGAAGGAATTTAAGTCCAACATTAAGAAAATCCCTATATTGTAAGTTTGAAACACAGCCATAAAGACTGTATCATGGAAGCAAGGAATAATATTTAAAGTGGTCAATTCATGAGACCAGGAGCTGGCCTAGATCTGGTTAACTGGCATGCACCTGTTTCAGACCTGAACCTTAATTTCAGCAGAGTGTATCTCTGAAATATCAGCTGGCAATAACTAAGATGAGTTGTATTCATACAGGCGACAGGATAGTCATCATCCTTTCTCTTAATTCTCACATTTAAGGAGTCTGTTAGGTCTGTCCGTGATGTAGATATTCTGATAGCAGAAGACAAACATCCTAACATCCTTTTGGGTGCCATCTCACTGAGGGTTAGGGTATTACCAGTAAAACCTCCAGGTGACAGGCATCCTCCTGTAATTATTCTTGTCCATTCTAGGAGACCAGCCTAAAAGCATCCACTATTTCTAGAACTCTTGAGTGGTCCTGACTAGACATTTGCATAATACTCAGGAATACTCAGGAATAATACTTCGGAAAGTTGCCAGTTTCTATTGTAGAATGATCAGGGCAACCCTACATTGGTGGATACCTTATGTAAATAACTGGCCTGTAGAGAAAAATTCTATTTCAACAATCTTTCTCTTTGGACAATGGTCCAGATAAATAGTCTTAATTTCTAAGGGCAGCATGATTGTCTGGTTTAAGTTTCTCGTATGGTGACTATTCCTCAAATAGAATCCCAGACAACCTGTTTGCCATAGGATCAACAGATAACTGGCCACTACAGTCAGTAGGATTAATCTAGTTTCATGGGTGGAATTTCTAGTCCACACTACAATGCACATTAAAAATGGATCTGAGGGCTAGGGTGGTGGCTCGATGGTGGAGCGCTTGCCTAGCACGTGCAAGGCCCTGGGTTTGATCCTCAGCACCACATGAGAAAATAAACACAATAAAGGTATTGTTTCCATCTACAAGTAAAAAACAAATTTAAAAAAATAGATCTGAGGATCCAACATGGCCACCGGCGAGGAAGCAGCGATTCCAATGTCTCCACATTAACGGGATCGGAAAGACCCATTGGAACAGCGGCAGTCTACCTACTGAGGAACTTCTAGCCAAATTCCATTAAGAGGGGACTTGCCAGGAATTGGTAGGTTTATTAGAAGTGTCAGTTTGTCCCAGACAAGTGGATCTTGGCCAGCCATGCGGGCGCGGAGGTCCAGTCCCGCAGCCACCAGCCGCTTCTGCAAGCGGCCAGCGGCCCAGAGCGGCGCGGCCCGCCCGAACCTGCAGATGGCACCCGCCATCCCGCCGCCCTGGGGAGGCCCTGCTCTCGCTTTACAAACGGCCACCACGCCTGCCAGGCTCGTAGCCACGCGGCCGCAGCTGCCCAGCTCTACAGGCAGCCCCCCAGCGGGTGCAGAGGTACAATCCTGTGGTCACCAGCTGCTTCAGAAAGTGGCGGGAGGCCCCAAGCAGTGCGGTGTGGCCCACCCGAACCCGCAGACGGCACCCTCCATCTCTCCGTCCCGGGAGGCCCCGCTCTTGCTCAGCGAACGGCCACCCCGCCCACCTGGATCTTAGCCACACGGCCACAGCTGCCCACCTCTACAGGCAGCCCCCGGCGACCCGGCGCAGCGAGAAGTGTCCCCGCCTGGCCCAGCAGACAGCCCGTGCCTTCCCAGCTCTCCTAACAGCCCCACCCACCTGGCGAACGGCTACCCCCCCCCCCAGACAGCGTGAAGGGAATCTAACCAACCCTTTACGAAATAGCGAACTGGGAACTAGAACCAGAGATTGTGTCAGACCAGAGACAAGCCAGATCCACCCCTCCCTTCAGACACTCCGGCAAGGAGCCAGGGGCCCACCATAGCAGAGAGGGTAAGTCACCAAAGTTCGGCCAAAGAGATTCCTTCCCAGCGGAATCTACTTTAGCAGGTGTGTGACTCCCACCCACACCAGATACAAACAACCGGGAAACTTCAAAATCTCTCCGTGGGCGTGACCGTAAGGGCCAAAGGACTCTCGACCCCCAACTCCCCCTACTGCCAGTGACGAGGGCGTGACTGTAGGGGCAGAGGGAAGCAGAGAAGACTCCTCACCCCTAATTCCCCCAACCACGAACTGAGAGGGTGTGACGGTAGGGGCGGAGGGAAACAGAGGACACTTCAGACCCCCAACTCCTCCTACCGCCAGGAGTGTCGTTGTGACTGTAGGGGCTGAGGGAAGTACAGGGGATCCTCGACCCCCAACTCCTATTACCACCAGCAGCGACACCAATGGTCTTAGCTGCCAGATTCCAAAGGTGTGCCCACCAAAGGGGTCCAGAAAAATTAAACAATTGACTCCCAGACCACAGCTCCACAGCACTGGGGCTTAGATGAATGACAGTGAGAGTGCTCAGTAGTTAGGGAAATAGAGCACTCGGTGGGGCTGAAAGTGTAACCAAATCCTTGGGGAAATGCCTCCGGTGAGCAGGACCTGGCTGGCTGGCAGGAGGAAGGGGAGGAGGGGCCGTAGAAGTGAAACGGCTCTGGACCAACAGGATTGAGAGACTCCCAGGAACCGCCTTACAGGGATTGCTGTTGACACACTGAGGGCAAAACTCAGCCCAGAGGGCACAGTTTTGCCTATGGGAAGAGAAGAAAATGGATCTCTAAAACCTAATTTTATTTCCTATTTCATTTTAATTTTTTCTCTCCCTTTTCCCTCTCTCTCTCCCCTTCCAAGTATTACTGCTCTTTCCATTCTCCTCTATGCTATCTATCTCCCTCTCCTTCTTTCTTTTCAAGAGCACCTACCTTCCCCTTCCCCCCAACTTTCATCCCAAGCATTACGTTCTCCATTTCGCGTAACTGTCTAAATACAAATAGGTGTGTGCCCTCCCCCCGCGCCTGCAACGTAGCCAGACCTGCAACCCACCAGCAGGTCAGGTCCAGCAACCTGGGAGTGGCAGAACCGCCCCACGCGCCTGCAAGGTAGGCGCACCTGCTACCTACCAGCAGAACAGGCCCAGTGGCCTGCCGATGCGGTAGGCATAGTGCCCCAATTGGAGGAGGAGCAGAGCCCCTGCCCGAGCCTGCACGGGACACTTTGCAACTATACAAGAGTAATACAAATATATAGGGGGAAAATTCAACAACACAACAGTCTCAGTAAGCAGAAAGAAACGCGAACAGTATGAAGAGACAAGGAAAGAAAGGACCACAAGCAATGCAGGTCAACTCAACGTTAGAAGAGGTAATATCTGCAGCAGATGGAATGTCAGATAAAGAATTCAGGAGATACATGCTTCAGATGATCTGGAGTCTCAAGGAAGACATTAGACAGCAAAATCAGACAATGAAAGATCTCTTCAACAATGAAATACATAAACAAATCCAGGAAGCAAAAGATCAACTATACAGGGAGATAAAGGTTATAAAAAACAAACAAACAGTAATCCTAGAAAGGCAGGAAGCAATAAACCAACTTAAAAACTCAATTGAGAAGACTACCAGCAGAGTAGAACACTTAGAAGATAGAACATCAGACAGTGAAGACAAAGTATTTCAACTTGAAAAGAACATACACAGCTCAGCAAGACTGTTAAGAAACCATGAGCAGAACATCCAAGAAATATGGGATAACATTAAAAGACCAAACTTAAGAGTCATTGGGATACAGGAAGGCACAAAGCTCCAAACCAAAGGAATGAGCATTCTATTCAATGAAATAATTCGAGAAAACTTCCCAGACTTGAAGAACGAGACAGAATCCCATATCCTAGAAGCCTACAGGATGCCGAATGTGCATAATCATAAGAGATCCACACCTAGACACATTATAATGAAGATGCCCAACATACAGAATAAGGAGAGAATTTTAAAAGCTACAAGAGAAAGGAAGCAGATTACATTTAGGGGTAAACCAATCAGGATAACAGCTGATCTCTCAACACAGACTTTGAAAGCTAGAAGATCCTGGAATAACATATTTCAAACAGTGAAAGAAAATGGGTTCCAACCAAGAATTGTGTATCCAGCAAAATTAAGCTTCAAGATGGAAGATGAAATTAAAACCTTCCACAATAAACAAAAGCTAAAAGAATTTGCAGCTAGAAAACCATCTCTCCAAAAAATCCTCAGCAAAACATTACAGGAAGAGGAAATGGAAAATAACAATGAAAACCATCAGTGGGAGGTAGGACAGTAAAGGGGGGAAAATAATCAAAGAGGAAAACAAACCATATTCAGTAACATAAATAAACAAATATGGCTGGAAGGATAACCCATATCTCAATAATAACCCTAAATGTTAATGGCTTAAACTCACCAATTAAGAGACACAGGCTAGTAGAATGGATCACAAAACATGACCCAACAATATGCTGCCTACAGGAGACACATTTGATAGGAAAAGACATACATAGACTGAAGGTGAAAGGTTGGGAAAAATCATATCACTCATATGGACTTCTGAAACAAGCAGGAGTGTCCATACTCATATCAAATAAAATAGATTTCAAGCCAAAATTAATCAAAAGGGATAAAGAGGGACACTACATACTGCTCAAGGGAACCATACACCAACAAGACATAACAATCATAAATATATATGCCCCAAACAATGGTGCAGCTATGTTCATCAAACAAACTCTTCTCAATTTTAAGAGTCTAATAGACCACCATACAATAATCATGGGAGACTTCAACACACCTCTCTCACCACTGGACAGATCTTCCAAACAAAAGTTGAATAAGGAAACTATAGAACTCAATAACACAATTAACAAACTAGACTTAATTGACATATATAGAATATACCACCCAACATCAAGCAGTTACACTTTTTTCTCAGCAGCACATGGATCCCTCTCAAAAATAGATCATATATTATGTCACAGGGCAACTCTTAGACAATATAAAGGAGTAGAGATAATACCATGCACTTATCTGACCATAAAGGAATGAAACTGAAAATCAACGATAAAAGAAGGAAGGAAAAATCATGCATCACTTGGAGAATGAACAATAGGTTACTGAATGATCAATGGGTTATAGAAGACATTAAGGAGGAAATTAAAAAATTCTTAGAGATAAATGAAAACACAGACACAACATATCGGAATCTATGGGACACATTGAAAGCACTTCTAAGAGGGAAATTCATTGCATGGAGTTCATTCCTTAAAAAAAGAAAAAACCAACAAATAAATGATCTCATACTACATCTCAAAATCCTAGAAAAAGAAGAGCAAAACAACAGCAAAAGAAGTAGGAGGCAAGAAATAATTAAAATCAGAGCTGAAATTAATGAAATTGAAACAAAAGAAACAATTGAAAAAATTGACAAAACTAAAAGTTGGTTCTTTGAAAAAATAAATAAAATCGACAGACCCTTAGCCATGCTAATGAAGAGAAGAAGAGAGAGAACTCAAATTACTAGCATATGGGATGAAAAAGGCAGCATCACAACAGACACTTCAGAAATACAGAAGATAATCAGAAATTATTTTGAATCCTTATACTCCAATAAAATAGAAGATAGTGAAGGCATCGATAAATTTCTTAAGTCATATGATCTGCCCAGATTGAGACAGGAGGATATAGACAACCTAAACAGACCAATATCAATTGAGGAAATAGAAGAAACCATCAAAAGATTACCAACTAAGAAAAGCCCAGGACCAGATGGGTATACAGCACAGTTTTACAAAACCTTTAAAGAAGAACTAATACCAATACTTTTCAAGCTATTTCAGGAAATAGAAAAAGAGGGAGAACTTCCAAATTCATTCTACGAGGCCAACATCACACTGATTCCTAAACCAGACAAAGATACTTCAAAGAAAGAAAACTACAGACCTATATCTCTAATGAACCTAGACGCAAAAATCCTCAATAAAATTCTGGCGAATCGGATACAAAATCATATCAAAAAAATTGTACACCATGATCAAGTAGGATTCATCCCTGGGATGCAAGGCTGGTTCAATATACGGAAATCAATAAATGTTATCCACCACATCAATAGACTTAAAAATAAGAACCATATGATCATCTCGATAGATGCGGAAAAAGCATTCGACAAAGTACAGCATCCCTTTTTGTTCAAAACTCTCGAAAAAATAGGGATAACAGGAACATACCTCAACATTGTAAAAGCAATCTACGCTGAGCCCCAGGCTAGCATCATTCTGAATGGAGAAAAATTGAAGGCATTCCCTCTAAAATCTGGAACAAGACAGGGATGCCCTCTCTCACCACTTCTGTTCAACATAGTTCTCGAAACACTGGCCAGAGGAATTAGACAGACAAAAGAAATTAAAGGCATAAAAATAGGAAAAGAAGAACTTAAATTATCACTATTTGCAGATGACATGATTCTATACCTAGCAGACCCAAAAGGGTCTACAAAGAAACTATTAGAGCTAATAAATGAATTCAGCAAAGTGGCAGGATATAAAATCAACACGCATAAATCAAAGGCATTCCTGTATATCAGCGACAAACCCTCTGAAATGGAAATGAGGACAACCACTCCATTCAAAATATCCTCAAAAACAATAAAATACTTGGGAATCAACCTAACAAAAGAGGTAAAAGACTTATACAATGAAAACTACAGAACCCTAAAGAGAGAAATTGAAGAAGATCTTAGAAGATGGAAAAATAAACCCTGTTCATGGATAGGCAAAACTAACATCATCAAAATGGCGATATTACCAAAAGTTCTCTATAGGTTTAATGCAATGCCAATCAAAATCCCAATGGCATTTCTTGTAGAAATAGAGAAAGCAATCATGAAATTCATATGGAAAAATAAAAGACCCAGAATAGCAAAAACAATGCTAAGCAGGAAGTGTGAATCAGGTGGTATAGCGATACCAGACTTCAAACTATACTACAGAGCAATAGTAACAAAAACAGCATGGTGTTGGTACCAAAACAGGCAGGTGGACCAATGGTACAGAATAGAGGACACAGAAACCAACCCACAAAACTACAACTTTCTTATATTTGATAAAGGGGCTAAAAGCATGCAATGGAGGAAGGATAGCATCTTCAACAAATGGTGCTGGGAAAACAGGAAATCCATATGCAACAAAATGAAACTGAATCCCTTTCTCTCGCCATGCACAAAAGTTAACTCAAAATGGATCAAGGAGCTTGATATCAAACCAGAGACAAGGCATCTGATAGAAGAAAAAGTTGGCTACGACCTACACACTGTGGGGTCGGGCTCCAAATTCCTCAATAGGACACCCATAGCACAAGAATTAATATCTAGAATCAACAAATGGGACTTGCTCAAACTAAAAATTTTTTCTCAGCAAAAGAAACAATAAGAGAGGTAAATAGGGAGCCTACAACATGGGAACAAATTTTTACTCCTCACACTTCAGATAGAGCACTAATATCCAGAGTATACAAAGAACTTAAAAAATTAGACAATAAGATAATGAATAACCCAATCAACAAATGGGCCAAGGACCTAAACAGACACTTCTCAGAGGAGGACATACAATCAATCAACAAGTACATGAAAAAATGCTCACCATCGCTAGCAGTCAGAAAAATGCAAATCAAAACCACCCTAAGATATCATCTCACTCCAGTAAGATTGGCAGCCATTAAGAAGTCAAACAACAACAAGTGCTGGCGAGGATGTGGGGAAAAGGGTACACTTGTACATTGTTGGTGGGACTGCAAATTGGTGCAACCAATTTGGAAAGCAGTATAGAGATTTCTTGGAAAGCTGGGAATGGAACCACCATTTGATCCAGCTATTCCCCTTCTGGGTCTATTCCCTAAAGACCTAAAATAGCATGCTACAGGGACACTGCTACATCGATGTTCATAGCAGTACAATTCACAATAGCAAGACTGTGGAAGCAACCTAGATGCCCTTCAATAGACGAATGGATAAAAAAATGTGGCATTTATACACAATGGAGTATTACTCTGCATTAAAAATGACAAAATTATAGAATTTGGAGGGAAATGGATGGCATTAGAGCAGATTATGCTAAGTGAAGCTAGCCAATCCCTAAAAAACAAATGCCAAATGTCCTCTTTGATAAAAGGAGAGTAACTAAGAACAGAGTAGGGAAGAAGAGCATGAGAAGAGGACTAACATTAAACAGGTATGAGAGGTGGGAAGGACAGGGAGAGAGAAGGGAAATTGCTTGGAAATAGAAGGAGACCCTCAGGGTTATACAAAATTATATACAAGAGGAAGTGAGGGGAAAGGGAAAAATAATACAAGGGGGAGAAATGAATTACAGTAGAGGGTGTAAAGAGAGAAGAGGGGAGGGGAGGGAAGGGGAGGGGAGGGGGGATAGTAGAGGATACGAAAGGCAGCAGAATACAACAGACACTAGTATGGCAATATGTAAATCAGTGGAAGTGTAAATGATGTGACTCTGCAATCTGTATACAGGGTAAAAATGGGAGTTCATAACCCACTTGAATCAAAGTGTGAAATATGATATATCAAGAACTATGTAATGTTTTGAACAACCAATAAAAAAATTTAAAAAAAAAAGAAACACAAATACCTTTTAATTTGGGGTTGCTGTGACAGCTCCTCTGACCTTAAGGGTCCGCAGAAAGAGGGAGAGAGAGAGCACGCGCTGACCCCTTTTATTGAGGAGAAGCTATTCAAATGAGGCAAGGGGTCAGGTTTCAGGGGGCTGAGTCTATCTTCATGATGTCCACTGTCAGCAGGTTGACTGACACCTGGGTAGGCCACACCCAAGGGCACAGTAAGAGGAGGGGACACACACAAGGCACTTCCATTGAAGATTCTATCCTAAACAGGGCAAGGGGTTATATTTCAAAGGAACAGGTGAGCATAGCTTCACCCATGGGGCTGTAGCAAGACACACCCATTTCTGTGACTGAGCACCTCAGCACCCAGCTGGGGAGTGTAACTCAGTTACCTGTAAGGTTGGCCTCCCACAAGGGCTGACATCTCTGGATCAATCTTCAGTCATTTGAACCTCGATTCTGGGTCCTGCATGTCTGATAGCACATTCAGGTACCCCAATAGAATGAGAGGCACTTTCTGGGAAAACAAAAGCATGACTTTTACCCCACATTATCACTGAATCTTATCCTTTCTGTTGTTATGTTTGTAAATCCTTCCACCAAACATGGCTCAAGGGACCTGCTGCAGTGGAAAAAAATGTGTTTTTCAGCTGCAGTGTGACTTTCAGAGTCACAATAAAAAAAATTAAAACAAAACATGATTAAAGTTATTTTGTGGGGCCTTATCCCCCACTTTTTTTATAATTGTAGCTTAATAGATAAATGAGCTCATTCTAAAATGGCTTGACATTGATGCTTCTATGGAATATCTGTTTTATGATGAATACAAAATTAATGGCAAAACTGCTGAAAAGAAAAATTGGTATAAGCTACTGTATTATCAATTTCTAATTCTAATGCTTCAAAAGTAGCTAGACAGTGAGAAATAACGTGCTGAGTATTTTCTTTTACACAGGCAGTGGCAAAAATAAATCTAGAGTAAGTATCAACAATAACATGAACTTAACACTGTTTGCCAAATTGAGGGATGTGAGTTACATTCATTTGCCATAACTGATTTGGTAATAAACCATGGGATTAACCCCAGTTGGTAAAGATAAAATATGTTTAAAACATTGTGAGATTTGATGAACAATTTGACAAGTTTTTCCCCAGGAATATTAAATTTTTATGTAAAGAAGAAGTATTCTGATGATGTAAAGAATGTGAGGCTTGTGCAAAATCATATAAAGATATTTATTCACAAACAGCAACAAGTTTATCAATCTTATCATTACCTGATGCTAAAGGACTTGGAAGATTAGAATGTGCCCTACTTATATGGCTAATGAAACATGGATAGTGACACATTTGAATTGTCTTTTGTAAGGTCTGAAACAAATTAAATAACTCTTGCGATGGTGTGTTCCCAGTAGATGATGTTTCAATATTTTTTGTAGCAAGAACTGCATGTAAAATATCTGAATAAACATTGATTGATTCGCTCCTTTGCAAAACGAATTAAAGCACAAATGAGAGCTTGAAGTTCTGTTCATTGTGCAGAAGTATAAGATGTCTGTATTATCTCTGTATGACCATGGCTATAGAAACCTTTTCCTGGACTTGATCCATCAGAAAATATTGTTAGTGCTCCAACTATTGGTTAAGCACATAGAATTTGGGGGAAAATAAATGTAGTCACAAGAGCAAACTAAATAATTTTATCATGAAGGTAATGGCTTTCCATTTGACCAGGGAAATTAGCAAAAGCTATCTGCCAATTATTAGAAGACTGCCAAAGCCAATCATTCTCTTGAGTAGAAAAAGTGCCAACAATGATATTAGGCTATGACCCAACTACCTGCAAAACTCATGTAATTCCTTTAATAACTGAGTAAGAAAGCCATGGAAATGAGTTGATGACTTTTGAGGAGAATGAGGTAGGCAAGGCCACTCAATAATTCCCAATTATTGCCATATTGCTCCTGTAGGAGTATGAACATTGGGAAATGTTAGTCAATATACAGGCTCTTGTGGATTAATTCTAGTAAGCTGTGCAGTCTCCATGGCAGATTCAACCTTTCTTATGGCAATCCTTTTTTCTGCCATAAGTTGATGAGAAAGTACAGAAGGATCTCCCTGGGCAATCTGAAACAGAGGACTGAAAACTGCAGTGGCTAATTTTAAACTTGGTCACACCCAATGAATATCACCTAGTACTTTTACATGCCATGTGCCTTGGGCAATCTATTGTGCTTGGGGGTGCTGCCGATATTTCCCAAGGTAAAACCTAAATCTCCATGGCCCCATAATGAGAGAAGACCCCCAAGGAATTCACGGGTGACTCCCTGCAACTTAGTTGGGTCCTACCTCAAAATAAAATATAAAAATGCCTGGGGACAGATCTCAGTTGTAAAGTGTTCCTGGGTAAAACCACCAGTACAAGAAAAAAACAAGCAAACAAATAAAAACAAAAAAGAAAACAGATGGAGGGCTCTGCACATGTGAGACAAAATCATCTGTAACAGAAATTGTTACATAGAGGCAAGAAGATGATATATACTTGTAATTACATAAATTAAATTATATATTAAATATATTCATATTTGTGATCAAAATTAAGATATATAATATATATCAATAAAGTGGGCAATCTCACAAACTAAGTTATAAATGTATACATGTCTAAAAACAGTGTTCCAAAATATGTGAAGTGAAAACTATCAGGATTAAAGGGAAAAAAATTAACAAAAAGTGGTGGATAATTTGTGATATCCCACTTTCAAGAAAAAATGAAATTACTAGCCCAAATTCATGTAAAACAATCTGACTTGAACAACAATATAACTACACTAGGTCTACAGGACTATACAGAATATTCTGCCCCAAAGAGTAGAATACATATTTTTCTCCACTGTGTAGGAAACATTGTACAGGACTTGCCATTTTAAAGCCATAAAAATATCAATAAATTTAAAAGCACTGAAATCAGGACAATGATCTTTTGTAACTACAATGAAATTAAGTTAAACAAAACAAAATTTAAAAATTTGCAAACATGTAGCAATTTGACAGTGTACTCTTTAGGAAGAAAAAAAATAAAAAATAGTTTAGGTGGATAAAAATGAAAGCAAACATGCCTGAATTTATGAGGTGCAGCTAAAGTAGCCCTCAGGAGAAAATTCATAACCACAACAGCCTACATTATAAAAGAAAAACTGCCCAAACCAAAACCTAACTTTATGCAGTAACTAGACAAAGAAAAGTAAACTGTAATCAAATTGCACTGGGGATGAATTTTGATAAAGAATAGAGCAAGAATAAAAGAAATATACAAAAGAAAGAATTAAGAAAACATCTGGGTTGTTCAAAGGATTTACAAAATTGATTGTTCAATTAACCAAGAAAGAGAGAGAGAGAGAGAGAGTACTCAAGTTAACAAATATCAAAAATGGGCTGGGGATGTGGCTCAAGCAGTAGCGCGCTTGCCTGGCATGCGTGCGGCCCAGGTTCGATCCTCAGCACCACATACCAACAAAGATGTTGTGTCCACCGAGAACTAAAAAATAAATATTAAAAATTCTCTCTCTCTCTCACTCTCTCTCCTCTCTCACTCTCTCTTTTTAAAAAATAAATAAATAAATAAATATCAAAAATAAAAGTGAGAGCATCAAAACAGACTCCACAAAAAAATTTAGAGAATTTTAAAGGCATATTATGAACAACTAAATGTGAACAAATTCCTATAAAACTTCCATCAAAACTGACTTAGACATAGAAAGTCTAAAAAGACTTAATAAGAGATTGAATCAGTAAAAAACACAATAAAAACATCCGTATCAGAGCTTAGCATTGTTGGCGCATGCCTGTATCCCAGTGACTTGGGAGGCTGAGGCAGGAGGATCATGAGGTCAAAGACAGCCTCAGGAAAAGCAAGGCACTGAGCAACTCAGGGAGACCCTGTCTCTAAATAAAACACAAAATAGGGCTGGGGATGTTGCTCTGTGGTCAAGGGCCCCTGAGTTCAATATGGTACCAAACAACAACAACAAAAATCCTATAAGAAATGTGAAGTGAAACCATCAAACTATATCTAACTCTAAAAGCAGATATATAGCTTTATGTGAATTAAATTCTAATGTCTCTATCAAAGAACTATTTAAATAAAAAAAATTCAGCTTTTATGCAGGATATAGCACCAATCAATCATTATAATTTTTGAAGCTGAACAATAAATATTCAAAGCAAAATTATCTAAATTTCCATTTATGGTAGTATCAAACATTAAATTCATAGCAAAAAATTACAAATATGTCTTGTAAGCAGAAAATACTATAGAAAATGTTGAAAAGACTAAGTAGGCATCCATTATTTATTGATAAGATTTAATGTTACTGAAATGGTAAAATGCAAGTTGATTTATATACCAATGTAAACCTTACCAAAATTCCCACATGCCATTTTTGAAAAAGATGGAATGGTAAGCCTAAAGTGAACATAGAAGTTCAGTCAACCTCAAATATGAAATACAGGTTTTCTTCAAGAAAAATATAAAGAACAAAATTGGAAGACTCACCCCAATTTTAAAGCTCAGTATAAAGTTTCAGTTCTAAAGAAAGAGGATCCTGATTCCTCACCCTGTTCAAAATCAATTCAAAAGGGGTAAAAGACCTGACTGTAAAACTACAAAATAAACAAGAGAAAGCAATTTAAGCTCTGGTAAGGACATCAAATGTTTTGGAAATAGTTTCAAAATCAAAAATGAATAAATAAAATAAAAATGGCATTAAACTAAAAACCTGATTTACAGCAAAGAAAAAAAGTGGAATCTCTATAAAATGGGAGAAACTCTTTGCCCAGTATGCATTTGATACAAGCTTCATATTTAGAATACATAAAGAACACAAAAATAATAAAACAAAACAAACAATCAAAAACTAAGTAATGCCATTTAAAATTAGGCAAACAAAGTAGACAGTTTTCAAAAGAAGAAACAAAAAGTTCCAGTAAACATATAAAAATGTTCAATATAATTAGCCTTCAGGAAAATGCAAATCAAAAATACAATGTGGAAGACTGGGGAAATAGCTCAGTTTGTAGAGTGCTTACCTTGCATGCACAAGGCCCTGAATTCAGTCCCAGCACCACAAGAAAAAAAATACATGAGGTATCATCTCATCCCAGTCAAAATGGATAACTTAGAAATGTGACAACCACTGAGGTGGATGTGGAGAAAAATCAAAACTTATGCATGGGTGTGTGCAAGTAAATTGGGTAGCTCATATAAAAAACTATGCATATTACTCAAAAAACTAACAATAGCTGTGATCATGGCACACAACTAATCCCATATATTTAAGAAGCTAAAGGAGAGGATTACAAGTTTAAGGCCAACTTGTGCAAGTTCAAGGTCAGAGAGGGCAAAACCCTGTCTCCAATAAAAAAGAAATATGCTGGAAGCCAGAAATGGTGATAAATGCCTGTAAAGTAGGCAACTTGGGAGACTACAGTAGGAGGATCCTGAATCTGCTGTGAGGTTAAAGAAACTTAAAGTAATGCTCTCTCAAAATAAATTAATAATAATAATAATAATAATAATAAATAAGGCACTGTGATGTAGTCTAATGGTGAAATGTTTGCCAAGCAGATGAGGCTTTGGTAAAGTCTTCAGTATCTCAACTAAATAATACTAAAATAGAATTACCTTATGATTCAGGTATCCCACTTGGGGGTATGTAATGAAAACAATAAAACACTCATCTGATAACTGGATGCCCATCTTTATTGAGGCACTTCCTAGTTGAAATAATATGGAATCGCATAAAAATTCTGGGACAGATGGATAAAGAAAATATGGCATATATGTAGGCATACATCCATAAAAAT
This sequence comes from Spermophilus citellus, assembly GCF_964194105.1. NCBI lineage: Eukaryota > Metazoa > Chordata > Mammalia > Rodentia > Sciuridae > Spermophilus > Spermophilus citellus. The sequence goes on from NC_138201.1 coordinate 20,626,524, forward strand.
CAAATCCTGCCACTTGCAACAATTGGGTGAAATTGGAGGGTAGTGTGGTAAAATGAAATAAAACCAGACACAGAAATACAAACACTGCATGCTGTCCCGCATGTGGGGGCGGCTAAACCTGAACTTAGGTTGGTAATTTTTAAAGGTTAAAGAGTGGAGGTGGGAAATGAGAAAGGGATTTCATCAGTGGATGTGGCATATGTGTTAAAATACCAAGCAGAGACCCTTTATTGTGTATATATAGTACATCTTCACAAAGCTATTTTTAAAATGTTACTGTAATCAGTACAGAGTCACGATTACAAAATGATTAAATGGAATAATATTGCCAGGCATGGTTGTGGATGCCTATAGTACCAGCAACTCAGGGGACTGAGGAAGAAGAATTGACAATTTGAGGTCACCCTTGGGAACATAGCAAGATATTGTCTCAAAACCAAAAAAAAATGAACTGGGCATATATCTCAGTGGTAGAGTGTTCCTAGATTCAAATTCATTATTGCAAAAAGAAATAAGAATACAATTTAGAAATAGACCCTTAAATTTATGGTCGATTATTTTTCAAGGAGAATGCCAAGACATTACAGGAAAAATGTTTTCAAATCATCTGGAACAACTATCCATATAAAACTTGGAACATGATCTCAAACACTATTTCACACTTTTCACAATTAATTTTATATGGAAGAAAAGTGTAAATATGAGAATTTAAACTACAAGATTCTTAGCAGAAAACATGTAAAAATCTCATGATCCTGCATTGAACAATAGATTCTTAGTAAAGACAAATTTTCTTTGTTTCTTTTTGGTACCAGGGATTTGAAAGGTTAATAAAATAGGTACTTGTCACTCCATTTTTCTATATGCTTAACAAAACATTGTTGAAATCTTAAGAACTGTTTGCTAATCTTGTTCCCACAATGTGCTGTCCCCAACTGTGAACTGTTTGTTAATCTTGTTCCCAGAATGAGCTGTCCCCAACTGCCAAACTACAAAATGTAACTTCTCTCCCTACCCTCTCCAAGAAAAGTATATAAGCTCTGCTTAAGCTGTTCTCAGGGCTCTATCTCTCTTTGCTATAGTGAGCTCTGAGCCCCAGCATGCTGGTCTCCAAATAAACCCTCCCTTCTGCTGTTGCATAAGACAGTCTCTTGTGGTCTCTTCCTCCGACGTTTCACCAGACCCTTACAGATGGAACCCAGGGGAGCTTAGCTACTGAGAAACATTCCCAGCCCTTTTAAAAATTTTAATTAGAGCCCAATTGCTAAGTCTGGCTTTGAACATGTGATCCTCCTGCCTCAGCCTCCCAAACAGCTGGGATTAGAGGCAGGTGCCAAAAGATACTGCTTATAATGTCACATATTTAGAAAGTATCTACAGGATTTTAGATATGAGGTTTATGATGTGGCATAATAAATTTTGTGAACGGTAAAGAAAAATATATTTATAATTTAGCCAATATGTTTTTTTAACTATAGACTTCATCTAGCCTTCCGTATATACTATTTGAAATTTCACTGTTCCCAATGGGGACTTCTATCTGAAAAACTCCAACCACATTTACCTTGTATAAGTCAAACCTGGACATCCATTTTTCTTAATCTATAGACTTAAATAAAATTGAAATTTCTCAAGAGTAAAGATTATTCCTCTAGAGCCAAATGATCCATAGCATTGTGTGGAATCATATTAGCTGAAGGGCTGTAAAAGAAATAATATTAACTAATTACCTTCAGACCCCAAATAACATCTGTATACTTGTCGCTTCTTCATGTAGTCATGAATGTATCGTTGAGTCAAAAAAAGAGAAATCTTATAATTTTGTGGGCATAGTTTTTAACAAATTATGAATTATCATGAAAATGGTTCTCATTTTCACCAAACTCACAGAAGTGTCAAAAGAGTCAAGATTAAGCCTATTACATTGAGAAATGTCTTTGTTCCTTTATTAATTATTTGTTGGTACTGGAAATTGAACTCTGGGGTGCTTTACCCCTGAGCTACATTTTTAAATTTTATTTTTTATTTTTGAATTTCAGTTACACATAACATTAATGTTTACTTTGACATGAAATCATACCACTTTTAAATGGGGATTATTCTATCTGAGTGGCGTGATTAAAATAAATACAAATATTATACAGTCATAACCACATCCAAAGTAATGAAAATTTCCTCAACTGTTTTTATGACTTTTATGCCTCTAGCTATTACACAAAGGACTTTGATCCTTTTTTAATTTTATTTTTGTACATGATGTGATGTACATATCCAAATACATTTTTTCTTCTTGTGGATATCTAGTCATCTCAGGGGCATTTTTGCTTCAGCTTTTACTCTTGAAAAATATAAGCAGTGTGTGTGTGTGTGTGTGTGTGTGTGTGTAATCCCTCTGAACACCAGTTACAAATTGCTGCCCATGCAGGTCAGGCAAATTGCTGCCCACGCAGTTACAAATTGCCAGCCCCTTTGATTTACATAATTTTTAAGAGTTACAATATTTTCAGATATATATTCATTACCTAAGATATTGAGTGCATTGTTTAAAATATTTTCCTGTAACCTTTGCCAATCACGATTAAGCTTTTACATTTTCACCTCAATCAATAAGTGCTAGACTACACAACTCGACTACATGTATCTTGACCTATTATTAACTTTTAACTTTAAATCACACGTATAATTATATCATTAACCTTTAACTTTAAAGCATACCTATGATTATTGGTAAGATTTCTTACTTCTAAAGTCCCAATAAAACACTTAAAGTAGTTAAAGCCTATTACTTAAAAGCACTTTTCTGAAGTGCTTCTAAAATGAATGTATATTAATTTTATATTATTCTATTTTTAATTCCAAAGGTAATTTTCTTTTTCATATGACCTATTTAACTGCTTTCTTTAAGAGTGTCTTTGATACTTTTCCAAAATACAACTATTCTTATGTTTTTGTAATCTTTAACATAAGAGCAGGCTCTTCAACACAGCCCATTTACCATTAATATTAACAATGTGTTTCCCATTTTTATCATGAATTCCTGTGTAAGGCAAAGGAGGGCCTGTTAGTGAGGGGAAATGTAAGTTGTACAGATTATAGATTTAGAATGTGGGGCTTAGTGCCAATTGTTAAGTTTTTCTCAAGAACCTTGAGATTTGTAAGATTTTCTTCATAAATTTTTGAGGAATAACGCTATTGTTTGTGTCCCGAGAGATATTAAAACACATCTCCAGGCATGTCTTAAGTGTATCTTTAGTCTCATTTTGGGAATTTTCCTGCCATTTCCATCAACATGTACTTTTATTATTGATTGATGTATACCCTATTATCCATATCATCAGTATCATAAACAATACATTTAACGTTCCCCATGGTTTCAGTTTCCAAATGGTGTAGCTCTGCCACACCATCCCCCATGCTGTGACCCTGTCAGACAGAGGGTGCAGGAACAACTTAACCACATTATCTATAAGACACCAGCTATTTTCCATATGACTTCTGTGGAACTTGTGATTGAATCTTGACTTCCAGCATATAGTAGGTCAATTAGTTGTCACTGGATAACAAGTCATTCTAGAACTTATTGGCTCACTCGACCCCTGAGCCAAATCCCCAGCAGTATTTTGTATTTTATTTAAAGAAGTGCTTAGCACTTCCTTGCTGAAGCTGGCATGGAACTCATGATCCTTCTGCTTCAGCCTTCCAGGACCCTGGGATTACAGGAGTGCACCACTGCACTCAGCTCTGTTCACAATTTTAATGCCAGCATTCCCTCTTTGCCTTATCAACTATTTTTATGCTATATTTCAAATGGATGCAGTATTTCTAATTTTTCCTCCAAGAACTGGATGACAGTTTATAGATTTTGCTTTCTCTTTGTGAGCATTTCACATGAGAAAAAAGCAGACACAATGAGTTTATTAGAAGTAATGTGAAGGAAGAAAAAGGTGACACTTTAAACAGAGAGAATGTGTCCTCTCTGTAAAGAGAAGAGCATGGCTCTCTTTCTCTCCATTTTTATTAGAGATCCAAAAAAAGATTCTAAAGAATCCTGCCCAGGTACACTTTTTGACTTTGGACTGACAGCAGGATAATATCAAACTCTAAGTATCCAGTGCCATGAAAACTTTAGGTTAATTAGCCTCATGTTCATGATTTATAATTGAATTCTTAATCATAAACTCTTGCAGATTTTATGGTTAGTAGGAATTATCTTTATTTCCCTGAGTTCCAGAATCTGGTCTTTAACAAGATCACAAAAGTCTCCCCTTTAGTGTAACTTGTGTTCCTCTTACAAACATTATTTTGAAACAGCATTTCTCCTGCAGGTAATAGTTTGTTAAAGAATGTAACACATCCTGTCCAGTTAATCCAGAAAGGGTGCAAGTAAATTGCTTCTTGGAAAATAAAGCTTAGGGTCAATGTGTTGAGCCTATTTATTTATTTATTATGCTGTGTGTTGAAATCAGAGCTAGTCGACCACTGAGCTACATCACCAGCTCCTTTTTTATATTTTATTTACACACAAGATCTCATTGATTTGCTTAGTGCCTGGCTGATACGTTGCTGAGAATGGCTCTAAATTCATGATTCTCCTGTCTCACCCTCCCAAGCTGCTGGGAATACAGGTATGTGGCACCATGCCCAACCTACCATTTACCTTAAAGGTACTTCAGTTCTTTTACCAAGTTCTGTGAAAAATACTACAATGAAAATATAGTCTTTTCTATGATCTAATGACTCCAATTTTTTTAGATACATACCCAGAATTACTACTACTGAATCATATGACATTTTTATTTTAACTTATTGAAGAACCTTAATACCATTTTCAAAAATAGCGTTATTCAATTTATATTCTCACCAGAATTTTTACAAGTGAATCTTTATATCCATGCTCATATGTTCTGGATTACCTACTATCTTTCAGATTTTTATTTTTTACTTCTAAATATTTTATTATTTATTTACTAGTCATATAGACAAATAACTTTTATTTTATTTATTTGTTTTTATGTGGTTCTGATGCTTGAACACAGTGCCTCCCATGTGCTAGGGAAGCACTCTATAACTGAGCCAGAACCCCAGCCCCTATCTTTCAGGTTTTTATCATAGGCATTCTGACAAGACTGCTTAGGGTGAAGGAAAGTTTTCATTTGACTGATGCATTAAATTTCTGAGGCAAGTGTGTTATATTCCAGGCTGTCAAGTAGCTAGAAGAAGAGTGTACTGTATTTTCTGTGGTGAAACAGGAATCTGTGATTTCTAACACAATTTTAACACTACTGCTGCAAATTTAAGTTTTGGTAAGTAGTTACAAACAATGCAAATCCAACTATTTGTAATGTATGAATATTTGCACATGCTCAGTCTCTGTTGCTTATAGAAATTGGATGTTTAGGATATACTCCCTAGAACAGAAGTCACTAATTTTAGATGCTCAGTACATGGAGAACCTACTTCTGAAAACAACTGGAAGGCCTGGAATTATTACTGGGGTGAACAAGGGTAGGTCAGGGCTCAGAAAGTGCTCAAATATTCTTGAGTCTATCAGTAGTTTTGTTTAATTTTCCCCTTTGGTACCTATAATTGAGTTGAGAGAGAAGCAATTCTTCCAGCAACAGAAGTTAGCAAAACCACTGGAACTTAGGCCTAGAGCAGATGACTAGAAACTTTCTCTAGAAACTTCCAGATGACTGGGAGCAAAAAGTAACAATCAGCATTTTGAAGATCATTCTCAGAAAACACCATAAAGAGTAGCAGAAATATCTGAAGGATTCACAATTCGGAATTCATTTTTTAATGTGTTGATCATTTTATTATGGAGTCACTAGAGTCTCTTTTATAGTCTGAATACTATGAAATAATTAAATATGTAATGTAAAATATTTTCTCCTGCTCAGCAACTTGTTGTTTTAAAAAATATTTTCACATGTATGACCTCCTCAGCAGCCACATGAATGTTTATAGCAGCTCAATTTGCAAAGGCTAGACTATGGGCCAACCTAGGTGGTTCTCAAAAGATGAATGGATAAAGAAAATGTGGTATATATAACCAATGGAATATTAGTCAGGTTGAAAGTAGGCTAAAATTATGGCATTTTCTAGTAAATGGTTGGAGTTGGAGAATATCATGCTAAGTGAAATAAGCCAGTCTCGAAAAATCAAAGACAAATGTTTTCTCTATTATGCTGATGCTAATTCAGGAGGGAGGGGGCACTGGGGCAGAATCGCTTTACCTTACATTAGGTTGAGGGAAGTGATGGGAGGGAGGGGAGAGGGATGTGGGAATAGGAAAGATAGTAGTACATTGAAACAGACATCATTACTGGATGTATATATATTTGACTACATGACTAATATGATTCTGCAACATGTACACTCAGAAAAATGAGAAATGATATCCCATCCAAGTATGATATACCAAAGGTGTGTGTGTGTGTGTGTGTGTGTATATGTGTATATATATATATATATATATATATATATATATATATATATATATATATGCATTCTACTGTCATGGGGATCAAAGAGGGTCTGGGGATGTGGCTTAGTGGTTAAGAACACCTTGTACTAAAATGAGTGAGAGAGAAAATAGGAAGACAAATCAGAAGGCAGGATGGATCCACACAATTCCAACAAGTTTCCCATAACTCCTGCCCTCGTTACCAAGTACTTAGGGTCTGTGTGATATTGGTCCATCTCTGAAAATTTGAAAAAAATATTTTTTCTTATGATCTGGAGACATAAAAATGGACTTGCAAATTGCTACCAGGCCTGGTAGAATGGATCGGAAACAGTAGTCACATCCCATAGAATTCCAAAGTTATTACTCTAATTGAACCAGTTCAGCTAAGTTCCCAGCAAATGTGACTGCCATTGGGGTAACGGTTCAGAGACCACATTGCTCCATTTTTTGATGAGTGTGAGGTCAGCCTGGGCAACAGAGTCCACCACTGTCTCAAGAAAGAAAAAAGAGGGGGAGCCTTGGTGAGGGTGTAGCTCAGTGGTAAAGCAGCCTTGGGTTCAATCCCCTGTGGAGACCAGTGACAGTGATTGGGAGACAAGTGTCTGAGATGGAGGTCTCTAATGACGTCATGGCAGTGGCATGCTTGGTGACTGGAAAAGTTTCTATGCAAATGTATAGGATGCCTGGTTGCTATGGCAATGCTCTCCATGGGGGAGACTCTGTTGTGGGAGACTTTTCAGCTTTGACCTTATTCTCAGGCACAACGTTCCTTGCTAAATCAACCACATGGTTCACCAGTTCCACTGTTTTAAAGGAAGCTTTAAAATAACTTTAAAGGATGGACTTTCTTGAGAGCTGCAGGGTGCTCTTAACATTGCACATTCCAACTATAGAATGTAACTGAGGAAATAGCTGCATACTGTTGCTAACTGTGTAACGTTCATAAATACAAAGAATAATGCTTACATAGTCTTTAATATGATCAATGAAAGATACACAATAAAGATTGCTGGTGTAATTCTTTCTTTTTTTATAGAGAATATTTTTAATATTTGTTCATTTATATTTTTAGTTTTTGGTGGACACAACATCTTGTATTTTATTTATATGTAGTGCTGAGGATCAAACCTAGTGCCCAACACATGCCAAGTGAGCATGCTACCACTTGAGCCACATCCCCAGCCCTCCTGGTATAATTCTTTAGACCTGCTGCTCCATCATAGAGCAGTGCTCCACCCGATCCCAGATGTTGTATCTTCTGCGTGTGTGACTCTTTATTTCTTCCAATGTCCCATCAAACCCTGCCAGAACCTGCTAGTTTGGCCACACTTGTCACAGCAATCCCCAGTAGCAAAAAATAAATAAATAAAAACCATCAATGTCTAATTAAATCACTTCATATGTTTTTTGATATGTTAAAATAAGGTATATGAAAACTAAAAATTTTTATAAAATCTGATGTACTTCTCAGAATATTTAATAGTCTAACATTTTCTAATTCATTAAATATGAAAAAATCAGAGTTCTATCTGGGCATCCTGAAATGTGTAAACATAGTCACTGATAATCACAGAGGAAAAAATAAAATACCAACTACAGAAATACAGATATTCTCTATCTCAACATTTGCCTTGGGTTGACTACTGCTATTTTGATTATCTGGTCCCATCTGTAAGTATCCATACCCAATTGCAAATATAATGAAAGTTACTAATCCCATCTGATCAACAACTGGTATATATTTTCGCCTAAGAATTGGCTAATATTTTGTTTTCTCTATTTCAATAGCATTCTAATGCAAATTGTCCTTATCACTAACTGGACCAAATAAATTTTCAGACTACTCATGAGCTTTTCACAAATGACCTGAGCAGAGAATCACAGCATCAGGTTTTTGCAGGAGCACATCGTAAATTGCTGACATCCTCCACCAAGGCTGCTTGATACTCCTCAAAGACAGAAAAATCTGACACCTTTTAGACTGCACTGGACCATGTGGTAACGTGTTCTTCACTTATCAGTTTCACTTGAGCTCCCCAATGACATCATCTATAAATCAGAGACCTCCATATGGAATTCCTCCACCAAAAGGCTCTGAAAACACAGGCACGTTTAACACCTTCAGAGACTCCTGCAAAATAGAAGCTTTCACAAACTCTTTATGATAAGGACATTATGGCCACTTGTGAAGACTACCAATTACTGAGGTTCCCAGAGCAGGAAGCTGCCCCTCATGGACCATGCTATATTATTATTTTTAAAAACCATACACTTGATTTTTATTTAATCGGTGAATTTTACGGAGTTCCTGAATTAGTAAACCATGCCTGAGAATCCAAAGAGGAAAATAATATAATGGACAAGCCCATTCACCCATCATACGGTTTATTAAAACTCGGTTTCTAATGCATTTTTCTTGGGGGTACTGGGAATTGAACTCAGTGGCACTCAACCACTCAGCCACCTCCCAGCCTTCTTTTTTATTGATTATTTGAGTTACTTCTTAGAGACAGTCTCACTGAGTTCTTTACTCCATGTTATCCAGGGAGGCCACCTTACAAATCACAACCCGTGGGCTAAGGTTGTGGTTCAGTGGTTGACAATGTGCCTAGCATGTGGGAAGCACTGGGTTTGATTCTTAGGGAAAAAATTTATATATATATAATTTTTAATAAAATGAAAAGATGGGCTGGGGATGTGACTCAAATGGTAGCATGCGTGCTCACCTGGCATGCGTGGGGTGCTGGGTTCAATCCTCAGCAACACATAAAAATGAAATAAAGATGTTGTGTCCACTGAAAACTAAAAAATAAATATTAAAAAATTCTTTCTCTCTTTAAAAAAAAAAGTGGAAAAAAAATCACAATCCTCCTGCCTCAGAATCTTGAGCCACTGGTATTTCAGGTGTATACCACAGCACCTGGGGATGCTCAAGAATTTTGAGAATTTCAGAGTCTTTTATAAAATTTCAACAATAGTGGAATCTAAGCCTGCTGCAAGTCTTTAAAACTTCTAGTACACTGTACCATTAAAAAAACCTCTCCATGTTTATCTCAGTTTGTTCCATGTAAGCATCACACTACAAAAGTTTGTGAGAAAATGCATCCATGAAGGAAAATATGTGGTTCAAGGCCCAAGAGGTTACTTGTTATTATGTTTGGACCCCAAATTATGTCTTTGGTATGACAAAGAATATTTTAATTCTCATTTAATCATTGTACATTCTCACTATTTGCTCGGCTACAAACCCAAATACATCAGAAGGTAGCCACCCACCTGCCAGCTCACATGACAACACTACTCTCCAAAAGAGACAGGCAGGTCCTGTCAGGAGATTCTGTCGCCCTCCTAAAAGTCTGATTCCTACACTGATGTACTCACCAAGACTGAACTCCTACAAAGAATGCCCACACCCCAGGACAGCTGCATTCACTCCAGTCCCTCACACTGCCCAGGAGCAAGCCTGCAATGGATTTATTACACAGAAGTCCAGACTACATCAAGTGCTCACACACCTCTATGCAATATTTCTACTAAATCAAAAACGTAAAACTAGGAAATTGCCACACTGACTCATTAGCTGCAAAGAAAGTTTTTAGAAATCCTGGGAAGTGTTCAAAACTATCTTTTAAAGGTGAAGTTTTACTGGATGGCTTATGCTGTATTTATCAAAAACAGAAGGGCCACAGCACACTCTTTTGGCCTTGCTCTCCAAGTGAACACCGAGACACACCAAAAGGCTGGAACAGAGATAGCAGTGACAATCAACCCATCTTTGGCATGTTGGCAAACTTCAATATTTGGACACAAGTATGTAAGGAACTCTTACCAATGATCACACAAGATCCATGACACCTGAATAGCTTGTGGGTGAGATTTTGCTCAGGAGGCTTTGAATACTTAGGACAAGTAACTGAATCCTTCAGCCTGAGCAGAAACAGCACTCTCCACAGCAAGTACTACACAATATCATCTGGTTGGAGGCTGTACCTTTATTACTGATGTAGGGCACATGAGGCTAGACACCCAAGGAATGTTCCAGGAGCACATTGATTAGCTGCAGGGTTCTGAGGGGTATCACTTAAAATTTTTTGGATCACTGCTTGGAATTTCACTGATCTTTATTTACATCCAGTGGGACAGAGATGGAGGTTTATATTTTTTGTAGGGGTATACATAAAGGTGTTTTGTTGTTGATGTTGTTGTTGTTTTGATTAGTTCACAGAAAGTGCTTTGTGTACCAATTGTAAGATTGGTCAGAGGTCTTCCAAGCTTTGCCACAAAAGCAGAAGTCTGTGTTATAACCCACATTGAGATCTTTGCAAAATCTTTCCCTGACATTCTGTTGAAAGAAAATTATGGTGAAGGTCTCTTGAGAAGCTTATTTAAGATTATTTGGTGGAGAAGGGAGTGCCACTATATTTGGACATCAGACTGGGATGCTCCCTACCAAGCCTTTGGTCATGTAGTGTGTATTAAGAAAACCATCACACAATTTTTTCCAGGGCTACTGAGGTACTCTAAAACACAGAGAGAAATCAAGCCTGGGTTTTCTGGCATATTCCACCTAAGTATTATTCATGGGAAGAAAACCTAAGTTGGATGTAGTTTTTTTAAAAAAATTCACTGGTATAAAAGACCTGTAAGAAGGAAGAGATCAGCTGCAATTGTGGAGGAAACACCTGCAGAGCTACATCTGCTGATGTGGTTATCAGTGGGGTCCACACTCACAGCTGCAGCAAACTCACCACCTGAGCTACGGAGCGTTCAGTGCTACAATGCCTGCCTAGCATGCACAAGGCAGGATTCGGTCCCCAGAACTGGGAAAAGAAAAGAGAAAGCAACTGAAGTAGAGGGCAAAATATATTTTGAGAAAGTGCCTCTCTAAACAATATACACAAATGACATTGTTTTATAATTCTCTTTAATGTGCCTACATACAGCACAATACATGAGCCTTAGAACAAGCACAAGTGACAAGAGTGGTGGTCCCAGAGTCATCAACAGATCAATAAGCAATCAAGGAAAAGGAAGAGGCCAGCTGCAGGGAACACAGACACATCCCTATGGTCCCAGCTGCCAGCCTCACCCCATCTCAAAAAATAACAATTAAAAGGACTGTGGAGAAACTCAGTGGTAGAGCACTCCTGGGTGAAATCTGAACAAAGAAAGAAAGGAAAAAAGTTCAGAAGAGCCCTTTCACCAATCTGTACCAAAGGCTGGAGTAGAGAGGCCTAAACTAACATACATAATATGTAATGAAACATTAGACACAAAAGACTTAAAATATGGGAAAATGGAATCTAACAATAAGAGAAATTTAACCCAGAAAAACATGTTGCTTTCAAATCTTCATGCTGATGCAATGCTCCTCTCCAACCCAGGGTGCAGTTTTCTTACCTCTGAATACATAAAAAAAAAAAAAAGAAAGAAAAGAAATGAAGGCACACACCATTTTCACACACCTACAGTGGTTATCTCAAAATAAATAAAAATGAAATAAAATAAAGTTTTCCTCAAGTCTGAACAAGTTCAAATGGATCTGAAACAAGCAAAGTTTTCACCACATTTCTACATACAGGGCTTTTCTCCAGTGTGATTTCTTAAATGCTGTTCAAAGGGACCTGGAAAGTTGAAAGTGTTACTGCAATTTTTAAAGATAGAAAAAGGATTTTCACAAATGTGAATTCTTTTATGCCTTTCAAGAAAACTCTGAAAGCTGAATACTGCCCCACATGGCTTATCCTCAGATTTTCTACAGTATGAGTCCTTTCATACAACTGAACAAAACTAGAAAGGCTGAACCCTTTATATTTCTTACTTGCATAGGATTTATTCTTTTTATTCCAAAACAATATTCCCAGTCCTTAGGAAAAAAATGAGAAAACTAGAAGATTTCCCACATTTCTCACATTCACAGGGCTTCTCTGCATGAGTGTTTTCATATATAAGAAAGGAAATGAAGCTGACAGAATGTAGCAAATCCCCCAAATTCAGAGGCTTTGTTTTTCAATATGAGTGAAATGGTTTTGAAGGCAACAGGGAAAATGGAATGATTTGTGATATTTTTCACATTTAAAGAGTTATTCAGTTGGATGTGGTGGTGTATGCCTTTAATTCCTGAGACTCGAGAGGCTGATTCTGAAGAATCAGTGTTGGAGGCTAGCCTCAGCACCTTAGAAAGACCCTAAAAACTCAGCAAGTCCCTGTCTCAAAATAAAAAGTAAAAAGGAACTGGAATGTAGCTCAGTGGTCGAGCACCACCAGACTAAATCCCCAGTGGATCGATTGATCGATCTCTCTCTCTCTCTCTCTCTCTCACACACACACACACACACACACACACACACACACACATTCAGCAGTGTGAGCCTCTCTTGTCTTTGAGGATGACATGAAATATTGATTTACCATATTTCACATTCAAAGGGATTTTCTCCAGTAAACTTCCTACATGGATATGAGTGAAACAGTAATAACAGAAGAGTTTACCAATTGTTTTCATGCATACAATTTCTATGCAGTATGTGTTCTTTCACATGTATGAAGCAGACAAGATGTGGCAAAGGCTTCTCCACGTTGTTGACATTCATTGGGCTTCTCTCCAGTATGTGTTCTTCCATGAATCTGAAGGTAACTAGATCTAGCAAAGGCTTTGCCACACTGCTTACATTCTTAGGGCTTCTCTCCAGTATGAATTTGTTCATGTGAGTGAAGGTTAGAGGACTGAGTGAAGGCTTTGCCACACTGCTTACATTCATAGGGCTTCTCTCCAGTATGAGTGTTTTTATGCATCCGAAGGGAAAAGGCAGTAGTGTAGGCTTTTCCACATTGTTGACATTCATAGGGCTTCTCTCCAGTGTGTGTTCTTCCATGTCTGTTAAGCTGAGAGGATGTAGCAAAGGCTTTTCCACATTCTTTGCATTCATAGGGCTTCTCTCCAGTATGTGTTCTTCCATGTTTATGAAGCTGAGGGGATGTAGCAAAGGCTTTGCCACACTGCTTACATACATAGGGCTTCTCTCCAGTATGAGTTCTTTTATGTATGTGAAGGTCACCAGATCTAGCAAAGGCTTTGCCACACTGCTTACATTCATAGGGCTTCTCTCCAGTATGCACTCTTCCATGTATTTGAAGTTCACTGGATCTAGCAAAGGCTTTGCCACACTGCTTACAATCATAGGGCTTCTCTCCAGCATGCATTCTTCCATGTATGTGAAGACGACGGGATGAAGCAAATGTTTTTCCACATTCTTGACATCCAAAGGGTTTCTTTCTAATATGTGTTCTTCCATGAATCTGAAGGTGACTAGATGTAGCAAAGGCTTTTCCACACTGCTTACATTCATAGGGCTTCTCTCCAGTGTGTGTTCTTCCATGTCTGTTAAGCTGATGGTACATAGCAAAGGCTTTTCCACATTGTTTGCATTCATAAGGCTTCTCGCCAGTATGTGTTCTTCCATGAATCTGAAGGTAACTAGATCTAGCAAAGGCTTTTCCACACTGCTTACATTCATAGGGCTTCTCTCCAGTATGTGTACTTCCATGTGCATGAAGCTGACGGGATGTAGCAAAGGCTTTTCCACACTGCTTACATTCATAGGGCTTCTCTCCAGTATGAGTGTGTTTATGAATCCAAAGGTACAAGGCAGTAGTGTAGGCTTTTCCACATTGTTCACATTCATAGGGCTTCTCTCCAGTGTGTGTTCTTCCATGTCTGTTAAGGTGATAGGATGTAGCAAAGGCTTTTCCACATTCTTTGCATTCATAGGGCTTCTCTCCAGTATGTGTTCTTCCATGTTTACGAAGCTGACGGGATGTAGCAAAGGCTTTGCCACACTGCTTACATTCATAGGGCTTCTCTCCAGTGTGAGTTTTCTGATGTATTCTAAGTGATCTGGGATAAGCAAAGTCTTTCCCACATACCTTACATTTGAAATGTGCATTCCCTGTGTGCGTGATCCTGCGCTTTTGAAGACTTGTGTGTGAAATAAAGGTTTGACCATCTTGTTTACATTCATAGAGTTTCTCTCCAGAATGAGTTCTTTCATGTCTTCTAAATAAAGAGGAGAAATGAAAGGCTTTCCCACATACCTCACATTGAAAAGGTTTACCTCCACTGTGTGTTATCATGTGTCTTTGAACACCTGGGAGAGAAGAAGAGGCTTCACCACATTGTTGACATTCATAGGGTTGCCACCCAGGATGAGTTTTTTCATGTGTTTGAATGTCATTGGAACAACTGATGACTTTCCTAGATACTGTACTTTCACATGGTCTATCTCCAGTTTGTAACAACATTTGTGTGTGAACACTTTTGAGAGAAACCAGAGATTTCCTATATTGTTTAAATTCACATGGCTTCTCTTCACATTCCTCATGCTTATAGTTTTTGTGTCCAGAGTGAGATGTGATGTGCCTATGAAGGAATGAAGGACATATGAAATCTTTTGCACACATAATGAAGTCACATGGATTTAATCTATTAAAATTTGTCTTTGTTTGATTAAGAATTGGAATCGATTTGAAGGTTTCCCCACACTATTCTGTGGGGAAAGTTTCAAGTTTACCACAGGACTTCTTTGAAGAAGAAGTGACCAGCACATAATTGATACCTAACTCATTCACAGTTTTCTATTTATTTATAGGTCTTTACATTTCTACCAACATCACGTAAAGGATAGATTTTCTGACTTCTTAAAGTTCCCTTAAAATAAAGAGATTGAAAGGAAACAATCCTTTGCAACACAGCTTCTCTATGGCTATTATTCACATAGTCATATTCACATATGCAATTTCATAGTACTTTTTGCTTGTCAAATACTTTGAAAAGACTGAATACCTGTTACAGATAGGTATATATTTCTGGTAAAAAATATTATAAGAATAAATACATTTCCAATTATGCATACTTCTTCGGTTGGTTTGCTTTAAAAATTATATGACAGTTCTCAGATTCCCTCACAAATTCCTCTTGTGAGTACAGTTACCTTAGGTTGCTTCCACAGTTTTCAATCTGATCTTCAGTGGTCTTGTCTTCCCAATTGTTTCCTAAAATGAGACAACATAACAATCTTTATGAATATTTAGGAGCTAGAAATGCTTTGCCAAATTTTAGGTGACATTTATGCTTCAATAATTCAGCAACTGATTTCCTTTTCACCTTCTACATAAATGACTAAAATAAACATGAGTTCTCTATTTGATTAACTTTAAAACCAACATTATTACCTATAGAAGCCAGGTTTCTGAGGACTTCCCGCATCACATCTCTGTAAAGGTTCTTCTGGGAGGCATCCAGAAAAGCCCACTCCTCCTTGGTGAAGTTCACAGCCACATCCTCAAAGGTCACTGAGATCTAAAATATCCCACAAATGTATAGTGGAGGCCAGGAGAGAATGACAGCATGAGAAATCTGCACTCAACATGCATGATGTTCACATGATTCCCTGGCCTCCTGATTAATTCCATGATTTGGTCCATCAAATCTTTACTGCACTCAATTTCTTATACCCATTCCAACACTAGAAATTGGCTACTCAGAAGGCAAACATCATAGTGATTTATACCCTTCCTTTGGGGAGTTCACAGGAAGTAAGACAGGCTCCCAGATCACTCCTAACTTCTTTAATGGTTGCACCTCTATTACATGTCCTACAAATGTCCTGTGTGATACAGAGCTAATATAAGCACTTCTGATAGTACTTATCTTTAGAAAAGAAAGGTGATGAGTAGAAAAATGCACAAATCATGAAACTAAGCATTTGAGAGAGATTCTGTCAACTACAGTGGCTCCCTGTACCTACAAGGTTAATATAGGCAACATGGTATTTACTGATGTCTTGTTTCCTCTGAAAGGCTATTGTTCCATACTTAAAGAAATGCCTAGAACCAGCCCCCACTCCCACCCTCTGGGCATGGGGTCACTACGGAGATTCCTTCATAGACAACATTTAGACAACATTTCACAAATGTGGTCACAATGTGTTAACTGGAGATGGAGCTCATTCTGTGTGATTACACTAAGAACAACTAGAAGTTTGCAGGTGCTTTACTCCAGAACAAATTTAATCAACTAGCTTACTATTAAATGACCAAAACAAACATGAGTTCTCTATTTGATTAATTTAATTTATTTATTAATAAACACAACAATTTGATAATTTCTTGTGGTTACTGTCAAAGCAGAATGGGGTAAGTGGAAAGATGGCACGTGTCTTAGAAATAACTCTATGACCCAAAAATGTCACCATGGGCTGGAGATGTGGCTCAAGTGGTAGCGCGCTCGCCTGGCACGCGTGTGGCCCAGGTTCGATCCTCAGCACCACATACAAAGATGTTGTGTCCGCCGAATACTAAAAAATATTTTAAAAAATTCTCTTCTCTCTAAAAAAAAAAAAACAAACAAACAAAAATGTCATCTTCTCCAAACAACAGCTTTACAAAGTTTTATAACTCTCAAAACAATCTTCTTAATAAACAGCAGGTGCTATTTTTCTAAGTCTCACAGCAACAATGAATGTCCAATGATTGTCAAACTCTTCTTAACAGCAGCCAGTTCACTACCATGATGTACAGTCATGAGACACATACCAATGTTGTGCTCAAGGACATTTTGATCAAGCTTGGGCCACATATGCAATGCTTGTCTGTGGTGAAAGAGATTCATTGTGCCTGTAGCAATGGTGGTGCAAACAAACCTAAGGCAGAAGCTCTTCCACAGTGTGGTAAAGCAACAAGTTTGTAGCCCAGAATTCTGAACTATCAAACACAGTCTGCGTGTGAAAGAAGCCACCATTCACATCTGTTAGCATGATATGATGTCTGCACAGTGAAGGAACAAAGAAAATCTCCCTGCCACCTACACAGAAGCATACTCAAGGACTGAAACCATACAGAACCACCCCAAACAATGAAGAACCCACAATTACCCTCAGAGACATCAGCCCAACTCTGTCAGGACAATGATGCAGACAGGAGGGCTTCATGGACCTTCAACCAAACAGGAAGCACACTGAGGTCTCAGGGTCACAGCAACACTCTACAGGACATAAACCACACCCCTATAAGTGCACCACCAGTGAAATCCCATGTATGCTCAAAGAACATAAGAGCTAAAGCAGAAATCAGATCAGAAGAAACTGAAAAGCCTCCAGGGAAGGGGACATGAAACACAGGGCTCTGAACAGACACAGGATAAAGAGGTGACTCAAGAGAAAAGGTGACCATTTTGAAAGAAAAAAATATAAAAGTCCATCATAGGAAATTCATAGAGAACACCAGAGGTGGCGCTGTATTGGTATCTAAGTCATCCAACACACATTTCAGAAAAGAACAGCTAAAAGCAACCAATGAAACTGCCGCTTCAGAAAACCAGAGAAAGAAAAGCAAGGTAAACCTAAATTAACCACAGGTAGGTTGCCGCAGTCTGGCTGGGCACAATTCAGGAGCCACTTATCAAAAGAAAGGAACTTTATTTTTAGAACCACACATGCCAAACAAAAAAGCTCCCCAGGGAAAACCTTCAGAGCCCAACTGCCACCACCGGCTTCCCACAAGCCTCTCAACCTCCCCCACTCCTCCTGCTCTTGAGGCCGATTGGCTGGGTCACGTGGGTGGAGCCAAAAAAGTCCCCAAATGAGCAGCTCTGTAGTCTGAAAGGGCAGGGAAACAGTCCAATGAGCATCACCACAGAGGAGCCAATCAGCTAGAAGTTCCTGGGGCCGCTGTGAGCCGATCATCAGCTGGCAGTCTGAAAGTTTGCTGGGGCCCCTTCGGCTGTGGCTCTCAACATCTCCCCCTCTCTGTTTAAACAACAAGCATGTGGCTTAGGGACCGTGCCTGCCTTAGGTTGTCCAATAGTACATATGGTCCTTACCCGTTATTTAGAGTGGTACCACTGCAATTGGATCTTACCCGTCACTGACTACCGGTCCAATATACAGCCACACCTGTGGATAGGTCTTTGTACCAGCGGGGGGGGGGGTGAGGTTCTTTGCCTCACCTTTGTTGGCCCCCAAATTTTAGCTGAATGATCATGACAAGCAGAAGGGAGGAAGATACACCAAGCCAATGGACGGCTCCTTTTGGAAAAATTGTAGCACCAATGACATCATCAGCAAAAATACCCCAACGCTACCACAAGTTGCTGCAACAACAGATAGTTCACAAGGCATACAGGTGAGTTCACAATGCATACAAGTGATACATAGTCCAGGCAAGTTCTGCAACCAGTTCAGTGATGGCTATTGCAGAAGCTGTAGATTGGTTTTATCTTTGTCTTCACCAGCACTGGGATGAAGATAGGAATTCTGGCAATAATGGCTAAAGAAAAAATTCCAGAAGGCACATTCTGTAACATTCCAGAAGGCACTAAAAGAAAACAATTTTCTTAACAATTTACATTATCTTGAAGAGAATTATTAAATATAAAGAAAAGGAAAGGTGAAAGTAAACAAACAAATCTGTTAAGCTCCTTTTTTGTTAACATATTAAAACAATCCTCAACAGTTGTTTACCCAATTTAAAATAAAAAATTTAAATCACGTGAAAAAAAAACATTTAGATCCATTTTTTCATGAGCGCTCATCATATATGATATATAGACATACGTACATACAAACGTACAACATAAAACACAGGTGAGCACACAACACATAACATAATAGTAAAGGCCTTATAACTTTTTACAGGTGAAATCTCCATTGCAATGTTTAAAAACTCTATAGTCAAAAAATAGAACTGATCAGCAAAACATTAACCTAGGTCTGTATGAGCTCAAAAAACAAAATAGAACTTCATGATGTGGGAGGGCAATAATAAAATAGATATTGAAAAAAGCATCCTGGTTCTGTCGAAGATGTAAGGGTAGCCAAACTGGAGTTCTGGATATCAGCTGTTATGGATTTGAGCCAAGTCATCTTCTTTTTGGTCTGTAGAAATCGCTTTAGTTAGGGCTGGGGATGTGGCTCAAGCGGTAGCGCGCTCGCCTGGCATGCGTGCGGCCCGGTTTCAATCCTCAGCACCACATACAAAAACAAAAGATGTTATGTCCGCTGAGAACTAAAAAATAAATATTAAAAAATTCTCTCTCACTCTCTCTCTAAAAAAAAAAAGAAAAGAAAAGAAATTGCTTTAGTTAATCTCTCTGAAATCCAAATCGGCTGCTGTTCTCCCTATGGAAACACATAAACAGACCCCACAACTACAGACAATTACTGGGTCAGGACCTTTCCATTGTCCTGTTAGAATATCCTTCCAAAGTACCTTGGGCTTATGTACATTTTTTGGACACATATGCCTTTCTGCAGCACTAAGCCCTGATGAATCCAAATTTTAAAAGTTTAGAGTAAAAAGGGTTATTTTAAGTTTAACTTTCGGGAATATATACCACTTCCCAATTCCTTCTTTTTCTTTAATAAGTACATTTTAATAGTTTGTTGAGCTCTTTCAACTATGCCTTGTCCCTGTGGATTGTATGGGATTCTTGTTATATGAGTAATGCCAAATGTTGAGCAAAATTGTTTAAAAGAGGTTGAAGTATAACCAGGGGCATAATCTGTTTTGGAATGCCCACAGTGGCAAAATTTTGTAAGCAATGAGCTATAATATCTTTAGTTTTTTCTCCGGCATGAAGGGAGCCCATCAAAAATCCAGAAGAAGTATCAACTGTAACATGCAAATATTTTAATTTTTCAAATTCTGGCAAGTGTGTGACATCCATCTGCCAAATTTGGTTAGGTATCAGTCCTCTAGGATTGACTCCAAGATTAACTTGTGGTAAAAAGGTCACACAATTTTGACATTGTTTTATTATTTGTCTAGCTTGTTCCTTAGTTATTTTAAGACGCTTTTGTAAAGTATTAGCATTGACATGGAACCTTTTATGAAAATTTATAGCTTCTTCTAGTGTAGAGAAAATATGTATGTCATGTGTAGTTTTATCTGCTAAATCATTGCCCAAACTAAGGGCTCCAGGCAATCCTGTATGTGCCCTGATATGTCCTATAAAGAATGGATCTTTTCTGTCCCAGATTAGACTTTGTATAGTGGAAAGAAAAGAGAAAACAGTAGAGGAAGGGGAAATCTTACCAGCATCTTCAAGGGATACTATAGCATTAACTACATACTGACTATCGGAAAATAAATTAAATACAGAATCTTTAAACATCACAAAAGCTTGTAATACTGCATTAAGCTCTACCTTTTGGGCTGATTGTTTGGGTACTAAAAATGTAAAAGTTTGATCAGGGGTAACTATTGCTGCTGTACCATTATTTGACCCATCAGTGAATATATTTGGAGCATTCATGATAGGGGTTTTTCTTGTCATTTTTGGAAAAATTACAGGATGCAATGACCAAAAAGACAATAAAGGATTAGATGGTAAGTGGTTATAAAATGAAACACTAGAATTGCACATGATTGTTGCCCAAGTATTTAACTCATTAGCTAACTCATCAATTTGACCCATAGTATATGGAGTAATAATTTTATTGGGAGAAATTCCAAACACTCCCTTTGCTGCTTTTATTCCTTTGAGTATTAATTGTCCTACAGCCTCTGGATACCTACTAAGAATAGTGTTAGGAGAATAAGATAAATGTATCCATAATAATGGACCTTCTTGCCAAAATACTCCTGTAGGAATATATTTTGTTGGTAGTACAATAAATAATAAAGGCAAACTTATATCAATTCTATCCAAATGCATATTTTCCATATATGTTTCAATGATTTTTAATGCCTTTCTTGCTTCAGGCATTAACATTCGGGGTGAATTTGGATCTGATAGAACTTTTAGGATATCAAATAAAGGTCCCAACTCTCCTGTTGGTATACCTAGATAAGGCCTTATCCAATTTATGTCTCCTAATAACTTTTGAAAGTCGTTAAGTGATTTGAGTTGATCTACTCGTATTTGAATTTTTGGTGGACGGACCATGGTTGAGGATAATAGAACTCCTAAATAATTAATTGGAAAATTTAATTGTACTTTATCTATTGCTACCTCTAGATTATAATTTTTTAATAAGTTTGTGAGTGTGGCATAACATTCTAGCAATGTGTTTTTATCTTTGTGTACCAATAATACATCATCCATATAGTGAAATACTTGTAGTTCAGGATTTTGATTTCTAAGTGGCTGGATTACTTTGTTAACATAAATTTGAAACATACTTGGGCTGTTAGCCATCCCTTGAGGGAGTACTTTCCACTCATATCTCTGATCAGGTCCTTCATGATTCAGTGCAGGGATAGTAAATGCAAAATGTGGACTATCCTCAAGATGAATTGGAATTGAAAAAAAAAAACAATCTTTAATATCTATAACTAAAACATACCAAGTTTTTGGCAAAGCAGACAATTCAGGAATCCCCGATTGAGCAGGTTCCATAATAACCATCTCATTATTAATGGCTCTTAAATCTTGCAATAATCTCCATTTACCAGATTTCTTTCTGATGACAAAAATGGGAGTATTATGGGGAGATACAGAAGGTTGTATATGTCCTTCCTCTAATTGTTGTTTTACCAGGTCATGGGCTGCTTGTATCTTTTCTTTGGTCAGGGGACACTGAGGAACCCATACTGGTCTTTCTGATTTCCAAGTAATTTTTATTGACTTAGTGGCCCTTTGTGAAAATCCAACCCATGTCTGTCAATTCCTTGATCTATTTGTATTGGTGCTGCTATACATTGTTCTTGTTTTTCTAATCTTTTTCCTTTCCTAAAACCTTGTCTAGTCATGATAGTGGGTGCATTTTGGTTGATGTTATTTGTTAATGTCAAACCTAATTGATCTAGGACATCTCGTCCCCATAAATTTACGGGAAGATGATCCAATACATATGGCTGTATAGTTCCTTCACATCCTTCAGGATCCTTCCAATCTAATACCATTGCACTTCTATGGGGATTAGCCGCCACTCCCAGGCCTCGAAGTGTTTCAGTGGCTTGTTGTAATGGCCAATGTTTTGGCCATTCTTGATGAAAGATAATGCTAAGGTCTGCACCTGTATCAAGTAGCCCATTAAATTCATGTCCTTGAATATTTAGTTTTAGCATGGGGCGAGAATCTAAATTTAAAGAAAGCATAGCCCAATCTACACCTGTGGAGCCTAATCCCTTGGAACCTCTTTCTACAGTACGACTGGAAAATTTATCATGTATGCTGGGTATTATTAGTAACTGTGCTATTCTATCTCCTGGTGAAATTACTGATATACCCTTTGGAGAACTGGCTATAATTTTTATTTCACCTTCATAAATCGGGATCAATTACCCCAGGACTTATCATAAGTCCTTTTAGAGTAGAAGAGCTGTGTCCCAATAATAAGCCTACTGTTCCTTTAGGAAGAGGTCCTTTTACCCTTGTGGGAATGATTTGAACTCCCATCTCTGGAGTTAGTACTGATCTGGAGGAGGCGCAGATGTCCAACCCGGCGCTCCCTCTGGTTTGTCTGATGAGGGATCTGATGGACAATGTGTCCTGGGCACTACCCTGATGGAGTTGCTGGGTTCCTCCAGTGCTCCGTATATTTGTGGTTTGGGGCCCCGGAGCATTGGGAACCCCTGTCCATTTTTTGGCAATGGAGCCCGATGCCTTTCTCCATGATATCGTGGATAAACACCTGGTCCTTGTTCATTTTTTGATAATGGAGTACCCTCTATGGTGGTTTGAGAACGGCATTCATTAGCCCAATGTTTCCCTCTACAGCATCGTGGGCAAATACCCGGTATTCTACTCCTTTGATACCTAGTTTTGTTAAACCCTCCTCCTATGGGGCAATTCCTTTTAAATGTCCTGTTTGTTCACAATTGTAGCATGTTCTTGGCCTGGCATATAAAGCCTGTTTTACTGCAGCTGCCACGACTTGCCCTTGTTCATTAATGTCTCTGGCATCTAAAGCCTGTTTTACTGCAGCTGCCACGACTTGCCCTTGTTCATTAATGTCTCTGGCATCTAAAGCCTGTTTTACTGCAGCTGCCACGACTTGTCCTTGTTCATTAATGTCTCTACATAATTTAATATATGTGTTTAAATCTTCATGTTTCCATGGTCCAATGACTTCTCTGCACCAATGATTCGCTTGCTCGTAAGCCAGTTGTTTTATTAATGGCATTGCTTGTTCTGTATTCCCAAAAACTCTGGTAGCTGTTTGAATAAGCCTATCTACAAATTCAGCGTAAGGTTCATTAGCTCCTTGTATTACCTTAGATAATTGACCTTGTAAACCTCCATGCCCTTGTAATGTCTTCCATGCCCTAACCACATCTGAAACAATTTGTGCGTATACACCAGGATCATATGCAATTTGTTGCTGCTGATCCTCATAAGGTCCCTTTCCTAACAACATATCTAGATTTCTCTGAGGATAACCAGCTGCTGCATTTTGCCTAGCCGTCTCCTTGCAAAATTCCTCATTGGCAACCTTCCATAACAGGTATTGTCCTCCATTTAGCACAGCTTTACATATATTAGCCCAATCTGCTGGTGTCATGTTCAAGTTGGTAATGGATTCGACCATGCTTACAGTGAAGGGTGCTTGAGGACCATAGGTTGTTACAGTCTCTTTTAGCTGCTTCACTATTTTGAAATTTAAAGCATGGTGAATTCGCTGCCCTCCTGCCTCAAATACAGAGCATGTTAATATTTGAGATCCTGTCTCAGGATCCCAACTATCTACTGCAGGGGTTGGGGGCCTCCCAGCATATGGAGGTGGCCTTGTTGGTTGGTCACTTACGTCCTCTGGTGATAGAAAGGTGTTAGTAGCAGTCTCCTGTAGAGGTGGTGCTGTTGGTTGGACACTTACACCCTCTGGTGATAGAAAGGTGTTATTAGCAGTCTCCTGTTGTAAGTTTCCCCTGATGGCTTTTTCTGCTTTACACTTTCTTTCTCTGACTAGCTTAAGAGGCCTTTGGACTAAGCAAACAAGATACCAACATCCACAATGGCAATGTGCCAACTGGCAGAGTCCCTGGGCTTTTCTTTTCTATTCTTTTTAAATCTTCACCATGATGGTTCCATTGTGATATATTCAACAACTCCTCCTTAAAAAGCCATGGGCCACATCTTTGTATTGTATCAACATATGCCCTGACTGCTCTTGATTTTACTTGGATGCCTCCTTCCTCTAACAATTTACTTAACAGTCTTTCGGTTTGTTTTTTACTAATTTCTGATCCCATATTTCTACTATACTACAACCCAACAAGATGACGCCAAACAAAACCGAGATAGAATGAAATAAAAATGGTCAACAAAAAATCATTATACCCTATTTATCCTCCTGACATGTGCATCCGTCCTTTCTCCCTATCTGTTCCTCAGACGTAAACTTTTTCCTCAGATGTGAGCAGATTTTCCTCCGTGCTTGCCTAGTGCTTGGGAGAAACTGGGTTCAATCCTCACTGCCACATAAAAAGAAAGAAATAAAAAGTGTAAAATACACAATAATATTAAAGAAAAAAACAACAAGGACCGAATACCTACTAACAGTTTTAAAAGTGTCATCGTCAACCATGCATTAGGACTTCAGATTATCATAAATGTGCTTGACACAAATTAGACAACTTACAGAAACTGGACCATTTCTTTGAGAGAGACAATCTCCTACAACTTACACACAAGGGGAAATACTCAAAACAAATGAGCCCATGGCTGCTGAGAAAAACAAACTCAATAAATAATTACTTCCCAAAAAGGCAAGGCAAGGCTCTGACATCTCAAACAGGCTTCCATGAGACACATAAGAACTGCCACCAGTTTTCTACCTTTTTTCCCGAACATAAAAGCTGAGTTAACACCTCCTAAGTCTTCCTGAGGCATAAGTTACCATATTATCCAAATTAAATAGATAAAGAAAAGTATTAAATAGAAAAGAAAACTATGAATGATGCTCATAATCATAAATGCAAAATTTAATTATATATGCAAAAAACTGTACAATTGAGTCATCACACTCCAGGTGTCTATGCAAATGATGTGAAAATTATGGGCACAGGAACCCTCACTGCAGTGACTACAGCAGCCATATCCAGAACTGCCCAAAGCTAGATGCAAGGAATATGCACCTTTCAATACTGAGTGGACAAGCTGCAGTTTAACCACACCAAAGAGCATCACCCAGAAAATGAGCTCTGCAGCCTGGAAAGATACAGCACCCTTAAAGGCAGACTGGTAAGTGAGAGAAGCCAGTTTGAAATGGCCAAGTGCAGCAAGATTCCAAGTCAAGAACATTCTGAAAAAGACAATATTACAGATGCACTAGCAGAATTGATGGGGGCCAGGGACTTAGGGAGCAGAGAGGGAGGAAGGAATGAGGAGGAGTGATGAACAGGTGGAACATTGGATTCCCAGAGCAGTGAAACTCTTCTGTATGACATTATCTTGTATACGACATGACACACACAATCACATCACAAGGAAGGGGAACCCTAAAGTAAAGGATGAACTTTGGATTATCCTAAGTGTTGCTTCATCCATTCTCTTTATCAAATGTTCAACACTGGTTTAGTAACTAACAAACACCCTACACCAATGCAATATGTTGAAAACAGTAGAGACTATCAGCTGGAGAAAAGGCGTATTTGTTACTACGTGTAATGGTACATTTAATTGTCACCTTGATTGGATTAAAGGATGCCAATGATTAATGAGCTTCTGGGTGTGTCCATGAGGGTATGTCTACAAATGACGGGCATATGGGATAGTGAGCCAAACTGGAGAACCTCCTTAAGCTAGGCAGCACCATCCAATAGAACGGTGTCTTGGGTGGAACAAAATTCTTCACACACCCAAAGTGGACTCTGCCAGTGATTCTCTAGTGAGTTTCCAGAATCTTTGGTCTGGACTAGGGCTGCACCATTGATCCCCCTTGTTCTGAGGCTTCAGCCTCTGGGACTCTGCAGCTACTACTTCTCAAGCTCTCCAGCCTGCAGATGGCCACTGTGGACATCCACCTTCGGGTCAATTAGGCCAATCTAATGAATCCCCTTTGATAATCACACTTCCTCTTGATACTGTTCCTCTAGAGAACACTGACTAATAAACTATGCAAGCCTAAAATTGCTCATAAAAACAAAGTTTATCTAATAAAGAAGTAAATAAACTACCAAGCCATGAAGTTTTAAAAATGTAATCATAAGAAACAATATTATATGCTAAATACCTTTTTCATAATAATGCAAAAAATGAAGCAAAGAGGAAGAGTCATAATTACAAATTTTAAAAGTATGAACAAAAGCAAGAAAACTGATTTTCAATACTATTTTCATCTGGAAAGAAATTGGATGATAACTCTTCAAAACTCATTCCAACTACTGGTGTAGTGGTGTGCACCTGTAATTTCAGCCACTAGGGAGGTCAAGGCAGGGAAATGGAAAAAGTTTGAGGCCTGTCTCAGCAACATAGCAAGACACTCAGAAATTTAGTGAGAATGGTCTTCATCAAAAATAAAAAGGGGGTCTGGGACTGTAGCTGAGTGGCAAACCACTTGCTAACATGTGTGAGGCACTGGGTATGATCCTCAGCACCACAGAAAAATTAATACAATAAAGATATTCTGTCCATCTACAACTATACAAAATACTTTTTAAAAAAGAAAAAGAAAACATAAATAAATAAGAAGGGCTGAGGATGTGCTCAGTGGTCGAGTGACTGTAGATTTATTCCCCAGTAAAACACCTGCCCACCTCCAGAACGTTGCTTACAAATTGAAATTTATTTCTGGAAGATAACTAAGCATGAGCAAGTCCATGGCATCAATTCCCAGCACTCAGTAAGTAAGCAAATAAATAAACAACAGTCTACAATACTAATTCTCTTGGGCTGGAGAGCAGCTTGGTAAAATACATGTAATGAGAGATAAAAATGATTAGCATACATAAGGTACATAATTAGAGGCATAAAAACACAACAAAATCAGTGGAAAGACACCACACTTTCTCACAAAGAAGATTGAATGTTCCCATGTTCTAAACTCTCTGAAAAAACACTGAGCTTTTCAACAAATTCTGTGAAATTTAGGGCATGGTTTACTGTATTTTAGAGGTAAACTTAGAAAAACTATATCTAAAAATGGAAATAGTAGGGTTGGGATTCTGGCTCAGCAGTAGAGTGCTTGCCTAGCACGTGAGAGACCCTAGGTTTGATCCTCAGCACCACATAAAAATAAATAAATAGGTATTGTGTCCAACTACAGCCACAACAAAAAATACTCTTCAAAAAATTGAAAACAGTAAACTGCAACTAAGACCAGGCAAAACGTTGTACAGGACAGAGAGAATAGAGAGAGCATTTATGTTACTCCCAAGTTTCATAAGCTAAAAGGCTAGCTCCCAAAGGGGTGGCCCTACGAGGAGGCAGTTGGGAGGGAACAGGAATTAGGTGACATGGTGAGGGGATCAGCACCCTTATTTAGACACATGGATCTCTCCTTTGCAGAAAACAGGTGTCATTTACTCTTTCACTGATGTTCAGTGATTAAATGATTACAGTTGGGTATTCAAGGTATTGCCAAAATTGTCCTTAAAAATTACAATGAAGACGGGTGTGATGGTGCACACCTGTAACCCCAGCGGTACAGGAGTCTGAGGCCCTAGATGATGTAGCAAGACTCTGTCTCAAAACAAAGAATCTAAAAGGGGCTGGTGGTTAAGCACCTCTGGGTTCCATTTCTGATAACAAAAAACCACACAGTTAACATGAACCTGCCAAGTTCAAACAACAACAGTGAAAAACTGTCGTCCTTTGTCAAATTCATCACCTTGGGAAGGACAGATACTAGTTTTCATGAAATCACATTCATAAATTTGCCCACCACTATTTTTGTAGAATTGGACTCAAATTCTGCAGCAATAATGCAAGACAGACTTTCTCTGTATCTTACGTGGTATTTAGGAATCGAAGGTTGGATTTCAATTTGAAACCACTGAAAAGACAAATCTGAATCTTACAAACTTTCTATACATACTCAGGGGTAGCAACAGTTAAATTAGGTAATTAGATGTTTTCTTTTTCTTTTTTTCTTTTTTGCTTGATGCCCCCGAGATTAAACCCAGAGATATTTTACTACTGAGCCACATCCGCAGTCATTTTTATATTTTATTTTGAGACGCAGTCTCACCAGGTTGCATAAGGCCTCGCTAAGTTGCTAAGGCTGTCCTCAAATTTGCAACACTCCTGTCTCAGCCTCTGGAGCAGGAAGGATCACAGGTGTGCACCACTGTATCTGGCTGTAAACTGGGATTTTTAACAACAACAACAAAAAAAAAACGTGACGGGAGTTCATAACCCACTTGAATCAAACTGTGAAATATGGTATATTAAGAACTATGTAATGTTTTGAAAGAACCAACAATTAAAAAAAAAAGGTGGATTTTAACCCACGTCTCTATTGCCTCTTTAATAATAGTCCATCCCATTTGGCTCTGAATAAATAAACCTGGGCCTCAGATAAGTGAGTACATCATTTCAAAGTGATACACAGAAAGCTTTGGTGCTGAGGGAGCACAGATGTGTCAGGCTCAAGGGGCAGGGAACGTCCCTGACAGCTGGGACATGCTTCCTCCTGGTCTTGCTCATGGAAAGCATCCAGGATCACCCTCCCAGGCACCTGGACCACGACTCCAGTCTATGAGGCTTTTTAGCTTTGCACAGCTCTGCACTGGGGTGGGTGGTCCTTATGCTCTGGGAGAGGTTTTGCTCCTTCACACTGTGAGACTAAAAGGGCAGGAGTCACTGCTGACCTGGCCCCTCAGCACCAGCATCCACAGGCTGACTGTCCACCTGTCTCCAAGGATTGGGAACAGAGCTTGGGGAAAACAAGGTCCCAAGGAAGTAGCTGTTTAGATGAGGCCTTTTCCAGGAGATTCCTCAGCCCAGGGCCCCCAGCAGCTTCCCTGAGAGGCTGCACCCCACACCTCAGGCTGCCCTCTAGGAGCAGCTGACCCAGGGCCTGAAATTCTGTTCACCCTGCAAGGCATAGGGCACCTGTGGGCACTCTGCGGCAGCTCCAGGAGAGGACAGTGGCTGAGGACATGGGACTCTGGGAGGTGTCCAAAGGGAACCTCTGCCCAAGAAATCTGACATGGTGCCTATGCCTAAGGAAGATAAAAGGAGAA
This sequence comes from Spermophilus citellus, assembly GCF_964194105.1. Lineage (NCBI taxonomy): Eukaryota > Metazoa > Chordata > Mammalia > Rodentia > Sciuridae > Spermophilus > Spermophilus citellus. Next base: position 20,656,120 of record NC_138201.1, read on the forward strand.
GCACAAGATTTTTACAGCTGTGAACTCAAGTACTCTATACAGTTGCATCTACAAAGAACCTTCAGAGTACTTGACTTTGGCTAACTAAACCACCATGAGGATGGAAAGGCAGGGTTCTGTATGGGGAGCAAACATTATCTTGGGCTATCTTAAGCCCTTTAATAGCCAATCATCTTAATTTCTGTATCAGACCACAATCTCAAAACTTCTCAGAATATATCACTAGCCTTACCAGACGTCTCCAAAATCTACCAAAGCTCACAATGCAATAACAGACATACAGAAGAAATTTTTATTTTTTTTTCTGTACCCCACCAATCTGATGTTCCTACCAATGCAATTGGTTAATGCACTGATACACACTTTCTTTTATAAAAGTTCATGGAGGCCAGGCACAGTGGCACACAACTGTAATCCCAGCAGCTTGAGAGGCTAAGATAGGAGGATTGCTAAATTCAAAGCCAGACTCAACAACTTAGTGAGATCATGTCTGAAAATATAATACAAAAGAGCTGGGAATGTGGCTCAGTGTTTAAGTGCCCCTGGGTTCAATCCCTGGTATGAGGAAGGAAGGAAGGAAGGGAGGGAGGAAGGGAGGAAGGGGAAGGAAGGAAGAAACGCAGGAAGGCAGGAAGGCAGGAAGGCAGGAAGGAAGGAAGGAAGGAAGGAAGGATGGAAGGAAGGAAGGAAAATAAATAAGTAAAAGAAAGAAAAAAAGAAGTGATGTAATCTCTTCCAGGGAGGGACACACACATCATTCAGCGTAACTTGAATCCATGTTCCTTAGTATGATAATTAATATTTGGGTTAAAATGAACTATTTTCTGTAGCTGGGGGTGTCGATGCCTTTAAACCCAACAGATTGGGAAGCTGAGGCAGGAGGATCACAATTTTCAGGCCAGGCTGGGCACCATAGCCAGATCCTTTCTGAAAATCATACTGAAAAGAGCTGGGGATGAAGGACAGTCAAGGAATCAGACATTATTATAGTGACATCCCCTCTTTTCACAGAAAATTTTAACTGGGTTTCTCCAGAAATCTTCACCATGGCTAATTTTAGGACTGTCAACAAAAGAGTGTCCACAAAAAAAGTACAGTGTAGATAAACTTCCTATTTTTGTGTTGCCCTATTTTACGGGGCTGCTAGTCTGGAAGAAATCAGCACTCCAGGTGCTGGACTCCCCCTTACTAGTTTTTTACACACTTGTATCCAGAATAGTAGTTTGTAAAAATGTGCAAACAAGGCCTCTGACCTGGAGCTGGGCTTCACAGAGAAGTCACCAACTGGGCTCCATGGGAACAGCTGGTGGGGGAGGAAAGAAAGGGGAGAAGCAGCTCTCCCCTCCTCAGGTGCTGTCCTTGAAGGGTTAACTTGGCCAGAACAGAGAAAGAAAAACCTGCTTTTATGTGTGTGATGTGACAACTTGACTGTGGTGACTCCACTTTGTGAACTCAGCCATGACACTCAAAAAGCTCATGGATTCTTTTGTTCATGAAAATTCCCCAAGAACACAGAGTGATCTATGGGGCCAACTGGAGACTAACTGACCACAACTTTCAGGCTTGCTTAAGTTGCCTGGACCCCCAAACTTCCCTTTGGTGGTTTTTGTGCTTAAATATGGAGCCAACTGAAGGCAGGGGCACCACTCTGACCATCTCATTCTTTCAAGAGCAGAGTGTCTGCCACTGGCCAGCAATAAACGCTTAACTGGAATGAGACTGTGTGGTCTGAGAGTTATTTGGGTATACTGGTATTACAATGTGAACTTCTGAGCCCCTCCCCTTACATGCTGAGTATAAAATTCTGAAACCACCTGAACTCGGGGTTCAGGGGATGAATGGATTGATTACAGCAAAAGCATTGCCCTCTGAGTCTGGCTGCAGCCAGATAAAACTGTTCCAGCTATCTTCAGTGCCTTGCCTCCTTTGTCCCTACATCATTATTACCCTGTGTGCTTACCTAACTACAGGACTGGTGTGACTCTACATCATGGACTATCAAAAAAAGGAGCAATTATACTCTATTAATATAGCCCAGAATTCCATATCCCTGGGATCTATAAACAACCCCCTTATTCCCTTTAAAGCAGTTATTCTGACCAAACACAAGGAAGTGTTAAGTGATCATTCTTTCCCCTCAGGATAATATTCACAAATACAAAAGAAGTGCTTTCAAAAGTGTTCTTCTTGCCAGGGACATTGGCACAAGCCTGTAATCCCAGATACAGGGGAGACTGAAGCAGGAGGATCACAAATTGGAGGCCAGTCCAGATTCCAACACAAGGGGAAGGGAGGAAGGGGGGGAGGGAGGGGGGAAGGAAGATTGATTGATTCTTTCCAATATTTCACTAAGCGATAATGACAATTAGCAGACGGTGTCTATTTGAAACGAGTGGGAAGAAGGAATGTCTGGCTGAGCTGCGAGGTGGAGGAAAGGTGGCCTTTTAAAAGGCAGGAGGCGCCTGCAATTTGGAGGACCTCCACTGGGTGGAGCTCCACTAGGAGACGGAAGGTGCATTTGTGGCCCTGCTTCCTACACGTTGGGAAAAGTGAGTGCGGGCCACAGGTAGGAAGCAAAGGGGACACCTGGGACCTGAGCCACCCTTCCAAACCCAGGGAACCAGGGGACAGGGCACAGGGCCACCCGACAGCGGCGACTCCGCGCGCCACTCAGCAGCTCACCCGCCACGGGCCCCAAGGCAGGTGCTGACCGCGTACCTTCAGCGAACTCACCATTTTTGGCTTCTCTGGTGACCTGGCGTCCTCTGGAGGAACCTCCGGGCACCCGAGATCCCCGGGAACACGGGCAGCGCAGTCACCCGGGTCCCTGGAGCAGAGAACACGGGGCCTGGAGCAGGAGTAGCCAGTCGGTGAGGAAGAAAAGCCGGCTGGAGTGCGGAAGCCCGCCCTTCCCCTCCCTCTGCGCACTGATTGGACAGTTCCCCCCAGCGACCCGGATGGATGGCCTCCAGGCCCGCCTCTGGATAGTGACGGACAGCTAACGTCATCCAATAACTGGCTGAAATTGGGTAGAGTGACAGATTCTTGGCCCCAGCCGTTTTCAGGAGGAGCTTCCAGGCTGTGCTGGGAAGGAATCCAGGTGGGAAGCCTTGGCTTAGCCTCTGCGACAGAGGTGACACCTGCCGCTGAGCTAGGCTTTAGCCATAGAGGGCTTTTGGAGCAGGGTGGGGCCCTGGGTTTAACCTCAACAGAGAAACAAAGCACAGCTTCTCCTGGAGGCTGAGGCTGGAGGAGCCCAAGGTCAGGTCAGCACCTGCAAACAGTGAGACCCTGTCTTCAAATAAAATGAAAAGGTGGGGATGGAGCTCAGAGGACGGGGTCAAGCCCCATTGGGTTTATTCCCCAGTACCTTAAAAAAGAAAGAACGATATTTTGTTATATATTATATATATATTTTATATATAAAATATGAATTTTATATAATATATTCTATATATAAAATAGATATTTTATATATAAAATATGAATTTTATATAATATATTCTATATATAAAATAGATATTTTATATAATATATTTTATATATAAAAATATATTATATATATATAAAATATATTTTTATATATATAATATATTTTTTTTCTCACACCAAGTACATCTAATCAGAATATTATATATAATATATATTATATATAAAATGTATATATATATATATTTTACCCCAGCTGATGCGACCTCAAGTGACTTAGAAAGACACAGTCTCCAACTTTTTGAAACACTTTTTAAAGATATCATATATATGACCCATATATAATATCTAAAAATGAAAACAATTTGAAAACTATTTAGTAATTCTCCCCACCTCCTGGCCTCTGTTGCTTTGAGGAGGCTCCTGATCTATGAAAGGAAGCAACTGGGGTTGGCTCTGATGCCCAAGGCTCCCTCCCCAGCAGAAAGGGTGGGGGAGGAAGGAAGGCGATCCTCTAGGGCAGCAATGTGGGGTGGAAATAAAATGGGTGCTTTGTGCTTAGTGTCGATGTTCTACTTCGACTGTTAGGAAGTCTTCTGCAGAGATGTGACTCTGGTGACCCCACAGGTCTGGTCAGGTGTTCACCCAAAGCCAAACAGAAAAGGTTATGATGCAAAGCACGAAAGAAACTTTGACCAGTGCAGCTACACCAGGAAGACAAGGAAACCCTGTCCTTACCCTGTCTTCAGATGCTGACAAGGACTTTGAGATTTTATAGAAAGGGTAATCATAGGCATGTATGGATAGGGGAAATCGTATCTAGGATTTAGTATTATCTGTAGGACTTAATCTTCAGGCATCTGTGGTCTTATACCTTGTCTGTGAGCTCACACTCACTTGCCCCCTGGACACATGTCACTCCATTGGACAGACTGACCTCACTTTGTCAGGAGGAAGTCCCCCTCCAGTGTATTCTTTCCATGTCAAGGTTTTCAAGAAAAGCCACAAGCCCTAGGAAGCAACATACCCCCAGGCGCTGACCCTCAGCATTCTGGGTTTCAACTGATAGTCAAACCAGAAAGAAACCAAATCCCTGCTCAGCTGGGCCCATTAACCCTGCATATAAACCATAAAAAATTGCCACTTGAGGCCAATACTGCCTGTCATGTCTGTCCCCCTCTTGGAAATTAAGTACAACTTTATTCTCTACTCTTAAGTTGGGCTTTGTGAAGTCTTTCACATCCTGCTCACTGGCCCAAGTTCATTCTACCTAACAATATTGCCCAAGGCCAAGGGGGGCTATTGTGTAAAGAGTCCTATTCCCACAGGTGTGGAAAAGTGGACACATAGCTGCCCAGGGCTGAGAATTGAATTCCAGGTGCCTTTATTGTCCCCCATGGTAGAGATTGAATTGAAGGCAGGGGCACTTTGCCACTGAGCATCCCTTTTATTGTGGTTCAAAGAAGGTGGGTGTGAGCATAACTGTAATGGGCCCGAGAGAATAACTCCAGACGGTGACTCCAAGCTACTATCAATCCAATGAAGAAGTTGACAAATCAGAGGGTGAGACCCAGCATGGTTGTTCATGCCTGTAATCCCAGAGGCTCAGGAGCCCGAGACAGGAGGATTGCTAGTTCGAATCTAGCCATCAGCAAAAATGAGGTGCTAAGTAACTCAATGAGAGCCTGACTCTAAATTAAATACCAAATATGGATGGTTTATGAGAATATAGTATTTTGCCTTAAATGTAGAATTGAGACATAAGAAAGGCAGCCTGAGAGCAAGGAGAGCAAAATGGAGAGTCACGTGTACAGCCTCAGACTGTGGATGTGGCAGATCCCGAGTCCATGCACCTGAACCACCCTGGACCCACAGGAGGTAGGGGAGGGGTCACCCTGACCAAGAGCGAAAGAAACAGTGTTGATTTAGGTAAAGTCGAAAGTGTCTAGGTCCAAGATGCACTCAACCCAAGAAGACTTTCCCGGCACAAAAGGACAAAGGGAGTTGGGGACAACTAAGGGTGTATTGCTTTATATACAAATATGGGGGGGTTTTGATACCAGGGATTTGACTGAGCGCTGCCTAGCCACTGAGCCAAACTTTCAGCTGTTTTTTACTTGGACACAGGGTCTGGCTAAGTGGCTTAGGGCCTCCCTAAGCTGCAGAGGCTGGCTTCCTACTTGCAGTTTTCCTGCATTAACCTCTCTACCACGCGGCCTGCGCAGTGGTTTCATTAATGAGGTTCTGGCATTCAGTTAGTTAGATGAGATCAAAATAAAACACACAGACAGTACCTTATTTTAATGCTAGGTCCAAGACGGCTCGCCTCTTTTCCCTGCCTCCAGCCGCCCAGCAGGGCAGCGAGGATTACTCTGGGCTAGCAGGAGAGAGAGAGAGCGAACACGCCGGGGATCAGCCTTTTATTTGGGGGAAACAAGAGATTCAGGGGAGAATTCCATCCAATGAAGGTTGAGGGGGGGCTGCACTCCAAGGTCAGGGTCAGTGATTGGGTCTCCAGGGTCAGTGGTTACGCACACCCCCACACGGATGGGCTCTCTCATCAGGAAAGGGTCGGGATAACTCCGACACAGCCAGAGTGCCTAAGGCCCTTAACGGGAGTCACCCAATCACGTGTCAGAATGGCTCCCCACATATTCCCCCTTTCTATTCTTAACAATGAAGCGGCGGTTCACTCTCTGGAGTCCCCGGATTCTTGATTGGAAGACTCGCCATCCTATAGTTACAATACAAAAGAGAATTAACAGCAAAGAGAATAATCCAATAAGGTACCAAGCGGAGTGCTTAAGAATATTTCCAGGGTTGAATCCATTTAATTCCTTCAATATTTGGTTAGCCAAAGAAGAAGGATCTGAAAAATCAGCTCTATTATTCTGAATGTCTTGGATATGGTGATGAAGTTCCAGAATATCCAAGCTATTATTACTATTTTGCCAAATACCTAATAAATGGTTTTTAATTTTCTCCCAATCCCAGAGAGAAGCATTGTACTTGGCAGCTGTAACACATACATACTTATAATTAGCATGGCATTTAAGCCTTTCCTTAAATTTTAAGGCTGAAAGTTCATTACCAATGTTAATAACAGTCGCCTCTAAGGCGTTTAATTTAGTTTCAATCCTTTCATCAATATTTACTTGATTACGCAGAGCCTTGGAAGTATTTTGAGCTAAATTATTAAGAAATTTTGCATGCTGAATATTCTGAGACAATGTCAGAGATGCAGAGACGGTTGAGGCAATAAATGAGACCAGTGCTAAGACACCAACAATTATGACTCCAATAGCACGTTTAGGTCTTGTTAGCTGGGCATGAATTTGCTGCAGGACTTGTAAACCAGCATCAGCATACCATGGCTCTGAAATATTAGCAGGTAATAAAACAAAAGAGGGCTGATGAAGTATCAGCACTCCTTTTCCTCCATTATACCTAGAAATACAATTGGTTAGGTTGCACTTATTACAAGTAACAAAATATCTATCATCTATCCATCTAACTTTTACATTTCCAATAATTAAAACATAAGGAGATTGGACACAGGCTCTTAGGCCATAGCAAGATCCCTCTTTACAGTTCTTGCCGACAAATTTTGGTAAAGGTTTGTCTGTAAAATGTAAATATTCTGAGGCAGCAATTAAACGCCAAGTATCTTTTTGAATACCTCCTTCACTATAAGTCAAAATATTACTAACAAATCCTGCAGGTGTCATAGCAGAATTTCTTCGTAATTGTCTCTTATCAATTTTTGGAGACCAGTCTAAAATATACCCACTAGCTTTAGACACCTTATGTTGTACAGGAAAGGTATTTACACAATCCATCCATTTAGGAAAGGTGCCAATTTCAATTATAGAACTATTTGGACAGTGGGGTACCGGTGGAGGTTTTGCAGAAATGACTGGCTTGTTATGGGAAAGTCCCATCTTAATTACTGATCTAGTATTAGGTTTTAAGTCTCCATAAATAGAATTATTTGTCAGTCTAGGTTTACCAATCGCTGTCTTTTCTTCAAATGATACTTTTAGACAGCCAGCATGTTTATCATGTGACCAACATAAAGGCAATTGGGCACTGTAGCCAGAATAATTAAATCTAGTCACATGACTGGGAGTAATATGAGTATCTGTAAATCCTCCCATCATGAATGAGTCATTAGTAAATACTGGAATAGATTCTCCAGTCCACACAGCTGGGTGTACCAGGGGTGGATCTGGGAAATATGTCCAATAAGTGTCTACTTGATTCCCTTTTACCTGACAGCCCAGTAGGGCAATTACTGTCGCTACCATCAAGACTGGGGTCCTGTTCTTTCCTAGGCGTCGAAGTATTTGGGAAGCCTGGGTTGTCAGTTTCTTCACATCTTTCCATGAAATCAGCTTCTCGGCTGGTTCAGTCTGGTCTTTCTTCATCTTTTTCCGATATCTCCTCCTTCTGGGTTGTGGCTCCTCCGGGTCAATCCTCAGTCGCTTGAGTCTGGGTTCTATCTCCTCCATGTCTGATAGCACGTTCAGGCACCCAGATAGGACGAAAAGCACCTTCTGGAAAAATACAAGCATGCCCTCGGCCCCAAGATATTACCGGGTCTGGGCCCTTCCACTGACCAGTCTGTAAATCTTTCCACAGAACTCTGCCTAATGGGCCTGTCACCGAGGGAGACATTTGCCTCTCAGCAGCAGTGTGACCTTCTGTGTCACAGTTTAAAAAATTTAAAACAAATAAGGCATGATTAAGGCTATTTTGGGGAGTCATTATCTTATTCCCCCTTTTTAATTTTTGTAATTGAAGTTTAATAGATAAATGAGCTCGTTCTACAATGGCTTGACCTTGGGGGTTATAAGGAATTCCTGTTTTATGATTAATTTGAAACTCTTGGCAAAATTGTTGAAAAGCAGAGCTTACATAAGCTGGAGCATTATCTGTTTTAATCTGCATAGGACACCCTAAAACGGAAAAAGCTGCTAAGCAATGAGAAATTACATGTTGAGTATTTTCCTTAGTACGTGCTGTGGCAAAAATAAATCTAGAATAAGTGTCCACTATGACATGCACATAACATTGCTTACCAAATTGAGGAATATGAGTTACATCCATTTGCCATATTTGATTTGGTTTTAAACCACGGGGATTTACCCCTGATGGCAGAGATGGAGTGTAAATAACACACTTAGGGCATTGGCTTACAATCTGACGAGCCTGTTCTCTGGTAATACTGAATTTTTTATGTAAGCTAGAAGCATTTTGATGATGCAAGGAATGGGAAGCTAGGGCACAGTCATATGAAGACATCTGTTGACAAAAAGCTACTAATTTATCAATATTATCATTACCTGCAACCAAAGGTCCAGGGAGGTTAGCATGTGCACGGATGTGTGTAATAAAACATGGGTACTTCCTCATTAGCACTGTCTTTTGTAAATTATGAAATAATTCAAATAACTCCTGTGATGAAGTAAACCCAATAACTGAGGTTTCAATATTTTTGGTAACTCTGACTGCATATAAGCTGTCAGAATAGATATTAATAGGCTCATTTGAAAAATAATTTAAGGCAAAAATCAGAGCTTGGAGCTCTGCCCTTTGAGCTGAAGTATAAGAAGTTTGTATTACCTCTGTGTGAACACGGCTGAAGAAACCTGCCTTACCAGAGCTGGAACCATCTGTGAACACCGATAAAGCTCCCTCTATTGGATGGGAAAGTACAATCTTTGGAAAAATAAGTGATGTTAATGATGCAAATTGTACAATCTTATCACGAGGATAATGGCTATCTATCTGCCCAGGGAAATCTGCAAAAGCTATCTGCCATGAAGTAGAAGTTTGAAAAAGCCAATTAGTCTGTTGAACAGAAAATGGAATAATTATGATATCAGGCTCAGATCCAATTAATTGTAAAATCCTAGTTCTACCCTTAATTACTAATTGAACTATAGAATCATGAAAAGGAAGTAATGTTTTTTGAGGGGAATGAGATAAGTAAATCCATTCAATAACTCCTAATTTTTGCCATATGGCTCCTGTTGGGGTATGTTCAGTTGGAAATATTAATAAATACAGTATTTCTTTAGGATCTATTCTAGTAAGCTGTGCATTTTTAATTGCAATTTCCACTTTCCTTAAGGCTGCTTTGGCCTCCAAAGTTAGTTGACGTGGAGAGGTTGGAGAAGGATTTCTTTGTAATATCTGAAATAAAGGACTTAACTCAGAAGTAGTTAACTTTAAGGATGGTCTTAGCCAGTTAATATCTCCTAATAGTTTTTGAAAATCATTAAGGGTATGTAACTCCTTAACTCTTATCTGAAGATTTTGAGGACGGATTGTACTCCCTTGAATTATCTGACCTAGATATTGAAAAGGAGATACCTTTTGAATTTTTTGAGGAGCTAGACATAAACCCATTGCTGTAAGGGAAGCCTCTAACTGAGTAAAAATTTCTGAAAGTATTTCTGGATTAGCATGGGCCAATAATATATCATCCATAAAATGAATAATGTATGCATCAGGGAAGCTATTTCTAATGGGATCTATTGCCTGATCAACATATTTTTGACACAGTGTAGGGCTATTACGCATTCCCTGAGGAAGGACTTTCCAGCAGTATCTTTTAACAGGTTCCTTAAAATTAACTGCTGGGATAGTGAAAGCAAATTTTTCACAATCTTCAGGATGTAACCTTATAGAGAAAAAACAGTCCTTTAAATCTATTACCATCAAGCAATAATCTAAAGGAATGGCTGTGGGGGAGGGAAGTCCTGGCTGTAATGATCCCATAGGCTGAATTGCTTGGTTTATTGCCCTTAAATCCTGTAGTAATCTCCAATTTCCTGACTTTTTTTTAATAACAAAAATAGGTGTATTCCAAGGGCTAAGTGTTGGTTCAATATGACCAGCTTGAAGTTGTTCCTCAACTAGTCTATGAATTATTTTAAGCTTTTCCCCTGAGATGGGCCACTGAGAAATCCAAATAGGCTCTTCTGTGAGCCACGTAATTTTTTCAGCTGTCTTAAGGATCGGGGAAGTACTCAGTGCCCCTAGTAAAAATTTTGTCCTGAAGTATTTACTAATCCTTGTAGTGGAGACTGGCTTGTAAACAGATATTTTTCCTGAAAGGTTTCCCTATCATCTCCAGGAAAATACCTCTGATTAATTTCTTCAACTGACCTTATAGAATTTGGGGTAACTAGTAACAGTCCCATTCTGGGTAAAATATCTCTCTTAAAAGCCTTGAAAATCATTAGGGGTTTGTACGGAAACTGTGGTTCCGCTCCGGTAAAATTAAAGATGGCGGCCCCCATGGTCGGCATGGAAACTGTTTGTTTTGCTCCGGTAAATCTAAAGATGGCGGCCCCCATGGCCGGCGCGATGACGTCACACTGTGCGACCGTTCCTGGAATTCCCGGGCTCTCGCTAGGAGGAGATGCCGGCAGCAGCGAGAAAGCGGGCTGATCCGCGCCATTTGAATCCTCCGCATGGGGCTGCGACTTTAAGTTCACATTTTTAACTTTGGTCTCTAAAAATATCGTTACTGGCGTCTTTATGCCCTGTCTCCTGTTTCTTTCTGCCTGTTCATTACAAAAATCAGTCCAGTAAGTTTTCCAAAGCAAGTAATCTCCCCCGCTCAGACAAGATCTGGCTAAAAAAATCCAATCACTAGGAGGAAGGGGTTGTGAGCAAATATTTTCTATTAGACTCTGAACAAAAGGCGAATTTGGGCCGTACGTTTCACATGCATTTTTTAATTCCTTGATAGTTTTAAAAGGGATTACAGCATGAACTCTAACTCTCTGATCTTGTTCATTAGTTTGCTCAAAAACTGGAAAGAGGTGAAAACCAGTAGTATCCTCTCCCATTTCTTGAGCCTTCTTAATACCTTGCTGAACTGGGGTAAGAAAAGTCATCTTTAATTCAGCACACCTGTTAAATTTGGTCCTTCTAGCAGGTATCGGCCGAATTTTAAAGGCTTGAGCAGGTGGTGCTAAATGCAGTCTATTAAAATTTCTCTCTAAGTTCTGAGTTTCTATGTCTAATTCTTCTTCCTCAGACTGTGAGCTGCTATCAGACTCTGTACTATCGCCATTTGGAATTTGGGTTTCTAACTCACGTGGCTGAGAAGAAACCTGAGCCCCACTAAGAGTTTCCTTTGTATTTTCCTCTCCAGGAAGATTGGTTACCACTTCTGGAGGGCTCTCCAAGATTAGAGATGCTTCTTCTTTATCATGCTGTTCTGTACAATCTGTCTGCGGGCTAGCTTGCACAATTCTAACCTTTGTTTTAGCTCCTAGCGCTTTTGTTTTAAAACGGCTCAAAGGAAAGGAAATTAATTTAGCTTCAGGCTGATTTTCCATTTGAATAGACCTAATGGCTCTTTGAATACCTCTCAGAAGCTCTTCTGGTGGCCACGGACTCTGGTCCATGTATTCAAAGAGACAAATTTCTAGGGCTGTCCAAGTTTTCTGTATATTCTCTATGCCTCCAGGTATTTCAGTAGAAAGACAAACTCTCTGTAACTTTCTTCCTAATTTCTCCCAAGTAAGTAAATTTGGAGACTCTTGGTCACAAAACCAAGGACAATATTCACCTACAATCTTTAAGAATTGCAATAACTGAGTTTTCTTTATCTGTTTTCCTTTCTGATTAATTATACTGTCTAAAATAGTTAGATACATTTCCTTATCCGAAGAAGTAGAATTTCCCATTTTAAGTAAATTAACGTCTCTTTCCTTCAATATCTCCCGGTACTTTTGTGACTCAAATGTCACTTTTCCTTTCTCTTATCTTATTTCTTATTTTCCTTATCCTCTTTATTACTTTTGTGACCCAAATGTCACCTCTTTCTTTTCTTTATTCTTTATTCCTTACTTTCCTTTATTTTCTCTTTATTTCTTTTCCTTATCTTCCTTTTTATTTTTTCCCTTAATCTTTTTAGCGCGCGCTCCCACTCAATCTAACTAATTCAGAATGCCCCCCTCTTGGGCGCCAATTCTACCACGCGGCCTGCGCAGTGGTTTCATTAATGAGGTTCTGGCATTCAGTTAGTTAGATGAGATCAAAATAAAACACACAGACAGTACCTTATTTTAATGCTAGGTCCAAGATGGCTCGCCTCTTTTCCCTGCCTCCAGCCGCCCAGCAGGGCAGCGAGGATTACTCTGGGCTAGCAGGAGAGAGAGAGAGCGAACACGCCGGGGATCAGCCTTTTATTTGGGGGAAACAAGAGATTCAGGGGAGAATTCCATCCAATGAAGGTTGAGGGGGGGCTGCACTCCAAGGTCAGGGTCAGTGATTGGGTCTCCAGGGTCAGTGGTTACGCACACCCCCACACGGATGGGCTCTCTCATCAGGAAAGGGTCGGGATAACTCCGACACAGCCAGAGTGCCTCAGGCCCTTAACGGGAGTCACCCAATCACGTGTCAGAATGGCTCCCCACAAACCTCCCAAACTACTGGGATTTCAGGCATGTGCCACTCTGCCCTGCAGCATGCTTCTTTAAACAGCCCAGTGGGACACAGGGAAACCCAGGTGAAGATCTGGAAGTTGGTGCACCCCATAGTACTTTGCCAAAGAGAAACTGGGGTGGGAAGCGGGGACCCTTGTGAACCAGAGGATAGAATGCTGACTGCAACATGCCTGCTCACCCAGATGTTCCATCCTGAAATACTCTCAGCGAAAGCTGTGCTTTTTCTGTACCTGTGTCTCTTAGTCTTTTAGGGGACACAAACAAGAATGGTGGGAACAGATGGTTAAGAGAATAATCCTGGAAAATGGGCCCACTGTGCTGACCTGCACATGCATTCTTTTCCAAAAAGCAATTTACCTGGAACTCTGCCTGGCCTAAGTGGTCAGGAGGTGTCACATTCCTCAGAAAACTACCTGTGATCTGCATGAGAGATCCAGGCAGGAAACCCCCTAAGAGGAACCCAAGTGACTATGCGGGGACAGACTTTGTGACTCTTTCCACAGACCAGATTTTGGAAGAAAGGATAATTTTTTGGATAAGAATCCAATTAGAATGGCTCAGCGTGGGCCAAGGTGACACAGAGTTGCCATGACTGTCGAGTCTTGAAAGTATGATGTCACCCTGCTGTCAAAAGTCAAAAAGTGCACCTGGGAAGGAGTCTCTGGAAATTTCCCAGGGACTCCAATAAAACTAGAGTGCAGAAGAGGCACACGGTCTCTCTGCTTTCTGAGAGGACCCACTCTCGCCCTTGAGAATGTCTCCTTCCCCTTCAAGAAGTTCATGCCTGTTACAGGGTAACCTGTCTGAAAACTTTCTGATGTGATTGCAAAAATCAAGGGTTCAAGGAGGTCTTTTCACTGCCTCAGTTTCTCAGGAGGTCCCAGCTCTATAATGAGTTCATTCTCTCTAAAAAAAATCAGAAACCTTCATTAACAAACAGCAAAACAACAAAAATAGATCAGTAACCAGCTAGAGCAGCCTAAGCAATTTAGCTTCACTCTGTCTCAGAATAAAACTTGCAATAGAGATGTAGTTCAGGGCATGTAGTTCAGAGGGCCGAGCATGGTGGCGAACACTTCAAGCCACAGCAGCTTGTGAGGTTGAGGCAGGAGGACCGTGAGTTCAAAGCCAGCCTCAGCCATGGTGAGGTCCTAAGCAATTTGGCCTGATGCTTTCTCTAAATAAAATACAAAATAGGGCTGGGAATGGGGCTCAGTGGTTGAGTGCCCCTGTGTTCAATCGCCAGTCCCTACCCTCCCTCCAAAAAGACATAAGAAAATAGAATGTAAAACGGCAGATATAAATCTAACGACATCAACAGTGACATTATATGGGAATTGACGGAGCGATCCTATCCAAAGGTAGAGGTCATCAAAAAAAGTAAAAACAATGTCCAATTCTACGCACCTGAGACCCAGATCAAAAAATGTAATGAGCAACCTAGTCCCATCTTTGCCCCAGATCTCCCTATTGGCTGCGTGATACCTTTTTCGTTGGGTTCTATGATGTCTCCTCTGACCTTAAGGGTTCACAGAAAGAGAGAGAAAGAAAGAGAGACAGTTTCAGGGGTTGATGTTGTGATCAGTCAGAGCCTCTTGCTTCAGGACTGGAAGGCAGCGGGTCATTCAGAGTGGCTCCCCACATATCTCCTCTTCCTTAATATTTGAAGGCGATTGGGAAATTGTATCTTTCAGTCACTGGATTTTTGGTCCCAGGTCATCATGATCTACTATTGAAACACAAAAGGCATTAGTAGAAAACATACTATCTCTAGGACATAACCAACTTGGAAGATCCAGGTTGTTGTTGTTGTTGTTGTTATTATTATTATTATTATTCTGCCAAACATTCATCAGAAGATTCTTCATCTTTTCTCGATTTTATTGGGAAGCCTTGCATTTGGCAATGGTAACACAGACATATTCATTTGGCATGACGCTTCAGCCTCTCCACAAACCATGGAGAAGAGGGCTCAGTCACAATATTTATCACAGTGGCCTTTTAGAGCATTTTAACTCCGTTCTAATTTTTCCATCAGCATTTGTCTGACTATGAAAGCTCTTGGAAGGAATTTAAGTCCAACGTTAAGAGAATCCCTATACTGTAAGTTTGAAACAGAGCCATAAAGACTGTATCATAGAAGCAAGGAATAATATTTAAAGTAGTCACTTCAAAGATCCTGAGACCAGGAGCTGGCCTAGATCTGGTTAACTGGCATGCACCTGTTTCAGACCTGAACCTTAACTTCAGCAGAGTGTAGCTCTGAAATATCAGCTGGCAATAACTAAGATGAGTTGTATTCATACAGGCGACAGGATAGTCATCATCCTTTCTCTTAATTCTGACATTTAAGGAGTCTGCTAGGTGTGTCAGTGAGGTAGATATTCTGAAGGCAGAAGACAAACATCCTAACATCCTTTTGGGTGCCATCTCATGAGGGTTAGGGTATTACCAGTAAAACCTCCAGGTGACAGGCATCCTCCTGTAATTGTTCTTGTCCATTCTAGGAGACCAGCCTAAATGCATCCACTATTTCTAGACCTCTTGTGTGGTCCTGACTAGATATTTGCATAATACTCAGGAATACTCAGGAATAATACTTAGGAAACGTGCCAATTTCTATTGTACAATGATCAGGGCAACCCTACATTGGTGGATACCTTATGTAAATAACTGGCCTGTAGATAAAAACTCTATTTCAACAATCTTTCTCTTTGGACAATGGTCCAGATAAGGAGTCTTAATTTCTAAGGACAGCATGATTGTCTGGTTTAGGTTTCTCGTATGGTGACTATTCCTCAAATACAATCCAAGACAACCTGTTTGCCATAGGATCAACATATAACTGGCCACTACACTCAGTAGGATTAATCTAGTTTCATGGGTGGAATGGTCCAGTCCACACTACAATGCACATTAAAAATGGATCTGAGGGCTGGAGTGGTGGCGCGGTGGTGGAGCGCTCGCCTAGCACGTGTGAGGCCCTGGGTTTGATCCTCAGCACCACATGAGAACATAAACAGAATAAAGGGATTGTTTCCATCTACAAGTAAAAAGCAAATTTAAAAAAAAATAGATCTGAGGAATGGGTCCATAGAAGTCTCTTCCTGATTTTTACTTACCTGACAAGTTCATGAAGCTCCATGGTTGGAAACTCTACAGTTGGAAGATTTACCTTCCTGTGTCAGGTTTTTCAGTCATTTTCATGATGACAGGTTTAAATTCTATCTTTTCAAATCTTATTTAATTTACTGAATCATATTCAGCAGCCATGAACATGATTCAGTAAATTCAGCAGCAGTCTCAATTTTTTTTTTTTTGATGGTGCTGGGGATTGAACCCAGGGCCTTGTGCATGTGAGCAAAGCACCCTAACAACTGAGCTATATGTCCTGAGATTCTCAATATTACAATTAAGAAAAAAATAAATATTTTGTAAGATCTAGTGTGTGCCTCTGGGGTCCTGTGTTCCCCCTTTCTTTATTTAATAAAATTCAGTAAAGACTTGGCATAAGCCATAGTATCATCAGTTTAAGTTACGGATAGTAGTACAAGTATTTAAATAATCAGATTTACCTTGTATTGATTATTGTAATTTCCCAATCTATATGCTAGTTGATCCATCCTAACAATTTAAAAGGAATCCTCGACATACAACTTTAATTTAGAGAACCTCAGTCCTAATAAAATTCCCAGATCTCAAAATGATTCAACAAACAAAATATGCAAGAATGGACAGTCTTTGAATCAATCAAATTTAGTCTCCAAGGAGAATTGTAAAAATTAGAATCTAAGTCAGCAGTTTAATGTATTTAGTGTTTAATGAAGAATGTGAATGTATTCACCGAAATTAATCCTTGCCTTAAACAATAAGAATCATTAGGCAAAAAAGACCGTGCTTAAAGGAATTAAACTTAATATTTTAATAGGTCTTTATCAAGTCAAAAGATGAACAGAAATATTAGCTCAGTATCAGCATAGAGAATAAAACCAGGGAAATAGCCTGAAATATCCTTGAATTAATCAGTTAAAACTTCTAGTCAGTCCAGTACATATAAATCTTTTTTTTTACATTTCTATATTATCTGTCTAATTAATAATATAAAATATTTCTATTTAGGAAAATATTTTTATCATAAAAATCTAAAATATAAAGATCTTGGTTTACCCAAAGATGATTTCCTTCTTCTTAGGACCTCCAATATCTGCTTCTCCTCTGTTGAAATTCCTTTTAGAATTTTTCCTGGTTACACTTTGAAATAATTTCTGAAAATAATTTCTGAAAAATAATTATCTTTGTACCTTGATAAAAAGAAATATCAATGAGGGCTGGGGTTGGGGCTCAGTGGTAGCCCGCTTGCCTGGCATGCATGAGGCACTGGGTTCAATTCTTGGCATTGCATACAAATAAATTTAAAAAGTAAAGGCTCATCAACAACTTAAAAAATATATTTTTTAAAAAAAAGAAAAGAGATATCAATGAAAATATAGTTAAAGTCCTTGGATATTTCTGTAGATAAGGGCATAACCTATAATTAACACAGTAGAATTGATTAACGTTATGTAACCACCTGGTTCTTAAGATATTTTGGATCCATTTCAATTTGTTTTTAACTAGAAGTGCACGCCTGCATGTGACGTAACGCGATGTAGCTGATGATCCTTGTGTATACATTTATTTATTTCTTGTAATTATAAAGTCAGGAAAAAGAAGAAGGATTTGGGGGGTCATCCCAGGAACATGGATGGCTTTGTTTCTGCAATGAGCAAATGCATCCCTGAGTTACAGCCATCTGATCCAGTAGGAGGATCAGAAAATACACACACACACACACACACACACACACACACACACACACAGGCTGAACCCTTTTATTGAGGAGAAGCCATTCAAATGAGGCCAGGGGTCAGGTTTCAGGGGACTGAGTCTAGCTTCCTGATGTCTTGTCCACAAGAGGCTTGGTTTCAGCTTTGGAGTTGTTCTGTATCCTCACTTGCAGGGAAAGCATGAATGAGAGTCAGACCCCATCATTCCTCTTCCAATTAAAAAAATCCTACAGGAGAAGGGTGGAGTGTGTGGGAAGGGTGCCCCCTGCCAGGCTCTTGCAGGAACACACGGCTGCAGAGTTCTTAGGGTCCCTGTTAGCCTCAGATTGTGTCACCTGAGCAGCAAGTGGAGACCTACTCTAAGTTCCCCCAGACTTCAGAGATGGGGGTATTTGCACAGGGCATATCAATAACCTTTGGAAAACATTCATTAGTAAAATCATGTTATATTGATGTATGCATAGATTTTGGAATGCTTCAATCTAGAGACTATTTTCACATTCTTTATGCTGTTTGAAGAGAAAATTCTTATCAATTTGATGAGGTACTCTTTATCAAATTTTCTGTTCTTGCTGGTGTAGTGGTTCATGCCTGTCATCCCAGCAGCTCAGGAGGCTGGTGCAGGAGGACGGCGAGTTTCAAACCAGCCTTGGCAACTTAGTGAGGCCTGAAGCAACTCAGTGTGAGACCCTGTCTCTAAATAAAATATAAAGAAGAGCTGGGCATGTGGATCAGTGGTTAAGTGCCCATAGGTTCAATCCTCCATACCAAGAAAATAAAATAAAAAATAAAAAATTTTTAAAAGTGGTTTCTGATTGTACCTTCAGTATGATTCTAAGACATCTTTTCTCTCTCAAGATCCCCAAAATTCCCTCTTGTTTTTTGCCCTGATAATTCGAGTAATTTCACTATTTGCATTTCTGTGTGTTCCATGACACTAGAGTATATTTGGACACATTATACATACATGCAGTGTAACTTATTCTGATTAGGATCCCAGTCTTTTAGTTGTACATGATGTGGAGTTACCCTGGTCTGTAGTTATATATGAACATAAAAATGTGTCCCATTCAGTTTACTCTCTTTCCTATAACATTCCCCTCCCTTCCCATAATTTCCCTTTATCTAATCCAATAGACTTTTATTTTTTTCCCTCCTCAATCTCCGTGTGTGTGTATGTGTGTGTGTGTTGGGGGGGGCAACTAGGCTGATTGCATAGTTGAGCTATTGTGAATTGAGTTGCTAGAAACATTTTTGTGGCTGAGTCACTGTAGTGTCCTGATCTTTAAGTCCTTTGGATATAAATCGAGAAGTGGCATAGCTGGGTCAAATGGTGGTTCCATTTCAAGTTTTCTAAGGAATCTCCATACTGCTTTCCAGAGTGGTTGCACCAATCTGCAGTCCCACCAATAATGGGTGAGTGCCGGGTTTCTGTTCTCGTGACTAAAAGGCTCAGGGGTCACTCTAGTTAAACTGGGCTAACTGGGCTGCATGAAATAACCACACAAGAGACACAAATACCTTTTTCTTTGGGGTTGCTGTGACAGCTCCTCTGACCTTAAGGGTCCGCAGAAAGAGAGAGAGAGAGAGCACGCGCTGACCCATTTTATTGAAGAGAAGCTATTCAAATGAGGCAAGGGGTCAGGTTTCAGGGGGCTGAGTCTATCTTCATGATGTCCACTGTCAGCAGGTTGACTGACACCTGGGTAGGCCACACCCAAGGGCACAGTAAGAGGAGGGGACACACACAAGGCACTTCCGTGGAAGATTCTATCCTAAACAGGGCAAGGGGTTATATTACAAGGGAACAGGTGAGCATAGCTTCACCCATGGGGCTGTAGCAAGACACACCCATTTCTGTGACTGAGCACCTCAGCACCCAGCTGGGGAGTGTAACTCAGTCACCTGTAAGGTTGGCCTCCCACATATTCCCCCTTTCTTAATATAAAAAAAGGAATGCAACTGGGAAATTTCTTTCAGTCACTTGGCTCTTGGTCCAAGGTCATCACAATCTGCTATTGAAACACAAAAAGAATTAGTAGAAAACATATTATCTTCATTACAGTCAACACAATAATCTGGATTATTATTACCTTGCCAAACACTCATCAGAAGATTTTTAATCTTTTCCAATTTTATTGGGATGCATTGTTTTTGGCCATAGTAACAGACATTTTCATTGCCATGGCATTTAGGCCTCTCCATAAACCATATGGCAAAGGGCTCACTCACATTATTCATTACATTGTCTTCTAGAACATCATTACTTAGTTCTCATCCTTCCATTAGCACTTATCTGACCATGAAGGAAGTTGGATGCAATTTAAGTCTAACATTAAGAAAATCCATACATTGTAAGTTGTAAGACATAGCCACAAAGGCCAAAATTGAATAAGCAAGGAATAATATTTAAAGTAGTTACTTTAGGGATTATGAGACCAGCAGTTTGGTTAGGTCTGGTTAATAAACATACACCTGTTTTAAAGCCTGAATAGTAACTTCAGCGTATTATAGTTCTGAAATATTAGCTGGCAATAATTAATGAGGCAATAAGTTGTATTCTTATAGGCTACAGGATATTTATCATTTTTTCTCTTCACTCTCATATTTAAGGAGCTATTTAGGTCTGTCAGTAATACAAATACCCTTGGAAAAATTTATTTTAATAATCTTTCCAACAATTGTCCATAAAGGTAAATGTAGTCTTGGTCACTAAAGTCCAGCAAAATTGGCTGACTTGAGTTTTTTATCTGCTGTCTAGCATAAGTTTCTGTCACTGGTGTGGTCAATTTGTTGCTCTGCTATTTGGCTACCTCAGTCCTGAGAGCTGGTGATAACTGGCTGTGACAAACCTCAAGTCAATGTCCAGTAGCTCAGTTTCTTTTTGGAATGTACACAACTATTATAGGGTTTGAGTGGGGCGTGCCTGTCAATCTACATAAGCAAGATAATATCCATAAGCCAATCATCTTCTGCCTAGTGTAACCATACTGTGAGGAAACTCTATATGCTATATGGATTTTAGATATGAGGTTTATGATGTGGCATAATAAATTTTGTGAATGGTAAAGAAAAATATATTTATAATTTAGCCAATATGTTTTTTTAAACGATAGACTTCATCTAGCCTTCCGTATATAATATTTAAAATTTCACTGTTCCCAATGGGGACTTCTATCTGAAAAACTCCAACCACATTTACCTTGTATAAGTCAAACCTGGACATCCATTTTTCTTAATATAGACTTAAATAAAATTGAAATTTATCAAGAGTAAAGATTATTCCTCTAGAGCCAAATGATGCATAGCATTGTGTGGAATCATATTAGCTGAAGGGCTGTAAAAGAAATAATATTAACTAATTACCTTCAGACCCCAAATAACATCTGTATACTTGTCGCTTCTTCATGTAGTCATGAATGTATCGTTGAGTCAACAAAAAGAGAAATATTATAATTTTGTGGGCATATTTTTTAACAAATTATGAATTATCATGAAAATGGTTCTCATTTTCACCGAACTCACAGAAGTGTCAAAGAGTCAAGATTAAGCCTATTACATTGAGAAATGTCTTTGTTCCTTTATTAATTATTTGTTGGTACTGGAAATTGAACTCTGGGGTGCTTTACCCCTGAGCTACATTTTTAAATTTTATTTTTTATTTTTGAATTTCAGTTACACATAACATTAATGTTTACTTTGACATGAAATCATACCACTTTTAAACGGGGATTATTCTATCTGAGTGGTGTGATTAAAATAAATACAAATATTATACAGTCATAACCACATCCAAAGTAATGAAAATTTCCTCAACTGTTTTTATGACTTTTATGCTTCTAGCTATTACACAAAGGACTTTGATCCTTTTTTAAATTTTATTTTTGTACATGATGTGAGGTACGTATCCAAATACATTTTTTCTTCTTGTGGATATCTAGTCATCTCAGGGGCATTTTTGCTTTAGCTTTCACTCTTGAAAAATATACTTATGATTATTGGTAAGATTTCTTACTTCGAAAGTCCCAATAAAACACTTAAAGTAGTTAAAGCCTATTACTTAAAAGCACTTTTCTGAAGTGCTTCTAAAATGAATGTATATTAATTTTATATTATTCTATTTTTAATTCCAAAGGTAATTTTCTTTTTCATATGACCTATTTAACTGCTTTAAGAGTTTCTTTGATACTTTTCCAAAATACAACTATTCGTATGTCTTTGTAATCTTTAACAAAAGAGCAGGCTCTTCAGCACAACCCATTTACCATTAATATTTACAATGTGTTTCCCATTTTGATCATAAATTCCTGTGTAAGGCAAAGGTGGGCCTGTTACTGAAGGGAAATGTATGTTGCACAGATTATAGATTAAGAATGTGGGGTTTAGTGCAAATTGTTAAGTTTTTCTCAAGAACCTTGAGATTTGTAAGATTTTCTTCATAAATTTTGGAGGAATAACACTATTGTTTGAATCCTGAGAGATATCAAAACACATCTCCAGGCATGCCTTATTTGTATCTTTAGTCTCATTTTGGGAATTTTCCTGCCATTTCAGTCAACATGTACTTTTATTATTGATTGATGTATACCCCATTTTCCATATTATGAGTATCGTAAACAATACATTTAACCCTCCACATGGTTTCAGTTTCCAAATGGTGTAGCTCTGCCACGACATCTCCCATGCTGTGACCCTATCAGACAGAGGGTGCAGGAACAACTTAACCACATTATCTATAAGACACCAGCTATTTTCCATATGACTTCTGTGGAACTTGTGATTGAATCTTGAGTTCCAGCCTATAGTGGGTCAATTAATTGTCACTGGATAACAAGTCATTCTAGAACTTATTGGCTCACTCGACCCTTGAGCCAAATCCCCAGCAGTATTTTGTATTTTATTTAAAGAAAGAGGTTTCACTGATTTGCTTAGCACTTCTCCCTTGCTAAAGTTGGCATTGAACTCATGATCCTTCTGCTTCAGGCTTCCAGGACCCTGGGATTACAGGAGTGCACCACTGCACTCAGCTCTGTTCACAATTTTAATGCCAGCATTCCCTCTTTGCCTTATCAACTATTTTTATGCTATATTTCTAATAGATGCAGTATTTCTAATTTTTCCTCCCAGAACTGGATGACAGTTTATAGATTTTTCTTTCTCTTTGTGAGCATTTCACATGACAAAAAAGCAGACACAATGATGTGATGTGAAGAAAGAAAAAGGTGACACTTTAAACAGAGAGAATGTGTCCTCTCTGTAAAGAGAAGAGCATGGCTCTCTTTCTCTCCAATTTTATTAGAGATCTAAAAAGAGATTCTAAAGAATCCTGCCCAGGTACACTTCTTGACTTTGGACTGACAGAAGGACAATATCAAACTCTCAAGTATCCAGTGCCATGAAAACTTTAGGTTAATTAGCCTCATGTTCATGATTTATAATTGAATTCTTAATCATAAACTCTTGCAGAATTTATGGTTAGTAAGAATTATCTTTCTTTCCCTGAGTTCCAGAATCTGGTCTTTAACAAGATCACAAAAGTCTCCCCTTTAGTGTAACTTGTGTTCCTCTTACAAAAATTATTTTGAAACTGCATTTCTCCTGCAGATAATAGTTTGTTAAAGAATGTAACACATCCTGTCCAGTTAATCCAGAAAGGGTGCAAGTAAATTGCTTCTTGGAAGATAAAGCATAGGGTCAATGTGTTGAGCCTATTTATTTATTTATTATGCTGTGTGTTGAAATCAGAGCTAGTCGACCACTGAGCTACATCACCAGCTCCTTTTTTATATTTTATTTACAGACAAGATCTCAATGATTTGCTTAGTGCCTGGCTGATATGTTGCTGAGAATGGCTCTAAATTCATGATTCTCCTGTCTCACCCTCCCAAGCTGCTGGGAATACAGGTATGTGGCACTATGCCCAACCTACCATTTACCTTAAAGGTACTTCAGATCTTTTACCAGGTTCTGTGAAAATTACTACAATGAAAATATAAATGTAGTCTTCTATGATCTAATGACTCCAATTATTTTAGATACTTACCCAGAATTACTACTACTGAATCATATGACATTTTTATTTTAACTTATTGAAGAACCTTAATACCATTTTCAAAAATACCTTTATTCAATTTATATTCTCACCAGCATTTTTACAGGTGAATCTTTATATCCATGCTCATATGCTCTGGAGTACCTACTATCTTTCAGATTTTTATTTTTTACTTCTAAATATTTTACTTATTTATTTACTAGTCATAGATAGACAAATAACTTTTATTTTATTTATTTGTTTTTATGTGCTTCTGATGCTTGAACACAGTGCCTCCCATGTGCTAGGGAAGCACTCTATAACTGAGCCAGAACCCCAGCCTCTATCTTTCAGATTTTTATCATAGGCATTCTGACAAGTCTGCATAGGGGGAAGGAAAGTTTTCATTTGATGCATTAAATTTCTGAGGCAAGTGTGTTATATTCCAGGGTGTCAAGTAGCTAGAAGAAGAGTGTATTGAATTTTCTGTGCTGAAACAGGAATCTGTGGTTTCTAACACATTTTTAACAGGACTGCTGCAAATTTTAGTTTTTTGAAGCAGTTACAAACAATGCAAATCCAACTATTTGTAATGTATGAATATTTGCACATGCTCAGTCTCTGTTGCTTATAGAAATTGGATGTTTAGGATATACTCCCTGGAACAGAAGTCACTAATTTTAGATGCTCAGTACATGGAGAAACTACTTCTGAAAACAACTGGAAGGCCTGGAATTATTACTGGGGTGAACAAGAGTAGGTCAGGGCTCAGAAAGTGCTCAAATATTATTGAGTCTATCAGTAGTCTGTTTAATTTTCCCCTTGGGTACCTATAATTGATTTGAGAGAGAAGCAATTCTTCCAGCAACAGAGTTAGCAAAACTACTGGAACTTAGGCCTAGTGCAGATGACTAGAAACTTTCTCTAGAAACTTCCAGATGACTGGGAGCAAAAAGTAACAATTAGCATTTTGAAAATCATTCTCAGAAAACACCATAAAGAGTAGCAGAAATATCTGAGGGGTTCACAATTCGGAATTCATTTTTTAATTTGTTGATCATTTTATTATGGAGTCACTAGAGTTCCTTTTATACTCTGAATATGATAGATAATTAAACATGTAATGTAAAATATTTTCTCCTGCTCAGCAACTTGTTGTTTTAAAAAATATTTTCACATGTATGACCTCCTCAGCAGCCACATCAATGTTTATAGCAGCTCAATTTGCAATAGCTAGACTATGGACCAACCTAGGTGGTTCTTGAAAGATGAATGGATAAAGAAAATGTGGTATATATAATCAATGGAATATTAGTCAGGTTGAAAGTAGGCTAAAATTATGGCATTTTCTAGTAAATGGTTGGAGTTGGAGAATATCATGCTAAGTGAAATAAGCCAGTCTCGCAAAACCAAAGACAAATGTTTTCCCTACTATGCTGATGCTAATTCAGGAGGGAGGGGGCACTGGGGCAGAATCGCTTTACCTTACATTAGGTTGAGGGAAGTGATGGGAGGGAGGGGAGAGGGATGTGGGAATAGGAAAGATAGTAGTAGATTGAAACAGACATCATTACTGTATGTATATATTTGACTACATGACCAATATGATTCTGCAACATGGACACTCAGAAAAATGAGAAATGATATCCCATCCAATTATGATATACCAAAGTGTATATATGTGCATTCTACTGTCATGGGGATGAAAGAGGGTCTGGGGATGTGGCTTAGTGGTTAAGAACCCCTTGTACTATAATGAGTGAGAGAGAAAACAGAGAAGACAAATCAGAAGGCAGGATGGATCCACACAATTCCAACAAGTTTCCCATAATCCCTACCCTCATTACCAAGTACTTAGGGTCTGTGTGGTATTGGTCCATCTGTGAAAATTTGAAACAAAGTATTTTTTCTTATGATCTGGAGACATAGAAATGGACTTGCAAATTTCTACCAGGCCTGGTAGAATGGGTTGGAAACAGTAGTCACATCCTATAGAATTCCAAAGTTATTACTCTAATTGAACCACTTCAGCTGAGTTCCCAGCAAATGGGACTGCCATTGGGGTAACGGTTCAGAGACCACATTGCTCCAGGTTTAGATGACTGTGAGAGCAGCCTGAACAAGAGTCCACCACTGTCTCAAGAAAGAAAAAAGAGGGGGGCCTTGGTGAGGGTGTAGCTCAGTGGTAAAGCAGCCTTGGGTCAATCCCCTGTGGAGACCAGTGACAGTGATTGGGAGACAAGTGTCTGAGATGGAGGTCTCTAATGACGTCATGGCAGGGACATGCTTGGTGACTGGAAAAGTTTCTATGCAAAAGTATAGGATGCCTGGTTGCTATGGCAATGCTCTCCATGGGGGAGACTCTGTTGTGGGAGACTTTTCAGCTTTGACCTCATTCTCAGGCACAAAGTTCCTTGCTAAATCAACCACAATGTTTCACCAGTTCCGCTGCTTTAAAGGGTGCTTTAAAGTAACTTTAAAGGATGGACTTTCTTGAGAGCTGCACACTGCTATAACATTGCACATTCCAACTATAGAATGTAACGGAGGAAATAGCTGCATACTGTTCCTAACTGTGTAACTTTCATAAATACAAAGAATAATGCTTGCATAGTCTTTAATATGATCAATTAAAGATATACAATAAAGATTGCTAGGGTAATTATTTTTTTCTTTTCTTTTAGAGAGAGATAATTTTCAACATTTGTCCATTTATATTTTTAGGTTTTGGTGGATACAACATCTTGTATTTTATTTATATGTGGTGCTGAGGATCAAACGTAGGGCCCCATGAATGTGAGGTGAGCGGGCTACCACTTGAGCCACATTTCCAGCCCCCCTGGCATAATTCTTTAGACCTGCTGCTCCATCATAGAACAGTGCTCCACCCGATCCCAGATGTTGTATCTTCTGCATGTGTGACTCTATTTCTTCCAATTTCCCATCAAACCTGGCCAGAACCTCCTAGTTTGGCCATTTGTCACAGAAATCCCCAGTAGCAAAAATAAATAAACACCATCAATCTCTAATTAAATCACTTCATGTTTTTTGATATGTTAAAACAAGGTATATGGAAACTAAAAATTCCTATAAAATCTGATGTGCTCCTCAGAATATTTAATAGTCTAACATTTTCTAATTCATGAAATATGGAAAAATCAGAGTTCTAACTGGGCATCCTGAAATGTTTAAACACAGTCACTGATAATCACAGAGGAAAAAATAAAACACCAACTACAGAAACGCAGATATTCTCTATCTCAGCATTTGCCTTGGGTAGATTACTGCTACTTTGATGATCTGGTCCAGTCTGTAGGTATCCATACCCAATACCAAACATAATGAAAATTACGAATCCTATCTGATCAACGACTGGTATATATTTTGGCCTCAGAATTGGCTAATATTTTCTGTTTTCTCTCTTTCAATAGCATTCTAATGCAAATTGTCCTTATCACTAACAGGACCAAATAAATTTTTAGACTACTCATGAGCTTTTCACAAATGACCTGAGCAGAGAATCACAGCATCAGGTTTTTGCAGGAGCACATCGTAAATTGCTGACATCCTCCTCCAAGGTTGCTTGACACACTCCTTGAAGACAAGAAAATCTGACACCTTTTAGGCTGCCCTGGACCATGTGGCAATGTGTTCTTCACTTATCAGTTTCACTTGAGCTCCCCAATGACATCATCTATAAATCAGAGACCTCCATATGGAATTCCTCCATCAAAAGGCTCTGAAAACACAGACACGTTTAGCACCTTCATAGACTCCTGCACAATAAAAGCTTTCACAAACTCTTTATGATAAGGACATTATGGCCACTTGTGATGACTACCAATTACAGAGGGTTCCCAGAGCAGGAAGCTGCTCCTTATGGACCTTGCTATATTATTACTTTTTAAACCATACACTTGATTTTTATTGAATTGGTGAATTTTACAGAGTTCCTGAATTAATGAACCATGCCTGAGAATCCAAAGAAGAAAACAATATAATGGACAAGCCCATCCACCCATCATACGGTTTATTAAAACTTGGTTTCTAATGCATTTTTCTTGGGGATACTGGGAATTGAACTCAGTGGCACTCAACCACTCAGCCAACTCCCAGTCTTCTTTTTTATTTATTATTTGAGTTACTTCTTAGAGACAGGGTCTCACTGAGTTCTTTACTCCTTGTTATCCAGGGACGCCACCTTTCAAATCACAACCCTTGAGTTAAGGTTGTGGCTCAGTGGTTGACAATGTGCCTAGCTTGTGGGAGGCACTGGGTTTCATTCTTAGGACAAAAAAAAATTAGTATATATATAATTTTTTAAAAAAAATGAAAAGATGGGCTGGATGTGGTGGTGTATGCCTTTAATTCCTGAGACTCGAGAGGCTGATTCTGAAGAATCAATGTTGGAGGCTAGCCTCAGCACCTTAGGAAGACCCTAAGAAACTCAGCAAGTCCCTGTCTCAAAATAAAAAGTAAAAAGGAACTGGAATGTAGCTCAGTGTAGAGCACCACCAGACTAAATCCCCAGTGGATGGATGGATTGATTGATCTCTCTCTATCTCACACATACACACATACACACACACACACACATTTTCAGCAGTGTGAGCCTCACTTGTCTTTGAGGATGACATGAAATATTGATTTACCATATTTCACATTCAAAGGATTTTTCTCCAGTAAACTTCCTACATGTATATGAGTGAAACAGTAATAACAGAAGAGTTTGCCAATTGTTTTCATGCTTACGATTTCTATGCAGTATGTGTTCTTTCACATGTGTGAAGCAGACAAGATGTGCCAAAGGCTTCTCCACATTGTTGACATTCATTGGGCTTTTCTCCAGTATACATTCTTCCGTGTCTGTGAAGGTCACTGCTTACATTCGTAGGGCTTCTCTCCAGTATGAGTTTGTTCATGTGAGTGAAGGTGAGAGGACTGAATGAAGGCTTTCCCACACTGCTTACATTCATAGGGCCTCTCTCCAGTATGAGTTCATTTATGTATCTGAAGGTTATAGGCAGCAGTAAAGGCTTTTCCACATTGTTCACATTCATAGGGCTTTTCTCCGGTATGCATTCTTCCATGTATGCGAAGATGACGGGATGAAGCAAATGTTTTTCCACATTGTTGACATCCAAAGGGTTTCTTTCTAGTATGTGTTCTTCCATGAATCTGAAGGCAATTAGATGTAGCAAAGGCTTTTCCACACTGCTTACATTCATACAGCTTCTCTCCAGTGTGTGTTCTTCCATGAATCTGAAGGTGACTAGTTCTAGCAAAGGCTTTTCCACACTGCTTACATTCATAGGGCTTCTCTCCAGTGTGTTATTCCATGAATCTGAAGGTGACTAGATCTAGCAAAGGTTTTTCCACACTGCTTACATTCATAGGGCTTCTCTCCAGTATGAGTTTGTTCATGTGAGTGAAGGTGAGAGGACTGAGTGAAGGCTTTCCCACACCACTTACATTCATAGGGCTTCTCTCCAGTATGAGTTCTTTCATGTATGTGAAGGTCACCAGATCTAGCAAAGGCTTTGCCACACTGCTTACATTCATAGGGCTTCTCTCCAGTATGCACTCTTCCATGTATTTGAAGTTGACTGGATGTAGCAAAGGCTTTGCCACACTGCTTACATTCATAGGGCTTCTCTCCAGTATGCACTCTTCCATGTATTTGAAGTTGACTGGATGTAGCAAAGGCTTTGCCACACTGCTTACATTCATAGGGCTTCTCTCCAGTATCAGTTCGTTCACGTATCTGAAGGTAAGAGGAAGCAGTAAAGGCTTTTCCACATTGTTGACATTCATAGGGCTTCTCTCCAGTGTGTGTTCTTTCATGGCTCTTAAGCTTATAGGATGCAGCAAAGGCTTTTCCACATTGTTTGCATTCATAGGGCTTCTCTCCAGTATGTATTCTTCCATGTTTATGAAGCTGAGAGGATGTAGCAAAGGCTTTGCTACACTGCTTACATTCATAGGGTTTCTCTCCAGTGTGAGTTCTTTCATGTATGTGAAGGTCACCAGATCTAGCAAAGGCTTTGCCACACTGCTTACATTCATAGGGCTTCTCTCCAGTGTGAGTTCTTTCATGTGTGTGAAGGTCACCAGATCTAGCAAAGGCTTTGCCACACTGTTTACATTCATAGGGCTTCTCTCCAGTGTGAGTTCTTTCATGTATGTGAAGGTCACCAGATCTACCAAAGGCTTTGCCACACTGCTTACATTCATAGGGCTTCTCTCCAGTATGTGTTTTCCGATGTATTCTAAGTAATCTGGGATAAGCAAAGTCTTTCCCACATACCTTACATTTGAAATGTGCATTCCCTGTGTGTGTGATCCTGTGCTTTTGAAGACTTGTGTGTGAAATAAAGGTTCGACCATCTTGTTTACATTCATAGAGTTTCTCTCCAGAATGAGTTCTTTCATGTCTTCTAAATAAAGAGGAGAAATGAAAGGCTTTCCCACATACCTCACATTGAAAAGGTTTACCTCCACTGTGTGTTATCATGTGTCTTTGAACACCTGGGAGAGAAGAAGAGGCTTCACCACATTGTTGACATTCATAGGGTTGCCACCCAGGATGAGTTTCTTCATGTCTTTGAATGTCATTGGAACAACTGATGACTTTCCCACATACTGTACTTTCACATGGTCTATCTCCAGTTTGTAACAACATTTGTGTGTGAACACTTCTGAGAGAAACCAGAGATTTCCTATATTGTTTAAATGCACATGGATTCTCTTCACATTCTTCATGCTTATAGTATTTGTGTCCAGAGTGAGATGTGATGTGCCTATGAAGGAATGAAGGACATATGAAATCTTTTGCACACATAATGAAGTCACATGGATTTAATCTATTAAAATTTGTCTTTGTTTGATTAAGAATTGGAATCAATTTGAAGGTTTCCCCACACTATTCTGTGAGGAAAGTTTCAAGTTTACCATAGGACTTCTTTGAAGAAGAAGTGACCAGCACATAATTGATATCTAACTCATTCACAGTTTTCTATTTATTTATAGGTCTTTACATTTCTACCAACATCATGTGAAGGCTAGATTTTCTGACTTGTTAAAGTTCCCTGAAAATAAAGAGATTGAAAGGAAACAATCCTTTGTAACACAGCTTCTCCATGGCTATTATTCACATAGTCATATTCACATATGCAATTTCATAGTACTTTTTGCATGTCAAATACTTTGAAAAGACTGAATACCTGTTACAGATAAGTATGTATTTCTGGTAAAAAATATTATAAGAATAAATACATTTCCAATTATGCATACTTCTTCGGTTGGTTTACTTTAAAAATTATATGACAGTTCTCAGATTCCCTCACGAATTCCTCTTGTGAGTACAGTTACCTTAGGTTGCTTCCAGAGTTTTCAATCTGATCTTCAGTGGTCTTGTCTTCCCACTTGTTTCCTAAAATGAGACAACATAACAATCTTTATGAATATTTAGGAGCTAGAAATGCTTTGCCAAATTGTAGGTGCCATTTATGCTTCAATAATTCATCAACTGATTTCCTTTTCACCTTCTACATAAATGACCAAAATAAACATGAGTTCTCGATTTGATTAATCTTAAAACCATCATTGTTACCTATAGAAGCCAGGTTTCTGAGGACTTCCAGCATCACATCTCTGTAAAGGTTCTTCTGGGAAGCATCCAGAAAAGCCCACTCCTCCTTGGTGAAGTTCACAGCCACATCCTCAAAGGTCACTGAGATCTGAAGTATACCACAAATGTATATACAACTCCAAGACACATAATTATGAAGATATCCAACATACAGAACAAGGACAGAATATTAAAAGCTACGAGAGAAAGAAGGCAGATTACATTCAGGGGTAAACCAATTAGGTTAACGGCTGATTTTTCATCACAGACGTTGGAAGCAAGAAGATCCTGGAACAACGTATTTCAAACACTGAAAAATAATCAATTCCAACCAACACTACTGTATTCAGCAAAATTAAGCTTCAGATTTGACAATGAAATTAAAATATTTCACAATAAACAAAAGTTAAAAGAATTTGCAGCCAGAAAACCAGCACTGCAAGTCATTCTGAGCAAAACACTACAAGAAGAGGAATTGAAAAACAGCACCCAAAACTAACATTGGGAGGTAACCCAGTAAAGGGAAGAACAAAAAATATAACCAAAAAGGAAATACGAGCCATATTAAAATAAATACATAAATAAGCATGTCTGAAAGTACAAACAATATATCAATAGTAACCTTAAAAATTAATGGCTTAAATTCACCAATCAAGAGACAAAGGCTAGTAACCCAGATTTAAAAAATGAATCCAAGAATATGCTGCCTTCAGGAGACTCATATGATAGGAAAAGACATACACAGGTTGAAAGTGAAAGGCTGGGAAAAATCATACCACTCACATGGTCCTCGGAAGCAAGCAGGAGTGGCCATACTCATATCAAATAAAATCAACTTCAAACCTAAGTTAATCAAAAGGGATAAAGAAGGCCAATATATACTGTTAAAAGGAACCATCCACCAACAAGACATAACAATTATCAATAAGTATGCACCAAACAATGGTGCTGCAACATTCATAAAACAAACTCTCCTCAAGTTCAAGAGTCAAATGGACCACAACACAATAATTATCAATGACTTCAACACACCGCTCTCTCCTTTGGACAGATCCACCAGACAAAAGCTGAATAAAGAAACTGTAGAACTCAATAACACAATTAATAACCTAGACTTAACTGACATATATAGAATACATCAAACATCATCAAATGGATACACATTCTTCTCAGCAGCACATGGATCCTTCTCAAAGATAGACCATATATTATGCCATAGGGCAAGTCTTAGTAAATATAAAGGGGTGGAGATAATATAATGCACCTTATCTGATCATAATGGAATGAAACTGGAAATCAATGATAAAAGAAGGAAGGAAAAATCCTGCATCACCTGGAAAATGAACAATATGTTACTAAATGATCAATGGGTTACAGAAGACATAAAGGAGGAAATCAAAAAATTCTTAGAAACAAATGAAATACAGACACAACATATCGGAATCTATGGGACACAATGAAAGCAGTTTTAAGAGGGAAATTCATTTCCTGGAGGTCATTCCTCAAAAAAAGAAAAAACCAACAAATAAATGAACTCACACTTCATCTCAAAACCCTAGAAAAGGAACAGCAAAACAACAGCAAATGTAGCAGAAGGCAAGAAAGAATTAAAATCAGAATGGAAATCAATGAAATTGAAACAAAAAAAAACATTGAAAAAATTGATAAAACTAAAAGTTGGTTCTTTGAAAAAATAAATAAGATTGACAGACCCTTAGCCATGCTAACGAAGAGAAGAAGAGAGAGAACTCAAATTACCAACATATGGGATGAAAAAGGCAATATCACAACAGATACTACAGAAATGCAGAAGATAATTAGAAATTATTTTGAAAACCTATATTCCAATAAAATAGAAGATACTGAAGATATCGATAAATTTCTTAAGTCATATGACTTGCCCAGATTGAGTCAGGAAGATACACACAATTTAAACAGACCAATGACAAAAGAGGAAATAGAAGAAGCCATCAAAAGACTACCAACCAAGAAAAGCCCAGGACCGGATGGGTATACAGCAGACTTTTACAAAACCTTCAAAGAAGAATTAATACCAATACTTTTCAAATTATTTCAAGAAACAGAAAAAGAAGGAGATCTTCCAAATTCATTGTATGAGACCAACATCACCCTGATACCGAAACCAGACAAAGATACTTCAAAGAAAGAAAACTACAGACCAATATCTCTAATGAACATAGATGCAAAAATCCTCAATAAAATCCTGACAAATCGAATACAAAAGCATATCAAAAAAATTGTGCACCATGATCAAGTAGGATTCATCCCTGGGATGCAAGGCTGGGTCAATATATGGAAATCAAGAAATGTTATTCACCACATCAATAGACTTAAAAAAAACATATGATCATCTCGATAGATGCAGAAAAAGCATTCGACAAAGTACAACATCCCTTTATGTTCAAAATACTAGAAAAACTAGGGATAACAGGATCTTACCTCAACATCGTAAAAGCTATATATGCTAAACCTCAGGGTAGCATCATTCTGAATGGAGAAAAACTGAAGGCAGTCCCTCTAACATCTGGAACAAGACAGGGATGCCCTCTATCACCACTTCTATTCAATATAGTTCTAAATACACTGGCAAGAGCAATTAGACAGACGAAAGAAATTAAAGCCATAAAAATAAGAAAAAAAGAACTTAAATTATCACTATTTCTGGATGATATGATACTATATCTAACAGACCCAAAAGGATCTACAAAGAAACTACTAGAGTTAATAAATGAATTCAGCAAATATAAAATCAACACGCATAAATCCAAGCCATTCCTGTATATCAGCGCCAAACCTTCTGAAATGGAAATGAGGACAACCACCCCATTCACAATATCCTCAAAAAAAAAAAAAAAATACTTGGGAATCAACCTAAGAAAAGAGGTGAAAGATTTATACAATGAAAACTACAGAACCCTAAAGAGAGAAGTAGAAGAAGACCTTAGAAGATGGAAAAATGTACCCGGTTCATGGATATGAAGAACTAACATCATCAAAATGGAAATATTACCCACATTTCTCTATAGGTTCAATGCAATGCCAATCAAAATCCCAAGGGCATTTCTTGTAGAAATAGATAAAGCAATTATGAAATTCATATGGAAAAACAAAAGACCCAGAATAGCAAAAGCAATTCTAAGCAGGCAGTGTGAGTCAGGTGGTATAGCAATACCAGAGTTCGAACTATACTACAGAGCAATAGTAACAAAAACAGCATGGTACTGGTACCAAAACAGGCGAGTGGACGAATGGTACACAATAGAGAAAACAGAGACCAATCCACAAAATTACAACTATCTTATATTTGATAAAGGGGGCTAAAAGCATGCAATGGAGGAAGGATAGCATCTTCAACAAATGGTGCTGGGAAACTCAAAAAAATTAACAATAAGAAAACAAACAAGGGCTGGGGATGTGGCTCAAGTGGTAGCGCACTCGCCTGGCGAGCATGCGGTCCGGGTTCGATCCTCAGCACCACATACAAAACAAAAATGTTGTGTCTGCTGAGAACTAAAATAAGTAAATATTAAAACTCTTCTCTCGGGCTGGGGATGTGACTCAAGTGGTAGCGCACTCGCCTGGCATGTGTGCGGCCCGGGTTCGATCCTCAGCACCACATACAAAGATGTTTTGTCCGCCAAAAACTAAAAAAAAATAAAATATTAAAATAAAATTCTCTCTCTCTCTCTCAAAACTCTTCTCTTTCTCTCTCTCAAAAAAAAATAATAACCCAATCAACAAATGGGCCAAAGACTTGAACAGACACTTCTCAGAGGAGGACATACAGTCAATCAACAAGTACATGAAAAAATGCTCACCATCTCTAGCAGTCAGAGAAATGCAAATCAAAACCACCCTAAGATACCATCTCACTCCAGTAAAATTGGCAGCCATTAGGAAGTCAAACAACAACAAGTGCTGGCGAGGATGTGGGGAAAGGGGTACTCTTATACATTGCTGGTGGGACTGCAAATTGGTGTGGCCAATTTGGAAAGCTATATGGAGATTCCTGGGAAAGCTGGGAATGGAACCACCATTTGACCCAGCTATTGCCCTTCTCCGACTATTCCCTGAAGACCTTAAAAGTGCGTACTACAGGGATACTCCCACATCGATGTTCATAGCAGCACAATTCACAATAGCTAGACTTTGGAACCAACCCTGATGCCCTTCAATAGATGAATGGATAAAAAAAAATGTGGCATTTATACACAATGGAGTATTACACAGCACTAAAAAATGACAAAATCATGGAATTTGCAGGGAAATGGATGGCATTAGAGCAAATTATGCTAAGTGAAGCTAGCCAATCCCTAAAAAACAAATGCCAAATGTCTTCTTTGATATAAAGAGAGCAACTAAGAACAGACCAGGAGGAAAAGCAGGAGGAAAAGACTAACATTAAACAGAGACATGAGGTGGGAGGGAAAGGGAGAAAAAAGGGAAATTGCATGGAAATGGAAGGAGACCCTCATTGTTATACAAAATTACATATAAGAGGTTGTGATGGGAATGGGAAAACAAAAACAAGGACAGAAATGAATTGTAGTAGATGGGGTAGAGAGAGAAGACGGGAGGGCATGGGAGGGGGGATAGTAGAGGATAGGAAAGGTAGCAGAATACAGCAGTCACTAATATGGCATCATGTAAAAACGTGGATGTGTAACCGATGTGATTCTGCAATCTATAATTGGGGTAAAAATGGGAGTTCATAACACACTGGAATCTAATGTATAAAATACGATATGTCAAGAGCTTTGTAATGTTTTGAACAACCAATTTAAAAAATGAGAAAAAAAAAGAAAGAAAGAACTCAATGACCTAAAAATGTCACCATGGGCTGGAGATGTGGCTCAAGCAGTAGCACGCTCGCCTGGCATGCGTGAGGCCCGGGTTCGATCCTCAGCACCACATACAAACAAAGATGTTGTGTCTGCCGAGAACTAAAAAAATAAATATTAAAAAAATTCTCTTCTCTCTCTTTAAAAAAAAAAAAGTCACCTTGTCCAAACAACAGCCTTACAAAGTCTTATAACTCTCAAAACAATCTTCTTAATAAACAGCAGGCACTACTTTTCTAAGTCTCACAGCAACAATGAATGTCCAATGATTGTCAAACTCTTCTTAACAGCAGCCGGTTCACTACCATAATATACATTCATGAGACACATACCAATGTTGTGCTCAAGGACATTTTGATCAAGGGTGGGCCACATAGGCAATGATTGTCTGTAGTGAAAGAGATTCATCGTGCCTGTAGCAATGGTGGTGCAAACAAACCTAAGGCAGAAGCTCTTCCAGAGTGTGGTAAAGCAACAAGTTTGTAGCCCAGAATTCTGAACTATCCCACACAGTCTGCGTGTGAAAGAGGCCACCATTCACATCTGTAAGCATGATATGATGTCTGCACAGTGAAGGAACAGACAAAAAGAAAATGTCCCTGCCACTTACACAGAAGCATACTCAAGGACTGAAACCATACAGAACCACCCCAAACAATGAAGAATCCACAATTACCCTCAGAGACATCAGCCCAACTCTGTCAGGGCAATGATGCAGACAGGAGGGCTTCATGGACCTTCAACCAAACGGGAAGCACACTGAGGTCTCAGGGTCACAGCAACACTCCACAGGACATAAACCACACCCCTATGAGTGCACCACCAGTGAAATCCCATGTATGCTCAAAGAACATAAGAGCTAAAGCAGAAATCAGATCAGAAGAAGCTGAAAGGCCTCCAGGGAAGGGGACATGAAACACAGGGCTCTGAACAGACACAGGACAAAGAGGTGACTCAAGAGAAAAGGTGACCATTTTGAAAGAAAAAAATATAAAAGTCCATCATAGGAAATTCATAGAGAACACCAGAGGTGGCACTGTATTGGTATCTAAGTCATCAAACACACATTTCAGAAAAGAACAGCTAAAAGCAACCAATGAAACTGCCGCTTCAGAAAACCAGAGAAAGAAGAGCAAGGTAAACCTAAATTAACCACAGGTAGGTTGCTGCAGTCTGGCTGGGCACAATTCAGGAGCCACTTGTCAAAGGAAACAAACTTCATTTTTAGAACCACACACGCCAAACAAAAAAGCTCCTCAGGAAAAACCTTCAGAGCCCAACTGCCACCACCAGCTTCCCACAAGCCTCTCAACATTCCCCACTCCTCCTGCTCTTGAGGCCGATTGGCGCAGTCATGTGGGCCGAGCCAAAAAATCCCCCAATGAGCAGCTCCGTAGTCTGAAAGGGCAGGGAAACGGCCCAATGAGCATTACCGCAGAGGAGCCAATCAGATAGAAGTTGCTGGGGCTGCTGTGAGCCAATCATCAGCCGGCAGCTGGAAGTTTGCTGGGGCTCCTTCAGCTGTGGCTCTCAACATCTCCCCCTCTCTGTTTAAACAACAAGCATGTGGCTTAGGGACCGTGCCTGCCTTAGGTTGTCCAATAGTACATATGGTCCTTACCCGTTATCTTAGGGTGGTACCATTGCAATTGGATCTTACCTGTCACTGAATACCGGTCCAATATACTGCCACACCTGTGGAGAGGTCTTTGTACCAGCGGGGGGGAGGGGGGTAAGGTTCTTTGCCTCACCTCTGTTGGCCCCCAAATTTTAGCTGAACGATCATGACAAGCAGAAGGGAGGAAGATACACCAAGCCAATTGACGGCTCCTTTTGGAAAAATTGTACCACCGAAGACATCATCAGCAAAAATACCCCAACGCTACCACAAGTCACTGCACCAACAGATAGTTCACAATGCATACAGGTGAGTTCACAATGCATACAAGTGATACATAGTCCACGCAACTTCTGCAACCAACTCAGTGATGGCTATTGCAGAAGCTGTAGATTGGTTTTATCTTTGTCTTCACTGGCACTGGGATGAAGATAGGAATTCTGGCAATAATGGCTAAAGAAAAAATTATGTAACATTCCAGAAGGCACTCAAAGAAAACAATTTTCTTAACAATTTACATTGTATTCACCGGCACTGGGATGAAGATAGGAATTCTGGCAATAATGGCTAAAGAAAAAATTATGTAACATTCCAGAAGGCACTAAAAGAAAACAATTTTCTTAACAATTTACATTATCTTGAAGAGAATTATTAAATATAAAGAAAAGGAAAGGTGAAAGTCAACAAACAAATCTGTTAAGCTCCTTTTTTGTTCACATATTAAAACAATCCTCAACAGTTGTTTACCCAATTTAAAATAAACCATTTAAATCACGTGAAAAAAAAATATTTGGATCCATTTTTTCATGAGCGCTCATCATATATGATATATGGACATATGTACATACAAACATACAACATAAAACACAAGTGTGCACACAACACATAACATAATAGTAAAGGCCTTATAACTTTTTACAGGTGAAATCTCCATTGCAATGTTTAAAAACTCTATAGTCAAAAAATAGAACTGATCAGCAAAACATTAACCTAGGTCTGTATGAGCTCAAAAAACAAAATAGAACTTCATGATGTGGGAGGGCAATAATAAAATAGATATTGAAAAAAGGATCCTGGTTCTGTCAAAGATGTAAGGGTAGCCAAACTGGGGTTCTGGATATCAGCTGTTATGGATTTGAGCCAAATCATCTTCTTTTTGGTCTGTAGAAATCGCTTTAGATAGGGCTGGGGATGTGGCTCAAGCGGTAGCGCGCTCGCCTGGCATGTGTGCGGCCCGGGTTCGATCCTCAGCACCACATACAAAAACAAAAGATGTTATGTCTGCCAAGAACTAAAAAATAAATATTAAAAAATTATCTCCCTCTCTCTCGAAAAAAAAAAAAGAAATTGCTTTAGTTAATCTCTCTGGAATCCAAATCGGCTGCTGTTCTCCCTGTGGAAACACATAAACACACCCCCCGACTCCAGACAATTACTGGGTCAGGACCTTTCCATTGTCCTGTTAGAATATCCTTCCAAAGTACCTTGGGCTTGTGTACATTTTTTGGACACATATGCCTTTCTGCAGCACTCAGCCCTGATGAATCCAAATTTTAAAAGTTTAGAGTAAAAAGGGTTATTTTAAGTTTAACTTTGGGGAATATATACCCCTTCCCAATTCCTTCTTTTTGCTTTAATAAGTACATTTTAATAGTTTGATGAGCTCTTTCAACTTTGCCTTGTCCCTGTGGATTGTATGGGATTCTTGTTATATGAGATATGCCAAATGTTGAGCAAAATTGCTTAAAAGAGGTAGAAGTATAACCAGGGGCATAATCTGTTTTGGAACGCCCACAGTGGCAAAATTTTGTAAGCAATGAGCTATAACGTCTTTAGTTTTTTCTCCAGCATGAAGGGAACCCATCAAAAATCCAGAAGAAGTATCAACTGTAACATGCAAATATTTTAATTTTTCAAATTCTGGCAAGTGTGTGACATCCATCTGCCAAATATGGTTAGGTATCAGTCCTCTAGGATTGACTCCAAGATTAACTTGTGGTAAAACGGTCACACAATTTTGGCATTGTTTTATTATTTGTCTAGCTTGTTCCTTAGTTATATTAAGACGCTTTTGTAAAGTATTAGCATTGACATGGAACCTTTTATGAAAATTTATAGCTTCTTCTAGTGTAGAGAAAATATGTATGTCATGTGTAGTTTTATCTGCTAAATCATTGCCCAAACTAAGGACTCCAGGCAATCCTGTATGTGCCCTGATATATCCTATAAAGAATGGATCTTTTCTGTCCCAGATTAGACTTTGTATACTGGAAAGAAAAGAGAAAACAGTAGAGGAAGGGGAAATCCTACCAGCATCTTCAAGGGATACTATAGCATTAACTACATACTATTGGAAAATAAATTAAATACAGAATCTTTAAACATCACAAAAGCTTGTAATACTGCATTAAGCTCTACCTTTTGAGCTGATTGTTTGGGTACTAAAAATGTAAAAGTTTGATCAGGGGTAACTATTGCTGCTGTACCATTATTTGACCCATCAGTGAATATATTTGGAGCATTCATGATAGGGGTTTTTCTTGTCATTTTTGGAAAAATTACAGGATGCAATGACCAAAAAGACAATACAGGATTAGATGGTAAGTGGTTATCAAATGAAACATTAGACTTGCACATGATTATTGCCCAAGTATTTAACTCATTAGCTAACTCATCAATTTGACCCATAGTATATGGAGTAATAATTTTATTGGGAGAAATTCCAAACACTCCCTTTGCTGCTTTTATTCCTTTGAGTATTAATTGTCCTACAGCCTCAGGATACCTAGTAAGAATAGTGTTAGGAGAATAAGATAAATGTATCCATAATAATGGACCTTCTTGCCAAAATACTCCTGTAGGAATATATTTTGTTGGTAGTACAATAAATAATAAAGGCAAACTTATATCAATTCTATCCAAATGCATATTTTCCATATATGTTTCAATGATTTTTAATGCCTTTCTTGCTTCAGGCATTAACATTCGGGGTGAATTTGGATCTGATAGAACTTTTAGGATATCAAATAAAGGTCCCAACTCTCCTGTTGGTATACCTAGATAAGGCCTTATCCAATTTATGTCTCCTAATAACTTTTGAAAGTCGTTAAGTGATTTGAGTTGATCTACTCGTATTTGAATTTTTGGTGGACGGACCATGGTTGAGGATAATAGAACTCCTAAATAATTAATTGGAAAATTTAATTGTACTTTATCTATTGCTACCTCTAGATTATAATTTTTTAATAAGTTTGTGAGTGTGGCATAACATTCTAGCAATGTGTTTTTATCTTTGTGTGCCAATAATACATCATCCATATAGTGAAATATTTGTAGTTCAGGATTTTGATTTCTAAGTGGCTGGATTACTTTGTTAACATAAATTTGAAACATACTTGGGCTGTTAGCCATCCCTTGAGGGAGTACTTTCCACTCATATCTCTGATCTGGACCTTCATGATTCAGTGCAGGGATAGTAAATGCAAAACGTGGACTATCCTTAGGATGAATTGGAATTGAAAAAAAAAAACAATCTTTAATATCTATAACTAAAACATACTAAGTTTTTGGCAAAGCAGACAATTCACGAATCCCCGATTGAGCAGGTTCCATAATAACCATCTCATTATTAATGGCTCTTAAATCTTGCAATAATCTCCATTTACCAGATTTCTTTCTGATGACAAAAATGGGAGTATTATGGGGAGATACAGAAGGTTGTATATGTCCTTCTGCTAATTGTTGTTTGACTAGTTCATGGGCTGCTTGCATCTTTTCTTTAGTCAGGGGACACTGAGGAACCCATACTGGTCTTTCTGATTTCCAAGTAATTTTTATTGTCTTAGTGGCCCTTTCTGAAAATCCAACCCATGTCTGTCCATTCCTTCATCTATTTGTATTGGTGCTGCTATACCTTGTTCTTGTTTTTCTAATCTTTTTCCTTTCCTAAAACCTTGTCTAGTCATAATAGTGGGTGCATTTTGGTTGATGTTATTTGTTAATGTCAAACCTAATTGATCTAGGACATCTCGGCCCCATAAATTTACGGGAAGATGATCCAATACATATGGCTGTATAGTTCCTTCACATCCTTCAGGATCCTTCCAATCTAATACCATTGCACTTCTATGGGGATTAGTCACCACTCCTAGGCCTCGAAGCGTTTGAGTGGCTTGTTGTAATGGCCAATGTTTTGGCCATTCTTGACGAGACATGATGCTAAGGTCTGCACCTGTATCCAGTAGCCCATTAAATTCATGTCCTTGAATATTTAGTTTTAGCATGGGGCAAGAATCTAAATTTAAAGAAAGCATAGCCCAATCTACACCTGTGGAGCCTAATCCCTTGGAACCTCTTTCTACAGTACGACTGGAAAATTTATCATGTAAGCTTGGTATTATTAGTAACTGTGCTATTCTATCTCCTGGTGAAATTACTGATATACCCTTTGGAGAACTGGCTATAATTTTTATTGCACCTTCATAACTGGGATCAATTACCCCAGGACTTATCATAAGTCCTTTTAGAGTAGAAGAGCTGTGTCCCAATAATAAGCCTATTGTTCCTTTGGGAAGAGGTCCTTTTACCCCTGTGGGAATGATTTGAACTCCCATCTCTGGAGTTAGTACTGATCTGGAGGAGGTGCAGATGTCCAACCCTGCGCTCCCTCTGGTTTGTCTGATGAGGGATCTGATGGACAATGTGTCCTGGGCACTACCCTGATGGAGTTGCTGGGTTCCTCCAGTGCTCCGTATATTTGTGGTTTGGGGCCCCGGAGCATTGGGAACCCCTGTCCATTTTTTGGCAATGGAGCCCGATGCCTTTCTCCATGATATCGTGGATAAATACCTGGTCCTTGTTCATTTTTTGATAATGGAGTACCCTCTATGGTGGTTTGAGAACGGCATTTATTAGCCCAATGTTTCCCTCTAAAGCATCGTGGGCAAATAGCCGGTATTCTACTTTTTTGATACCTAGTTTTGTTAAACCCTCCTCCTTTGGGGCAATTCCTTTTAAAATGTCCTGTTTTTTCACAATTGTAGCATGTTCTTGGCCTGGCATCTAAAGCCTGTTTTACTGCAGCTGCCACGACTTGCCCTTGTTCATTAATGTCTCTACATAATTTAATATATGTGTTTAAATCTTCATGTTTCCATGGTCTAATGACTTCTCTGCACCGATGATTCGCTTGCTCATAAGCCAGTTGTTTTATTAATGCCATTGCTTGTTCTGTATTCCCAAAAACTCTGGTAGATGTTTGAATAAGCCTATCTACAAATTCAGCATAAGATTCATTAACTCCTTGTATTACCTTAGATAATTGACCTTGTAAACCTCCACGCCCTTGTAATGTCTTCCATGCCCTAACCACATCTGCAGCAATTTGTGCGTATACACCAGGATCATACGCAATTTGTTGCTGCTGATCCGCATAAGGTCCCTTTCCTAACAACATATCTAGATTTCTCTGAGGATAACCAGCTGCTGCATTTTGCCTAGCCGTCTCCTTGCAAAATTCCTCATTGGCAACCTTCTATAACAGGTACTGTCCTCCATTTAGCACAGCTTTACATATATTAGCCCAATCTGCTGGCGTCATGTTCAAGTTGGTAATGGATTCGACCATGCTTACAGTGAAGGGTGCTTGAGGACCATAGGTTGTTACAGCCTCTTTTAGCTGCTTCACTTTTCTGAAATTTAAAGCATGGGGAATTCGCTGCCTTCCTGCCTCAAATACAGAGCATGTTAATGTTTGAGATCCTGTCTCAGGATCCCAACTATCTACTGCGGGGGTTGGGGGCCTCCCAGCATATGGAGGTGGCCTTGTTGGTTGGTCAGTTACATCCTCTGGTGATAGAAAGGTGTTAGTAGCAGTCTCCTGTAGAGGTGGTGCTGTTGATTGGACACTTACGCCCTCTGGTGATAGAAAGGTGTTAGTAGCAGTCTCCTGTTGTAACTTTCCTCCTGATGGCTTTTTCTGCTTTACACTTTCTTTCTCTGACTAGCTTAAGAGGCCTTTGGACTAAGCAAACAAGATACCAACATCCACAATGGCAATGTGCCAACTGGCAGAGTCCCTGGGCTTTTCTTTTCTATTCTTTTTAAATCTTCACCATGATGGTTCCACTGTGATATATTTAACAACCCCTCGTTAAAAAGACATGGGCTCCATTTTTGTATTGTATCAACGTATGCCTTGACTGCTCTTCATTTTACTGGGATGTCTCCCAAAGCTAGATGCAAGGAAGATGCTCCTTTCAATACTGAATGGACAAGCTGAAGTTTAACCACACCAAAGAGCATCACCCAGAAAATGAGCTCTGCAGCCTGGAAAGATACAGCACCCTTAAAGGCAGACTGGTAGTGAGAGAAGCCAGTTTGAAATGGCCAAGTGCAGTAAGATTCCAAGTCAAGAACATTCTGGAAAAGTCAACATTATAGATGCACTAGCAGAACTGATGGGTGCCAGGGACTTAGGGAGCAAAGAGGGAGGAAGGAATGAGGAGGAGTGATGAACAGGTGGAACATTGGATTCCCAGAGCAGTGAAACTCTTCTGTATGACATTATCTTGTATACGACATGACACACACA
The DNA here is from genome assembly GCF_964194105.1 of Spermophilus citellus. NCBI lineage: Eukaryota > Metazoa > Chordata > Mammalia > Rodentia > Sciuridae > Spermophilus > Spermophilus citellus. Next base: position 20,700,581 of record NC_138201.1, read on the forward strand.
ATCACATCACAAGGAAGAGGAACCCTAAAGTAAAGGATGAACTTTGGCTTATCCTAAATGTTGCTTCATCCATTCTCTTTATCAAATGTTCAACACTGGTTTAGTAACTAACAAACACCCTAAACCAATTCAATATGTTGAAAACAGTGGAGACTATCAGCTGGAGAGAAGGGGTATTTGATACTATGTGTAATCGTACATATAATTGTCACCTTGATTGGATTAAAAGATGCCAATGATTAATGAGCTTCTGGATGTGTCCATGAGGGTGTGTCTACAAATGACGGGCATATGGGATAGTGAGCCAAACTGGAGAACCTCCTTAAGCTAGGATGCACCATCCAATAGGACGGTGTCTTGGGTGGAACAAAATTCTTCACACACCCAAAGTAGACTCTGCCAGTGATTCTCTAGTGAGTTTCCAGAATCTTTGGTCTGGACTAGGGCAGCACCATTGATCCCCCTTGTTCTGAGGCTTCAGCCTCTGGGACTCTGCAGCTACTACTTCTCAAGCTCTCCAGCCTCCAGATGGCCACTGTGGACATCCACCTTTGGGTAAATTAGGCCAATCTAATGAATCCCCTTTGATAATCACACTTCCTCTTGATACTGTTCCTCTGGAGAACACTGACTAATAAACTATGCAAGCCTAAAATTGCTCATAAAAACAAAGTTTATCTAATAAACAAGTAAATAAACTACCAAGCCATGAAGTTTTAAAAATGTATACATAAGAAACAATATTAATATGCTAAATACCTTTTTCATAATAATGCAAAAATAAAGCAAAGAGGAAGAGTCATAGTTACAAATTTCAAAAGTATGAACAAAAGCAAGAAAACTGATTTTCAATACTATTTTCATCTGGAAAGAAATTGGATGATAACTCTTCAAAACTCATTCCAACTGCTGGTGTAGTGGTGTGCACCTGTAATTTCAGCCACTAGGGAGGTCAAGGCAGGGAAATGGAAAAAGTTTGAGGCCTGTCTCAGCAACATAGCAAGACACTCAGAAATTTAGTGAGAATGGTCTTCATCAAAAATAAAAAGGGGGTCTGGGACTGTAGCAGAGTGGCAGACCACTTGCTAACATGTGTGAGGCACTGGGTATGATCCTCAGCACCACAGAAAAATTAATACAATAAAGGTATTCTGTCCATCTACAACTATACAAAATACTTTTTAAAAAAGAAAAAGAAAACATAAATAAATAAGAAGGGCTGAGGATGTGCTCAGTGGTCGAGTGACTGTACATTTATTCCCCAGTAAAACACCTGCCCACCTCCAGAACATTGCTTACAAATTAAAATTTATTTCTGGAAGATAACTAAGCATGAGCAACTCCATGGCATCAATTCCCAGCACTCAGAAAGTATGCAAATAAATAAACAACAGTCTACAATACTAATTCTCTTGGGCTGGAGAGCAGCTTGGTAAAATACATGTAATGAGAAATAAAAAATGATTATCATACATAAGGTACACAATTAGAGGCATAAAAACACAACAAAATCAGTGGAAAGACACCACACTTTCTCACAAAGAAGATTGAATGTTCCCATGTTCTAAACCCTCTGAAAAAACACTGAGCTTTTCAGCAAATTCTGTGAAATTTAGGGCATGGTTTACTGTATTTTGGAGGTAAACTTAGAAAAACTATATCTAAAAATGGAAATAGTAGGGTTGGGATTCTGGCTCAGCAGTAGAGTGCCTAGCACATGAGAGGCCCTAGGTTTGATCCTCAGCACCACATAAAAATAAATAAATAGGTATTGTGTCCAACTACAGCCACAACAAAAAATACTCTTTAAAAAATTGGAAACAATAAACTGTACCTAAGACCAGGCAAAATGTTGTACAGGACACAGAGAATAGAGAGAGCATTTATGTTACTCCCAAGTTTCATAAGCTAAAAGGCTAGCTCCCAAAGGGGTGGCCCTATGAGGAGGCAGTTGGGAGGGAACAGGAATTAGGTGACATGGTGAGGGGATCACCACCCTTATTTAGACACATGGATCTCTCCTTTGCAGAAAACGGGTGTCATTTACTCTTTCACTGATATTCAGTGATTAAATGATTACAGTTGGGTATTCAAGGCATTGCCAAAATTGTCCTTAAAAATTACAATGAAGACGGGTGTGATGGTGCACACCTGTAACCCCAGTGGCCCTAGATGATGTAGCAAGACTCTGTCTCAAAACAAAGAATCTAAAAGGGGCTGGTGGTTAAGCACCTCTGGGTTCCATTCCTGATAACAAAAAACCACACAGTTTACATGAACCTGCCAAGTTCAGACAACAACAGTGAAAAACTGTCGTCCTTTGTCAAATTCATCACCTTGGGAAGGACAGATACTAGTTTTCATGAAATCACATTCATAAATTTGCCCACCACTATTTTTGTAGAATTGGACTCAAATTCTGCAGCAATAATGCAAGACAGACTTTCTCTGTATCTTAAGTGGTATTTTGGAATCTAGGGTTGGATTTCAATTTGAAACCACTGAAAAGACAAATCTGAATCTTACAAACTTTCTACACATACTCAGGGGTAGCAAAAGTTAAATTAGGTAATTAGATGATTTTTCTTCTTTTTTTCTTTTTTGTTTGATGCCCCCGAGATTAAACCCAGAGATATTTTACTACTGAGCCACATCCGCAGTCATTTTTATATTTTATTTTGAGATGCAGTCTCACCAGGTTGCATAAGGCCTCGCTAAGTTGCTAAGGCTGTCCTCAAATTTGCAACACTCCTGTCTCAGCCTCTGGAGAAGGAAGGATCACAGGTGTGCACCACTGTTTCTGGCTGTAAGCTGGGATTTTTAACAACAAAAAAAAAAGGTGGATTTTAATCCACCTCTCTCTTGCCTCTTTAATAATAGTCCATCCCATTTGGCTCTGAATAAATAAACCTGGGCCTCAGATAAGTGAGCACATCATTTCAAAGTGATACACAGAAAGCTTTGGCTGAGGGAGCACAGATGTGTCAGGCTCAAGGGGCAGGGAAGGTCCCTGACAGCTGGGACATGCTTCCTCCTGGTCTTGCTCATGGAAAGCATCCAGGATCACCCTCCCAGGCACCTGGACCATAACTCCAGTCTATGAGGCTTTACAGATTTGCACAGCTCTGCACTGGGGTGGGTGGTCCTTATGCTCTGGGAGAGGTTTTGCTCCTTCACACTGTGAGACTGAAAGGGCAGGAGTCACTGCTGACCTGGCCCCTCAGCACCAGCATCCACAGGCTGACTGTCCACCTGTCTCCAAGGATTGAAAACAGAGCTTGGGGAAAACAAGTTCCCAAGGAAGTAGCTGTTTAGATGAGGCCTTTTCCAGGAGATTCCTCAGCCCAGGGCCCCCAGCAGCTTCCCTGAGAGGCTGCACCCCACACCTCAGGCTGCCATCTAGGAGGAGCTGACCCAGGGCCTGAAATTCTGTTCACCCTGCAAGGCACAGGGCAGCTGTGGGCACTCTGTGGCAGCTCCAGGAGAGGACAGTGGCTGAGGACATGGGACTCTGGGAGGTGTCCAAAGGGAACCTCTGCCCAAGAAATCTGACATGGTGCCTACACCTAAGGAAGACAAAAGAAAAAGCACAAGATTTTTACAGCTGTGAACTCAAGTTCTCTATACAGTTGCATCTACATCAAAGAACCTTCAGAGTACTTGACTTTGACTAACTAGAGCACCATGAGGGTGGAAAGGCAGGGTTCTGTATGGAGAGCAAACATTATCTTGGGCTATCTTAAGCCCTTTAATAGCCAATCATCTTAATTTCTGTATCAGACCACAATCTCAAAACTTCTCAGAATATATCACTAGCCTTACCAGACGTCTCCAAATTCTACCAAAGCTCACAATGCAATAACAGACATACAGAAGAACTTTTCTTTATTTTTTTTTCTGTACCCCACCAATGTGATGTTCCTACCAATGCAATTGGTTAATGCAGTGATACAGTTTCTTTTATAAAAGTTCATGGAGGCCAGGCACAGTGGCACACAACTGTAATCCCAGCAGCTTGAAAGTCTAAGATAGGAGGATTGCTAAATTCAAAGCCAGACTCAACAACTTAGTGAGATCATGTCTGAAAATATAATATAAAAGAGCTAGGAATGTGGCTCAGTGTTTAAGTGCCCCTGGGTTCAATCCCTGGTATGAGGAAAGAAGGAAGAAAGGGAGGGAGGAAGGGAGGGAGGGAGGGAAGAAGGGAGGAAGGGAGGAAGGGGAAGGAAGGAAGGAAGGAAGGAAGGAAGGAAGGAAGGAAAATAAATAAGTAAAAGAAAGAAAAAAAGAAGTGATGTAATCTCTTCCAGGGAGGGACACACACATCATTCAGGGTAACTTGAATCCATGTTCCTTAGTATGATAATTAATATTTAGGTTAAAATGAACTATTTTCTGTAGCTGGGGGTGTCGATGCCTTTAAACCCAACTGATTGGGAAGCTGAGGCAGGAGGATCACAATTTTCAGGCCAGGCTGGGCACCATAGCCAGATCCTTTCTGAAAATCATACTGAAAAGAGCTGGGGATGAAGGACAGTCAAGGAATCAGACATTACTGTAGGGGCATCCACTCTTTTCACAAAAAAAAAAAATTAACTAGGATTCTCCAGAAATCTGCACCATGGCTAATTTTAGGACAACAAAAAAGTGTCCACAAAAAAGTTCAGTGTAGATAAACTTCCTATTTTTGTGTTGCCTTATTTTACGGGGCTGCTAGTCTGGAAGAAATCAGCACTCCAGGTGCTGGACTCCCCCTTACTAGTTTTTTACACACTTGTATCCAGAATAGTAGTTTGTAGAAATGTGCAAACAAGGCCTCTGGCCTTGAGCTGGGCTTCACAGAGAAGTCACCAACTGGGCTCCATGGGAACAGCTGGTGGGGGAGGAAAGAAAGGGGAGAAGAAGCTCTCCCCTCCTCAGGTGCTGGCCTTGAAGGGTTAACTTGGCCAGAACAGAGAAAGAAAAACCTGCTTTTATGTGTGTGATGTGACAACTTGACTGTGGTGACTCCACTTTGTGAACTCAGCCATGACACTCAAAAAGCTCATGACTGGGGCCATTTGAATTCTTTTGTTCATGAAAATTCCCCAAGAACACAGAGTGATCTATGGGGCCAACTGGAGACTAACTGACCACAACTTTCAGGCTTGCTTAAGTTGCCTGGACCCCAAAACTTCCCTTTTGTGGTTTTTGTGCTTAAATATGGAGCCAACTGAAGGCAGGGGCACCACTCTGACCATCTCATTCTTTCGAGAGCAGTGTCTGCAATAAGGCTTAACTGGAATGAGACTGTGTGGTCTGAGAGTTATTTGGGGGTCCCGGTATTACAATGTGAACTTCTGAGCCCCTCCCCTTACATGCTGGGTATAAAATTCTGAAACCACCTGAACTCGGGGTTCAGGGGATGGATGGATTGATTACAGCAAAAGCATTGCCCTCTGAGTCTGGCTACAGCCAGATAAAACTGTTTCCAGCTATCTTCAGTGCCTTGCCTCCTTTGTCCCTACATCATTATTACCCTGTGTGCTTACCTAACTACAGGACTGGTGTGACTCTACATCATGGACTATCAGAAAAAGGAGCACTTATACTCTATTAATGTAGCCCAGAATTAAATATCCCTGGGATCTATAAACAACCCCCTTATTCCCTTTAAAGCAGTTATTCTGACCAAACACAAGGAAGTGATAAGTGATCATTCTTTCCCCTCAAGGATAATATTCACAAATAGAAAACAAATGCTTTCAAAAGTGTTTTTCTTGCCAGGGACATTGGCACAGGCCTGTAACCCCAGTTAATCGGGAGGCTGAAGCAGGAGGATCACAAATTGGAGGCCAGCCCAGATTCCAACACAAGGGGAAGGGGGGAAGGGAGGGGGAAGGGAGGGGGGAAGGAAGATTGATTGATTCTTTCCAATATTTCACTAAGCGATAATGACAATTAGCAGACGGTGTCTATTTGAAACGAGTGGGAAGAAGGAATGTCTGGCTGAGCTGCGAGGTGGAGGGAAGGTGGCCTTTTAGAAGGCAGGAGGCGCCTGCAATTTGGAGGACCTCCACTGGGTGGAGCTCCACTGGGAGAAGGAAGGTGCATTTGTGGCCCTGCTTCCTACACGTTGGGAAAAGTGAGTGCGGGCCACAGGTAGGAAGCAAAGGGGACACCTGGGACCTGAGCCACCCTTCCAAACCCAGGGAACCAGGGGACAGGGCCCAGGGCCACCCGACAGCCGCGACTCCCCGCGCCACTCAGCAGCTCACCCGCCACGGGCCCCAAGGCAGGTGCTGACCGCGTACCTTCAGCGAACTCACCATTTTTGGCTTCTCTGGTGACCTGGCGTCCTCTGGAGGAACCGCAGGCACCCGAGATCCCCGGGAACACGGGCAGCGCAGTCACCCTGGTCCCTGGAGAAGAGAACACGGGGCCTGGAGCAGGAGTAGCCCAGTCAGTGAGGAAAAAAAGCCCGCGAGAGTGCGGAAGCCCGCCCTTCCCCGCCCTCTGCGCACTGATTGGACAGTTCCCCCCAGCGACCCGGATGGATGGCCTCCAGGCCCGCCTCTGGATAGTGACTGACAGCTAACGTCATCCAATCACTGGCTGAAATTGGGTAGAGTGACAGATTCTTGGCCCCAGCCCCTTTCAGGAGGAGCTTCCCGGCTGTGCTGGGAAGGAATCCAGGTGGGAAGCCTTGGCTTAGCCTCTGCGACAGAGGTGACATCTGCCGCTGAGCTAGGCTTCAGCCATAGAGGGCTTTCCGAGCATGGCGGGGCCCTGGGATTAACCTCAACAGAGAAACAAAGCACAGCTTCTCCTGGAGGCTGAGGCTGGAGGAGCCCAAGGTCAGGTCAGCACCTGCAAACAGTGAGACCCTGTCTTCAAATAAAATGAAAAGGTGACGATGGAGCTCAGAGGACGGGGTCAAGCCCCATTGGGTTTATTCCCCAGTACCTTAAAAAAGAAAGAACGATATTTTATTATATACATATAATATATATTTTATATACTTTTGTATATATAAAATATATATGATATATATTTTATAAAATATATATCATATATATTTTATATATAAAATATGTATTTTATATAATATATTCTATATATAAAATAGATGTTTTATATAATATATTTTATATATTTTTTTCTCACACCAAGTACATCTAATCAGAATATTATATATAATATATATTATATATAACATATATATAAAAAATATATATATATATTTTTTCGCCCAGTTGATGCGACCTCAAGTGACTTAGAAAGACACGGTCTCCAACTTTTTGAAACACTTTTTAACGATATCATATATATGACCCATATATAATATCTAAAAATGAAAACAATTTGAAAACTATTTAGTAATTCTCCTCACCTCCTGGCCTCTGTTGCTTTGACGAGGCTCCTGATCTATGAAAGGAAGCAACTGGGGTTGGCTCTGATGCCCAAGGCTCCCTCCCCAGCAGAAAGGGTGGGGGAGGAAGGAAGGCGATCCTCTAGGGCAGCAATGTGCGGTGGAAATAAAATGGGTGCTTTGTGCTTAGTGTCGATGTTGTACTTCGACTGTTAGGAAGTCTTCTGAAGAGATGTGCCTCTGGTGACCCCACAGGTCTGGTCAGGTGTTCACCCAAAGCCAAACAGAAAAGGTTATGATGCAAAGCAGGAAAGAAACTTTGACCAGTGCAGCTACACCAGGAAGACAAGGAAACCCTGTCCTTACCCTGTCTTCAGATGCTGACAAGGACTTTGAGGTTTTATAGAAAGGGTAATCATAGGCATGTATGGATAGGGGAAATCGTATCTAGGATTTAGTATTATCTGTAGGATTTAAGCTTCAGGCATCTGTGGTCTTATAACTTGTCTGTGAGCTCACACTCACTTGCCCCCTGGACGCATGTCACTCCATTGCACAGACTGACCTCACTTTGTCAGGAGGAAGTCCCCTTCCAGTGTATTCTTTCCATGTCAAGGTTTTCAAGAAAGGCCACAAGCCCTAGGAAGCAACATACCCCCAGGCGCTGACCCTCAGCATCCTGGGTTTCAACTGATAGTCAAACCAGAAAGAAACCAAATCCCTGCTCAGCTGGGCCCATTAACCCTGCATATAAACCATAAAAAATTGGCACTTGGGGCCAATACTGCCTGTCATGTCTATCCCCCTCTTGGAAATTAAGTACAACTTTATTCTCTACTCTTAAGTTGGGCTTTGTGAAGTCTTTCACATCCTGCTCACTGGCCCAAGTTCATTCTACCTAACAATATTGCTCAAGGCCAAGGGGGGCTATTGGGTAAAAAGTCCTATTGCCACGGGTGTGGAAAAGTGGACACATAGCTGCCCAGGGCTGAGAATTGAATTCCAGGTGCCTTTATTGTCCCCCATGGTAGAGATTGAATTGAGGGCAGGGCACTTTGCCACTGAGCATCCCTTTTATTGTGGTTCAAAGAAGGTGGGTGTGAGCATAACTGTAATGGGCCTGAGAGAATAACTCCAGATGGTGACTCCAAGCTGCTATCAATCCAATGAAGAAGTTGACAAATCAGAGGGTGAGACCCAGCGTGGTTGTTCATGCCTGTAATCCCAGAGGCTCAGGAGGCCGAGACAGGAGGATTGCTAGTTTGAATCTAGCCATCAGCAAAAATGAGGTGCTAAGCAACTCAATGGAGCCTGACTCTAAATAAAATACCAAACATGGATGGTTTATGTGAATATACTATTTTGCCTTATATGTAGAATTGAGACATAAGAAAGGCAGCCTGAGAGCAAGGAGAGCAAAATGGAGAGTCACGTATACAGCCTCAGACTGTGGATGTGGCAGATCCCGAGTCCATGCAACTGAACCACCCTGGACCCACAGGAGGTAGGGGAGGGGTCACCCTGACCAAGAGAGAAAGAAACAGTGTTGATTTAGGTAAAGTCAAAAGTGTCTAGGTCCAAGATGCACTCAACCCAAGAAGACTTTCCCGGCACAAAAGGACAAAGGGAGTTGGGGACAACTAAGGGTGTATTGCTTTATATACAAATATGGGGGGGTTTTGATACCAGGGATTTGACTGAGCGCTGCCTAGCCACTGAGCCAAACTTCCAGCTCTTTTTTACTTGGACACAGAGTCTGGCTAAGTGGCTTAGGGCCTCCTTAAGCTGCAGAGGCTGGCTTCCAACTTGCAGTTTTCCTGCATTAACCTCCCAAACCACTGGGATTTCAGGCATGTGCCACTCTGCCCTGCAGCATGCTTCTTTAAACAGCCCAGTGGGACACAGGGAAACCCAGGTGAAGATCTGGAAGTTGGCGCACCCCATAGTACTTTGCCAAAGAGGAACTGGGGTGGGAAGCGGGGACCCTTGTGAACCAGAGGATAGAATGCTGACTGCAACATGCCTGCTCACCCAGATGTTCCATCCTGAAATACTCTCAGCGAAAGCTGTGCTTTTTCTGTACCTGTGTCTCTTAGTGTTTTAGGGGACACACACAAGAATGGTGGGAACAGACGGTTAAGAGAATAATCCTGGAAAATGGGTCCGCCGTGCTGACCTGCACATGCATTCTTTTCCAAAAAGCAATTTACCTGCAACTCTGCCTGGCCTAAGTGGACATGAGGTGTCACATACCTCAGCAAACTACCTGTGATCTGCATGAGAAATCCAGGCAGGAAACCCCCTAAGAGGAACCCAAGTGACTATGCGGGGACAGACTTTGTGACTCTTTCCACAGACCAGATTTTGGAAGAAAGGATACTTTTTTGGATAAGAATCCAATTAGAATGGCTCAGCGTGGGCCAAGGTGACATAGAGTTGCCACGACCATCGAGACTTGAAAGTATGATGTCACCCTGCTGTCAAAAGTCAAAAAGTGGACCTGGGCAGGAGTCTCTGGAAACTTCCCAGGGACTTCAATAAAAGTAGAGTGCAGAAGAGGCACACGGTCTCTCTGCTTTCTGAGAGGACCCACTCTCGCCCTTGAGAATGTCTCCTTCCCCTTCAAGAAGTTCATGCCTGTTACAGGGTAACCTGTCTGAAAACTTTCTGATGTGATTGCAAAATTCAAGGGTTCAAGGAGGTCTTTTCACTGCCTCTGTTTCTCAGGAGGTCCCAGCTCTATAATGAGTTCATTCTCTCTAAAAATAAAATCAGAAACCTTCATTAACAAACAGCAAAACAAAACAAACAAAAATAGATCAGTAACCTGCTAGAGCAGCCTCAGCAATTTAGCTTCACTCTGTCTCAAAATAAAACTTGCAATAGAGATGTAGTTCAGGGCATGTAGTTCAGAGGGCAGAGCATGGTGGCGCACACTTCAAGCCACAGCAGCTTGTGAGGCTGAGGCAGGAGGACCGTGAGTTCAAATCCAGCCTCAGCCATGGTGAGGTCCTAAGCAATTTGGCCTGACGCTTTCTCTAAATAAAATACAAAATAGGGCTGGGAATGGGGCTCAGTGGTTGAGTGCCCCTGCGTTCAATCCCCAGTCCCCACCCTCCCTCCAAAAAGACATAAGAAAATAGAATGTAAAATGGCAAGATATAAATCTAACGACATCAACAGTGACATTATACGGGAATTGACTGTGGGATCCTATCCAAAGGTAGAGGTCATCAGAAAAAGTAAAAACAATGTCCAATTCTATGCACCTGAGACCCAGATCAGGAAATGTAATGAGCAACCTAGTCCCATCTTTGCCCCAGATCTCCCTATTGGCTGCGTGATACCTTTTTCTTTGGGTTCTATGATGTCTGCTCTGACCTTAAGGGTTCACAGAAAGAGAGAACGAGAAAGAGAGAGAGAGAGAGAGAGAGAGAGAGAGAGAGAGAGAGAGAGAGAGAGAGAGAGAGTTTCAGGGGTTGATGTTGTGATCCGTCAGAGCCTCTTGCTTCAGGACTGGAAGGTGGCGGGTCATTCAGAGTGGCTCCCCACATATCTCCTCTTCCTTAATATTTGAAGGCGATTGGGAAATTGTATCTTTCAGTCACTGGATTCTTGGTCCGAGGTCATCATGATCTACTATTGAAACACAAAAGGCATTAGTAGAAAACATACTATCTCCAGGACATAACCAACTTGGAAGATCCAGGTTGTTGTTGTTGTTGTTGTTGTTGCTGTTGTTGTTATTATTATTATTATTATTCTGCCAAACACCCATCAGAAGATTCTTCATCTTTTCTTGATTTTATTGGGAAGCCTTGCACTTTGCAATGGTAACACAGACATTTTCATTTGGCATGGCGCTTCAGCCTCTCCACAAACCACGGAGAAGAGGGCTCAGTCACAATATTTATCACAGTGGCCTTTTAGAGCATTTTAACTCCGTTCTAATTTTTCCATCAGCATTTGTCTGACTATGAAAGCTCTTGGAAGGAATTTAAGTCCAACGTTAAGAGAATCCCTATATTGTAAGTTTGAAACAGAGCCATAAAGACTGTATCATAGAAGCAAGGAATAATATTTAAAGTAGTCACTTCAAAGATCCTGAGACCAGGAGCTGGCCTAGATCTGGTTAACTGGCATGCACCTGTTTCAGACCTGAACCTTAACTTCAGCAGAGTGTAGCTCTGAAATATCAGCTGGCAATAACTAAGATGAGTTGTATTCATACAGGCGACAGGATAGTCATCATCCTTTCTCTTAATTCTCACATTTAAGGAGTCTGTTAGGTCTGTCAGTGAGGTAGATATTCTGAAGGCAGAAGACAAACATCCTAACATCCTTTTGGGTGCCATCTCACTGAGGGTTGGGGTATTACCAGTAAAACCTCCAGGTGACAGGCATCCTCCTGTAATTGTTCTTGTCCATTCTAGGAGACCAGCCTAAATGCATCCACTATTTCTAGACCTCTTGTGTGGTACTGACTAGATATTTGCATAATACTCAGGAATACTGAGGAATAATACTTAGGAAACGTGCCAATTTCTATTGTACAATGATCAGGGCCACCCTACATTGGTGGATACCTTATGTAAATAACTGGCCTGTAGAGAAAAACTCTATTTCAACAATCTTTCTCTTTGGACAATGGTCCAGATAAGGAGTCTTAATTTCTAAGGGCCAGCATGATTGTCTGGTTTAGGTTTCTCGTATGGTAACTACTCCTCAAATAGAATCCCAGACAACCTGCTTGCCATAGGATCAACATATAACTGGCCACTACAGTCAGTAGGATTAATCTAGTTTCATGGGTGGAATTTCCAGTCCACACTACAATGCACATTAAAAATGGATCTGAGGGCTGGGGTGGTGGCTCGGTGGTGGAGCGCTCGCCTAGCATGTGTGAGGCCCTGGGTTTGATCCTCAGCACCACATGAGAACATAAACAGAATAAAGATATTGTTTCCATCTACAAGTAAAAAGCAAATTTAAAAAAAATAGATCTGAGGAATGGGTCCATAGAAGTCTCTTCATGATTTTTACTTACCTGACAAGTTCATGAAGCTCCATGGTTGGAAACTCTGCAGTTGGAAGATTTACCATCCTGTGTCAGGTTTTTCAGTCATTTTCATGATGACAGATTTTCAAATCTTATTTAATTTACTGAATCATATTCAGCAGCCATGAACATGATTCAGTAAATTCAGCAGCAGTCTCAATTTTTTTTTTGATGGTGCTGGGGATTGAACCCAGGGCCTTGTGCATGTGAGCAAAGCACCCTAACAACTGAGCTATATGCCCTGAGATTCTCAATATTACAATTCAGAAAAAAAATAAATATTTTGTAAGATCTAGTGTGTGCCTCTGGGGTCCTGTGTTCCCCCTTTTCTTTAATAAAATTCAGTAAAGACTTGGCATAAGCCATAGTATCATCAGTTTAAGTTATGGATAGTAGTACAAGTATTTAAATAATCAGATTTACCTTGTATTGATTATTGTAATTTCCCAATATATATGCTAGTTGATCCATCCTAACAATTTAAAAGGAATCCTCAACATACAACTTTAGAGAACCTCAGTCCTAATAAAATTCCCAGATCTCAAAATGATTCAACAAACAAAATATGCAAGAATGGACAGTCTTTGAATCAATCAAATTGAGTCTCCAGGGAGAATTGTAAAAATTAGAATCTAAGTCAGCAGTTTAATGTATTTAGTGTTTAATCAAGAATGTGAATGTATTCACCGAAATTAATCCTTGCTTTAAACAATAAGAATCATTAGGAAAAAAAGACTTTGCTTAAAGGAATTAAACTTAATATTTTAATAGGTCTTTATCATGTCAAAATATGAACAGAAATATTAGCTCAGTATCAGCATAGAGAATAAAACCAGGGAAATAGCCTGAAATATCCTTGAATTAATCAGTTAAAACTTTTAGTCAGTCCAGTACATATAAATCTTTTTTTTACATTTCTATATTATCTAATTAATAATATAAAATATTTGTATTTAGGAAAATATTTTTATCATAAAAATCTAGAATATAAAGATCTTGGTTTACCCAAAGATGATTTCCTTCTTCTTAGGTCCTCCAATATCTGCTTCTCCTCTGTTGAAATTCCTTTTAGAATTTTTCCTGGTTACACTTTGAAATAATTTCTGAAAATAATTTCTGAAAAATACTTATATTTGTACCTTGATAAAAAGAAATATCAATGAGGGCTGGGGTTGGCACTCAGTGGTAGCCCGCTTGCCTGGCATGCATGAGGCACTGGGTTCAATTCTTGGCATTGCATACAAATAAATTTAAAAAGTAAAGGCTCATCAACAACTTAAAAAATATATTTTTTAAAAAAAGAAAAGAGATATCAATGAAAATATAGTTAAAGTCCTTGGATATTTCTGTAGATAAGGGCATAACCTATAATTAACACAGTAGAATGGATTAACTTTATGTAACCACGTGGTTCTTAAGATATTTTGGATCCATTTCAATTTGTTTTTAACTAGAAGTGCACGCCTGCATGTGACGTAACGCGATGTAACTGATGATCCTTGTGTATACATTTATTTATTTCTTGTAATTATAAAGTCAGGAAAAAGAAGAAGGATTTGGGGGGTCATCCCAGGAACATGGATGGCTTTGTTTCTGCAATGAGCAAATGCATCCCTGAGTTACAGCCATCTGATCCGGTAGGAGGTTCAGAAAATACACATACACACACACACACACACGCACACACACACACACACACACACAGGCTGAACCCTTTTATTGAGGAGAAGCCATTCAAATGAGGCCAGGGGTCAGGTTTCAGGGGGCTGAGTCTAGCTCCTGATGTCTTGTCCACAAGAGGCTTGGTTTCAGCTTTGGAGTTGTTCTGTATCCTCACTTGCAGGAAAAGCATGAATGAGAGTCAGACCCCATCATTCCTCCTCCAATTAAAAAAATCCTGCAGAAGAAGGGTGAAGTGTGTGGGAAGGGCGCCCCCTGCCAGGCTCTTGCAGGAACACACGGCTGCAGAGTTCTTAGCATCCCTGTTAGCCTCAGATTGTGTCACCTGAGCCGCAAGTGGAGACCTACTCTAAGTTCCCCCAGATTTCAGAGATGGGGGTATTTGCACAGGACATATCAATAACCTTTGGAAAACATTCATTAGTAAAATCATGTTATATTGATGTATGCATAGATTTTGGAATGCTTCAATCTAGAGACTGTTTTCACATTCTTTATGGTGTTTGAAGAGAAAATTCTTATCAATTTGATGAGGTAAACTTTATCAAATTTTCTGTTCTTGCTGGTGTAGTGGTTCATGCCTGTCATCCCAGCAGCTCAGGAGGCTGGTGCAGGAGGACTGCGAGTTTCAAACCAGCCTTGGCAACTTAGTGAGGCGTGAAGCAACTCAGTGAGATCTTGTCTCTAAATAAAATATAAAGAAGAGCTGGGCATATGGATCAGTGGTTAAGTGCCCATAGGTTCAATCCTCCATACCAAGAAAATCAAATAAAAAATAAAAAATTTTTAAAAGTGGTTTCTGATTGTACCTTCAGTATGATTCTAAGACATCTTTTCTCTCTCAAGATCCCCAAAATTCCCTCTTGTTTTTTGCCCTGATAATTTGAGTAATTTCAGTATTTGCATTTCTGTGTGTTCCATGACACTAGAGTATATTTGGACACATTATACATACATGGAGTGTAACTTATTCTGATTAGGATCCCAGTCTTTTAGTTGTACATGATGTGGAGTTACCCTGGTCTGTAGTTATATATGAACATAAAAATGTGTCCCATTCAGTTTACTCTCTTTCCTATAACATTCCCCCCACCTTCCCAATATTTCCCTTTATCTCATCCAATAGACTTTTATTTTTTCCCTCCTCAATCTCCCTGTGTGTGTGTGTGGGGGGGGCAACTAGGCTGATTGCATAGTTGAGCTATTGTGAATTGAGTTGCTAGAAACAGTTTTGTGGCTGAGTCACTGTAGTGTGCTGATCTTTCAGTCCTTTGGATATAAATCGACAAGTGGCATAGCTGGGTCAAATGGTGGTTCCATTTCAAGTTTTCTAAGGAATCTCCATACTGCTTTCCAGAGTGGTTGCACCAATCTGCAGTCCCACCAAAAATGGGTGAGTGCCGGGTTTCTGTTCTCGAGACTAAAAGGCTCAGGGGTCACTCTAGTTGAACTGGGCTAACTGGGCTGCATGAAATAACCACACAAGAAACACAAATACCTTTTTCTTTGGGGTTGCTGTGACGGCTCCTCTGACCTTAAGGGTCCGCAGAAAGAGAGAGAGAGAGAGCACGCACTGACCACTTTTATTGAGGAGAAGCTATTCAAATGAGGCAAGGGGTCAGGTTTCAGGGGGCTGAGTCTATCTTCATGATGTCCACTGTCAGCAGGTTGACTGACACCTGGGTAGGCCACACCCAAGGGCACAGTAAGAGGAGGGGACACACACAAGGCACTTCCGTGGAAGATTCTATCCTAAACAGGGCAAGGGGTTATATTACAAGGGAACAGGTGAGCATAGCTTCACCCATGGGGCTGTAGCAATACACACCCATTTCTGTGACTGAGCACCTCAGCACCCAGCTGGGGAGTGTAACTCAGTCACCTGTAAGGTTGGCCTCCCACATATTCCCCCTTTCTTAATATAAAAAAAGGAATGCAACTGGGAAATTTCTTTCAGTCACTTGGCTCTTGGTCCAAGGTCATCACAATCTGCTATTGAAACACAAAAAGAATTAGTAGAAAACATATTATCTTCATTACAGTCAACACAATAATCTGGATTATTATTACCTTGCCAAACACTCATCAGAAGATTTTTAATCTTTTCCAATTTTATTGGGATGCATTGTTTTTGGCCATAGTAACAGACATTTTCATTGCCAGGGCATTTAGGCCTCTCCATAAACCATAGGGCAAAGGGCTCACTCACATTATTCATTACATTGTCTTCTAGAACATCATTACTTAGTTCTCATCCTTCCATTAGCACTTATCTGACCATGAAGGAAGTTGGATGCAATTTAAGTCTAACATTAAGAAAATCCATACATTGTAAGTTGTAAGACATAGCCACAAAGGCCAAAATTGAATAAGCAAGGAATAATATTTAAAGTAGTTACTTTAGGGATTATGAGACCAGCAGTTTGGTTAGGTCTGGTTAATAAACATACACCTGTTTTAAAGCCTGAATAGTAACTTCAGCGTATTATACTTCTGAAATATTAGCTGGCAATAATTAATGAGGCAATAAGTTGTATTCTTATAGGCTACAGGATATTTATCATTTTTTCTCTTCACTCTCATATTTAAGGAGCTATTTAGGTCTGTCAGTAATACAAATACCCTTGGAAAAAATTATTTTAATAATCTTTCCAACAATTGTCCATAAAGGTAAATGTAGTCTTGGTCACTAAAGTCCAGCAAAATTGGCTGACTTGAGTTTTTTATCTGCTGTCTAGCATAAGTTTCTGTCACTGGTGTGGTCAATTTGTTGCTCTGCTATTTGGCTACCTCAGTCCCGAGAGCTGGTGATAACTGGCTGTGACAAACCTCAAGTCAATGTCCAGTAGCTCAGTTTCTTTTTGGAATGTACACAACTATTATAGGGTTTGAGTGGGGCGTGCCTGTCAATCTACATAAGCAAGATAATATCCATAAGCCAATCATCTTCTGCCTAGTGTAACCATACTGTGAGGAAACTCTATATGCTATATGGATTTTAGATATGAGGTTTATGATGTGGCATAATAAATTTTGTGAATGGTAAAGAAAAATATATTTATAATTTAGCCAATATGTTTTTTTAAACTATAGACTTCATCTAGCCTTCCGTATATAATATTTGAAATTTCACTGTTCCCAATGGGGACTTCTATCTGAAAAACTCCAACCACATTTACCTTGTATAAGTCAAACCTGGACATCCATTTTTCTTAATCTATAGACTTAAATAAAATTGAAATTTCTCAAGAGTAAAGATTATTCCTCTAGAGCCAAATGATCCATAGCATTGTGTGGAATCATATTAGCTGAAGGGCTGTAAAAGAAATAATATTAACTAATTACCTTCAGACCCCAAATAACATCTGTATACTTGTCGCTTCTTCATGTAGTCATGAATGTATCGTTGAGTCAACAAAAAGAGAAATCTTATAATTTTGTGGGCATATTTTTAACAAATTATGAATTATCATGAAAATGGTTCTCATTTTCACCGAACTCACAGAAGTGTCAAAAGAGTCAAGATTAAGCCTATTACATTGAGAAATGTCTTTGTTCCTTTATTAATTATTTGTTGGTACTGGAAATTGAACTCTGGGGTGCTTTACCCCTGAGCTACATTTTTAAATTTTATTTTTTATTTTTGAATTTCAGTTACACATAACATTAATGTTTACTTTGACATGAAATCATACCACTTTTAAACGGGGATTATTCTATCTGAGTGGCGTGATTAAAATAAATACAAATATTATACAGTCATAACCACATCCAAAGTAATGAAAATTTCCTCAACTGTTTTTATGACTTTTATGCTTCTAGCTATTACACAAAGGACTTTGATCCTTTTTTAATTTTACTTTTGTACATGATGTGAAGTACGTATCCAAATACATTTTTTCTTCTTGTGGATATCTAGTCATCTCAGGGGCATTTTTGCTTCAGCTTTTACTCTTGAAAAATATAAACTGTGTGTGTGTGCGTGTGTGTGTGTGTGTGCGTGTGTGTGTGTGTGTGTGTGTAATCCCTCTGAACACCAGTTACAAATTGCTGCCCATGCAGGTCAGGCAAATTGCTGCCCACGCAGTTACAAATTGCCAGCCCCGACCTGCAAAGTCAGCTGACCTTAAGGGCACTCATGTGAATTTCCAGGGACACCAAATAAAACATAGACACACTTTACCTTTACACAAGCTTCAAGACTTCTTCTCTGCTCTTGGCCTCAGGCCCCCCAAAAGGGAGGGCAAGAGAAAGTCACGAGAGGCTGGGGAGAAAGTGACCACATTCAGAAGAGAGTTTTTATTGAAGGACTCTTGTTCTTAGAAAGTTCTATTCAAAAAAGGCCAGAGGAGCAGGGTTACAAGGACCTCATATGAGGATAAGTCAACCCACATGGGTAATGCCTACATCTGAAGACCCCCCTCTCTATCTGAGCTGGGACAATGCCCAAGTCACCACAAATGTAGTGACTGGTCAGAGCCTCCTGCTTCAGGACTGGAAGGCATGGGTCACTCAGAAGTGCTTCCCCCATATCCGTTCTTCTTTCTTTGAAAAAGCAGGTGATGGGTCATTATTTTGAGTCCCTGATTTCTTCTTCTAGGGGCACAACATCCTACAATTACAACACAAGAGAGAATAAGTGGCAATGAGAACAATACAAGGATATACCATGCAGAGTGTTTAAGAATATTTCCAGGGTTAAAGCAGTTTAAGTATTTGATCAGCTAAAGAAGTAGGATCTGAAAAATGAATCTTACATTTTTGTATCTTGAATCTGATGATGCAGCTCCAAAACATCCAAGCATTCTTCTGCCAAATATCCAACAAATGATTTTGAAGCTTCTTCCACTACCATTAAGAAGCATTGCATTTGGCAGCAGTAACACCACATACTTATAGCTAGCATGACATTTAGGTCTTTCCTTGAATTTCAAAGTGGAAAGTTCATTATCTATATTCATGACAGCAGTCTCTAAGGCATTTAGCTTGGTCTCATTCCTTTCATCAACATTTATTTGATTGTGAAGAGCCTTGAAAGTATTCTGAGCCAAATAATTAAGAAAATTTGCATGTTGAATATTTGAGATATGGCCACCAAAGCTGTCACCATGGAAGCAATAAAAGAAACCAAGGGAACAACTCTCACTATTATGAGTCCAAGAGCACACTTAGGTCTCACTAGCTGGGCGTGTATTTGTTGTAAGACTTGAAAAGCAGCATCAGCCTACCATGGCCTTGAAATATTTCCTGGTAATAAGACAAAGGAGGGCTGATGGAGCATCATCGTTCCTTTTTCTCTATTATTTCTGGTGATACAATTAGTTAAATTACATTTACTACATGTTACAAGATATCTATCATCTTCCCTTTTAACTTTTACATTTCCTGTAATTAAAACATAAGGAGATTGAACACAGGCCCATAAGCTGTAGCAAGAACCTTCCTGTTACAGTTCTTGCCTACAAAGTCTGGTAAAGCTTTGTCAGTAAAATGTAAGAATTCTGAGGCAGCAATTAAGCGCCAAACATCTTTCTGAATGCCAGCTTCCCTGAAGGTAAGGATGCTACTAACTAATCCTCCAGGATTCATGGCATTACCCTTGCATAACTGCCTTTTGTCAATTTTAGGAGACCAGTCCAAAATATACCCACCATTTCTACACACCGTATGCTGTACTTGAAAAGTACAAATAAAATTTAAAGTTTCTAGTATTAACGATAAAAATGAAAAAGAGATGGAGGGTGCCAGATCTCTAGACTCTGGAATATAAGCAATTAAAAACAGACTTATTTGCAATTTTGCCTTGAGCATAGTGTTAGGATTATGAGGGGTACTATGAGAATATGAGCACAAATCACAGATTTTATATATATTTCAATACAGCCCATCAACAAACTCAATATTAAATTTAAAAGAAAAAAATTAAATCTCCGTTGTTTGGGTCAAGCCCTAGCTACCAGAGATACAGGGATCCTGAAGGATGAGTGGCTTAGGAGAAAGAAGAGGAGACAGGACTATAGTTGCAAGTTATGAGCAGCCTTCAGAAGTACCCGCTGCCCCTAGAGGGGCCTTTATTTTTAAACATTTTTTACAAGTGTTTTTTCATGTAGTTAATGGATAGTTTCAAAGCTCAAAATTTCTTTGATTTACATAATTTTTAAGAGTTACAATATTTTCAGATATATATTCATTACCTAAGATATTGAGTGCATTGTTTAAAATACTTTCCTGTAACCTTTGCCATTCACGATAAACCTTTTACATTTTCACCTCAATCAATAAGTGCTAGACTACACAACTCGACTACATGTATCTTGACCTATTATTAACTTTTAACTTTAAAGCACATGTATAATTGTATCATTAACCTTTAACTTTAAAACATACCTATGATTATTGGTAAGATTTCTTACTTCTAAAGTCCCAATAAAACACTTAAAGTAGTTAAAGCCTATTACTTAAAAGCACTTTTCTGAAGTGCTTCTAAAATGAATGTATATTAATTTTATATTATTCTATTTTTAATTCCAAAGGTAATTTTCTTTTTCATATGACCTATTTAACTGCTTTAAGAGTTTCTTTGATACTTTTCCAAAATACAACTATTCGTATGTCTTTGTAATCTTTAACAAAAGAGCAGGCTCTTCAGCACAACCCATTTACCATTAATATTAACAATGTGTTTCCCATTTTGATCATGAATTCCTGTGTAAGGCAAAGGTGGGCCTGTTACTGAAGGGAAATGTGTGTTGCACAGATTATAGATTAAGAATGTGGGGTTTAGTGCAAATTGTTAAGTTTTTCTCAAGAACCTTGAGATTTGTAAGATTTTCTTCATAAATTTTGGAGGAATAACACTATTGTTTGAATCCTGAGAGATATCAAAACACATCTCCAGGCATGCCTTAATTGTATCTTTAGTCTCATTTTGGGAATTTTCCTGCCATTTCAGTCAACATGTACTTTTATTATTGATTGATGTATACCCCATTTTCCATATTATGAGTATCGTAAACAATACATTTAACCCTCCACATGGTTTCAGTTTCCAAATGGTGTAGCTCTGCCACGGCATATCCCATGCTGTGACCCTATCAGACAGAGGGTGCAGGAACAACTTAACCACATTATCTATAAGACACCAGCTATTTTCCATATGACTTCTGTGGAACTTGTGATTGAATCTTGAGTTCCAGCCTATAGTGGGTCAATTAATTGTCACTGGATAACAAGTCATTCTAGAACTTATTGGCTCACTCGACCCTTGAGCCAAATCCCCAGCAGTATTTTGTATTTTATTTAAAGAAAGAGGTTTCACTGATTTGCTTAGCACTTCTCCCTTGCTAAAGTTGGCATTGAACTCATGATCCTTCTGCTTCAGGCTTCCAGGACCCTGGGATTACAGGAGTGCACCACTGCACTCAGCTCTGTTCACAATTTTAATGCCAGCATTCCCTCCTTGCCTTATCAACTATTTTTATGCTATATTTCTAATAGATGCAGTATTCCTAATTTTTCCTCCCAGAACTGGATGACAGTTTATAGATTTTTCTTTCTCTTTGTGAGCATTTCACATGACAAAAAAGCAGACACAATGATGTGATGTGAAGAAAGAAAAAGGTGACACTTTAAACAGAGAGAATGTGTCCTCTCTGTAAAGAGAAGAGCATGGCTCTCTTTCTCTCCAATTTTATTAGAGATCTAAAAAGAGATTCTAAAGAATCCTTCCCAGGTACACTTCTTGACTTTGGACTGACAGAAGGACAATATCAAACTCTCAAGTATCCAGTGCCATGAAAACTTTAGGTTAATTAGCCTCATGTTCATGATTTATAATTGAATTCTTAATCATAAACTCTTGCAGAATTTATGGTTAGTAAGAATTATCTTTCTTTCCCTGAGTTCCAGAATCTGGTCTTTAACAAGATCACAAAAGTCTCCCCTTTAGTGTAACTTGTGTTCCTCTTACAAAAATTATTTTGAAACTGCATTTCTCCTGCAGATAATAGTTTGTTAAAGAATGTAACACATCCTGTCCAGTTAATCCAGAAAGGGTGCAAGTAAATTGCTTCTTGGAAGATAAAGCATAGGGTCAATGTGTTGAGCCTATTTATTTATTTATTATGCTGTGTGTTGAAATCAGAGCTAGTCGACCACTGAGCTACATCACCAGCTCCTTTTTTATATTTTATTTACAGACAAGATCTCAATGATTTGCTTAGTGCCTGGCTGATATGTTGCTGAGACTGGCTCTAAATTCATGATTCTCCTGTCTCACCCTCCCAAGCTGCTGGGAATACAGGTATGTGGCACTATGCCCAACCTACCATTTACCTTAAAAGTACTTCAGATCTTTTACCAGGTTCTGTGAAAATTACTACAATGAAAATATAAATGTAGTCTTCTATGATCTAATGACTCCAATTTTTTTAGATACTTACCCAGAATTACTACTACTGAATCATATGACATTTTTATTTTAACTTATTGAAGAACCTTAATACCATTTTCAAAAATACCTTTATTCAATTTATATTCTCACCAGCATTTTTACAGGTGAATCTTTATATCCATGCTCATATGCTCTGGAGTACCTACTATCTTTCAGATTTTTATTTTTTACTTCTAAATATTTTACTTATTTATTTACTAGTCATAGATAGACAAATAACTTTTATTTTATTTATTTGTTTTTATGTGCTTCTGATGCTTGAACACAGTGCCTCCCATGTGCTAGGGAAGCACTCTATAACTGAGCCAGAACCCCAGCCTCTATCTTTCAGATTTTTATCATAGGCATTCTGACAAGTCTGCATAGGGGGAAGGAAAGTTTTCATTTGATGCATTAAATTTCTGAGGCAAGTGTGTTATATTCCAGGGTGTCAAGTAGCTAGAAGAAGAGTGTATTGAATTTTCTGTGCTGAAACAGGAATCTGTGGTTTCTAACACATTTTTAACAGGACTGCTGCAAATTTTAGTTTTTTGAAGCAGTTACAAACAATGCAAATCCAACTATTTGTAATGTATGAATATTTGCACATGCTCAGTCTCTGTTGCTTATAGAAATTGGATGTTTAGGATATACTCCCTGGAACAGAAGTCACTAATTTTAGATGCTCAGTACATGGAGAAACTACTTCTGAAAACAACTGGAAGGCCTGGAATTATTACTGGGGTGAACAAGAGTAGGTCAGGGCTCAGAAAGTGCTCAAATATTATTGAGTCTATCAGTAGTCTGTTTAATTTTCCCCTTTGGTACCTATAATTGATTTGAGAGAGAAGCAATTCTTCCAGCAACAGAGTTAGCAAAACTACTGGAACTTAGGCCTAGTGCAGATGACTAGAAACTTTCTCTAGAAACTTCCAGATGACTGGGAGCAAAAAGTAACAATTAGCATTTTGAAGATCATTCTCAGAAAACACCATAAAGAGTAGCAGAAATATCTGAGGGGTTCACAATTCGGAATTCATTTTTTAATTTGTTGATCATTTTATTATGGAGTCACTAGAGTTCCTTTTATACTCTGAATATGATAGATAATTAAACATGTAATGTAAAATATTTTCTCCTGCTCAGCAACTTGTTTTAAAAAATATTTTCACATGTATGACCTCTCAGCAGCCACATCAATGTTTATAGCAGCTCAATTTGCAATAGCTAGACTATGGACCAACCTAGATGGTTCTTGAAAGATGAATGGATAAAGAAAATGTGGTATATATAATCAATGGAATATTAGTCAGGTTGAAAGTAGGCTAAAATTATGGCATTTTCTTTAAATGGTTGGAGTTGGAGAATATCATGCTAAGTGAAATAAGCCAGTCTCACAAAACCAAAGACAAATGTTTTCTCTATTATGCTGATGCTAATTCAGGAAGGAGGGGGCACTGGGGAAGAATCGCTTTACCTTACATTAGGTTGAGGGAAGTGATGGGAGGGAGGGGAGAGGGATGTGGGAATAGGAAAGATAGTAGTAGATTGAAACAGACATCATTACTGTATGTATATATTTGACTACATGACTAATATGATTCTGCAACATGGACACTCAGAAAAATGAGAAATGATATCCCATCCAAGTATGATATACCAAAGTATATATATGTGCATTCTACTGTCATGGGGATGAAAGAGGGTCTGGGGATGTGGCTTAGTGGTTAAGAACCCCTTGTACTATAATGAGTGAGAGAGAAAATAGGGAAGACAAATCAGAAGGCAGGATGGATCCACACAATTCCAACAAGTTTCCCATAATCCCTACCCTCATTACCAAGTACTTAGGGTCTGTGTGGTATTGGTCCATCTGTGAAAATTTGAAAAAAATATATATTTTTTCTTATGATCTGGAGACATAGAAATGGACTTGCAAATTTCTACCAGGCCTGGTAGAATGGGTTGGAAACAGTACTCATATCCTATAGAATTCCAAAGTCGTCACTTTAATTGAACCAATTCAGCTGAGTTCCCAGCAAATGTGACTGCCATTGGGGTAACGGTTCAGAGACCACATTGCTCCAGTTTTAGATGACTGTGAGAGCAGCCTGAACAACAGAGTCCACCACTGTCTCAAGAAAGAAAAAAGAGGGGGGGCCTTGGTGAGGGTGTAGCTCAGTGGTAAAGCAGCCTTGGGTCAATCCCCTGTGGAGACCAGTGACAGGGATTGGGAGACAAGTGTCTGAGATGGAGGTCTCTAATGACGTCATGGCAGGGACATGCTTGGTGACTGGAAAAGTTTCTATGCAAAAGTATAGGATGCCTGGTTGCTATGGCAATGCTCTCCATGGGGGAGACTCTGTTGTGGGAGACTTTTCAGCTTTGACCTCATTCTCAGGCACAAAGTTCCTTGCTAAATCAACCACAATATTTCACCAGTTCCGCTGCTTTAAAGGATGCTTTAAAGTAACTTTAAAGGATGGACTTTCTTGAGAGCTGCACAGTGCTATAACATTGCACATTCCAACTATAGAATGTAACGGAGGAAATAGCTGCATACTGTTCCTAACTCTGTAACTTTCATAAATACAAAGAATAATGCTTGCATAGTCTTTAATATGATCAATTAAAGATATACAATAAAGATTGCTGGGGTAATTCTTTTTTTCTTTTCCTTTAGAGAGAGATAATTTTCAACATTTGTCCATTTATATTTTTAGGTTTTGGTGGATACAACATCTTGTATTTTATTTATATGTGGTGCTGAGGATCAAACCTAGGGCCCCACGAATGCGAGGTGAGCGGGCTACCACTTGAGCCACATCCCCAGCCCCCCGGCATAATTCTTTAGACCTGCTGCTCCATCATAGAGCAGTGCTCCACCCGATCCCAGATGTTGTATCTTCTGCATGTGTGACTCTTTATTTCTTCCAATGTCCCATCAAACCTTGCCAGAACCTCCTAGTTTGGCCACTTGTCACAGAAATCCCCAGTAGCAAAAATAAATAAACACCATCAATCTCTAATCACTTCATGTTTTTTGATATGTTAAAACAAGGTATATGGAAACTAAAAATTCCTATAAAATCTGATGTGCTCCTCAGAATATTTAATAGTCTAACATTTTCTAATTCATGAAATATGGAAAAATCAGAGTTCTAACTGGGCATCCTGAAATGTTTAAACACAGTCACTGATAATCACAGAGGAAAAAATAAAACACCAACTACAGAAACGCAGATATTCTCTATCTCAGCATTTGCCTTGGGTAGATTACTGCTACTTTGATGATCTGGTCCAGTCTGTAAGTATCCATACCCAATACCAAACAATGAAAATTACGAATCCTATCTGATCAACAACTGGTATACATTTTGGCCTCAGAATTGGCTAATATTTTCTGTTTTCTCTATTTCAATTGCATTCTAATGCAAATTGTCCTTATCACTAACAGGACCAAATAAATTTTTAGACTACTCATGAGCTTTTCACAAATGACCTGAGCAGAGAATCACAGCATCACGTTTTTGCAGGAGCACATCGTAAATTGCTGACATCCTCCTCCAAGGTTGCTAGACACACTCCTTGAAGACAAGAAAATCTGACACCTTTTAGGCTGCCCTGAACCATGTGGCAATGTGTTCTTCACTTATCAGTTTCACTTGAGCTCCCCAATGACATCATCTATAAATCAGAGACCTCCATATGGAATTCCTCCACCAAAAGGTCTGAAAACACAGGCACGTTTAGCACCTTCATAGACTCCTGCACAATAAAAGCTTTCACAAACTCTTTATGATAAGGACATTATGGCCACTTGTGATGAGTACCAATTACAGAGGATTCTCAGAGCAGGAAGCTGCTCCTCGTGGACCTTGCTATATTATTACTTTTTAAAACCATACACTTGATTTTTATTGAATTGGTGAATGTTACAGAGTTCCTGAATTAATAAACCATGCCAAAGAAGAAAACAATATAATGGACAAGCCCATCCACCCATCATATGGTTTATTAAAACTTGGTTTCTAATGCATTTTTCTTGGGGTACTGGGAATTGAACACAGTGGCACTCAACCACTCAGCCACCTCCCAGTCTTCTTTTTTATTTATTATTTGAGTTACTTCTTAGAGACAGTGTCTCACTGAGTTCTTTACTCCTTGTTATCCAGGGACGCCACCTTTCAAATCACAACCCTTGAGCTAAGGTTGTGGCTCAGTGGTTGACAATGTGTCTAGCATGTGGGAGGCATGGGGTTTCATTCTTAGGACAAAAAAAAAAAATTAGCATATATATAATTTTTTTTAAAAAAATGAAAACATGGGCTGGGGACGTGGCTCAGATGGTAACGTGCTCACCTGGCATGCGTGGGGTGCTGGGTTCAATACTCAGCACCACATAAAAATAAAATGAAGATGTTGTGTCCACTGAAAACTAAAAAATAAATATTAAAAAATTCTTTCTCTTTAAAAAAAGTGAAAAAAAAGTCACAATCCTCCTGCCTCAGAATCTTGAGCCACTGGTATTTCAGGTGTATGCCACAGCACCTGGGGATTCTCAAGAATTTTGAGAATTTCAGAGACTTTCATAAAATTTCAACAATAGTGGAATCTAAGCCTGCTGCAAGCCTTTAAAACTTCTAGTACACTGTACCATTAAATAAACCTCTCCATGTTTATCTCAGTTTGTTCCACGTAAGCATCACACTACAAAAGTTTGTGAGAAAATGCATACATGAAGGAAAATATGTGGTTCAAGGTCCAAGAGGTTACTTGTTATTATGTTTGGCCCCCAAATTATGTCTTTGGTATGACAAAGAATATTTTAATTCTCATTTAATCATTGTACATTCTCACTATTTGCTCAGCTACAAACCCAAATACATCAGAAGGTAGCCATCCACCTGCCAGCTCACATGACAACACTACTGTACAACAGGGACAGGCAGGTCCTGTCAGGAGATTCTGTAGCCCTCTTAAAGTCTGATTCCTACACTGATGTACTCACCAAGACTGAACTCCTACAAACAATGCCCACACCCCAGGACAGCTGCATTCACTCCAGTCCCTCACACTGCCCAGGAACAAGCCTGCAACTACTGCCTTTGGCAAATGGATTTATTACAAAGAAGTCCAGACTGCGTCAAGTGCACACACACCTCTATTCAATATTTCTTCTAAATCAAAGATGTAAAACTAGGAAATTGCCACACTGACTCATTGGCTGCAAAGAAAGTTCTTGGAAATCCTGGGAAGCGTTCAAAACTATCTTTTAAAGATGAAGTTATACTGAATGGCTTATGCTGTATTTATCAAAAACAGAAGGGCCACAGCACACTCTTTTGGCCTTGCTCTCCAAATGAACACCGAGACAGAGCAAAAGACTGGAACAGAGATAGCAGTGAAAATCAACCCATCTTTGGCATGTTGGCAAACTTCAATATTTGGACACAAGTATGTAAGGAACTCTTACCAATGATCACACAAGATCCATGACACCTGAATAGTTTGTGGGTGAGGTTTTGCTCAGGAGGCTTTGAATACTTAGGACAAGTAACTGAATCCTTCAGCCTGAGCAGAAACAGCACTCTCCACACCAAGTACTGCACAATATCATCTGGTTGGAGGGTGTAGCTTTATTACTGATGTAGGGTACATGAGGCTAGACACCCAAAGAATGTTCCAGGAGCACATTGATTAGCTGCAGGGTTCTGAGGGGTATCACTTAAAATTTTTTGGATCACTGCTTGGAATTTCAGTGATCTTTATTTACATCCAGTGGGACAGAGATGGAGGTTTATATTTTTTGTAGGGGTATACATAAAGGTGTTTTTGTTGTTGTTGTTGTTGTTGTTTTGATTAGTTCACAGAAAGTGCTTTGTGTACCAATTGTAAGATTGGTCAGAGGTCTTCCAAGCTTTGCCACAAAAGCAGAAGTCTGTGTTATAACCCACATTGAGATCTTTGCAAAATCTTTTCCTGACATTCTGTTGAAAGAAAATTATGGTGAAGGTCTCTTGAGAAGCTTATTTAAGATTATTTGGTGGAGAAGGGAGTGCCACTATATTAGGACATCAGACTGGGATGCTCCTTACCAAGCCTTTGGTCATGTAGTGTGTATTAAGAAAACCATCACACAAATATTTGCAGGGCTACTGTGGTACTCTAAAACACAGAGAGAAATCAAGCCTGGGTTTTCTGGCATATTCCACCTAAGTATTATTCATGGGGAGAAAACCTAAGTTGGATGTAGTTTTTTTTAAAAAAATCACTGGTATAAAAGACCTTTAAGAAGGAAGAGATCAGCTGCAATTGTGGAGGAAACACCTGCAGAGCTACATCTGCTGATGTGGTTATCAGTGGGGTCCACACTCACAGCTGCAGCAAACTCACCACCTGAGCAACGGAGCGTTCAGTGCTACAATGCCTGCCTAGCATGCACAAGGCAGGATTTGGTCCCCAGAACTGGGAAAAGAAAAGAGAAAGCAACTCAAGTAGAGGGCAAAATATATTTTGAGAAAGTGCCTCTCTAAACAATATACACAAATGACATTGTTTTATAATTCTCTTTAATGTGCCTACATACAGCACAATACATGAGCCTTAGAACAAGCACAAGTGACAAGAGTGGTGGTCCCAGAGTCATCAACAGATCAATAAGCAATCAAGGAAAAGGAAGAGGCCAGCTGCAGGGAACACAGACACATCCCTATGGTCCCAGCTGCCAGCCTCACCCCATCTCAAAAAATAACAATTAAAAGGACTGTGGAGAAACTCAGTGGTAGAGCACTCCTGGGTGAAATCTGAACAAAGAAAGAAAGGAAAAAAGTTCAGAAGAGCCATTTCACCAATCTGTACCAAAGGCTGGAGTAGAGAGGCCAAAACTAACATACATAATATGTAATGAAACATTAGACACAAAAGACTTAAAATACAGGAAAATAAAATCTAACAATAAGAGAAATTTAACCCAGAAAAACATGTTGCTTTCAAATCTTCATGCTGATGCAATGCTCCTCTCCAACCCAGGGTGCAGTTTTGTTACCTCTGAATACATTAAAAAAAAAAAAAATGAAGAAAGAAATGAAAGCACACACCATTTTCACACACCTACAGTGGTTATCTCAAAATAAATAAAAATGAAATAAAATAAAATTTTCCTCAAGTCTGAACAAGTTCAAATGCATCTGAAACAAGCAAAGTTCTCACCACATTTCTACATACAGGGCTCTTCTCCAGTGTGATTTCTTAAATGCTGTTCAAAGGGACCTCGAAAGTTGAAAGTGTTACTGCAATTTTTAAAGATAGAAAAAGGATTTTCACAGATGTGAATTCTTTTATGCCTTTGGAGAAAACTCTGAAAGCTGAATACTGCCCCACATGGCTTATCCTCAGAGTTTCTACAGTATGAGTCCTTTCATACAACTGAACAAAACTAGAACAGCTGAACCCTTTATATTTCTTACTTGCATAGGATTTATTATTTTTATTCCAAAACAATATTCCCAATCCTTAGGAGGAAAAAAAATTAGAAAACTAGAAGATTTCCCACATTTCTCACATTCATAGGGCTTCTCTGCATGAGTGTTTTCATATATAAGAAAGGAAACGAAAATGACAGAATGTAGCAAATCCCCCAAATTCAGAGGGTTTGTTTTTCAATGTGAGTGAAATGGCTTTGAAGGCAACAGGGAAAATGGAATGATTTGATATTTTTTCACATTTAAAGTTATTCAGCTGGATGTGGTGATGTATGCCTTTAATTCCTGAGACTCGAGAGGCTGATTCTGAAGAATCAATGTTGGAGGCTAGCCTCAGCAACTTAGGAAGACCCAAAGAAACTCAGCAAGTCCCTGTCTCAAAATAAAAGTAAAAAGGAACTGGAATGTAGCTCAGTGGTCGAGCACCACCAGACTAAATCCCCAGTGGATCGATTGATTGATTGATCTCTATCACACACACACACACACACACACATTTTCAGCAGTGTGAGCCTCTCTTGTCTTTGAGGATGACATGAAATATTGATTTACCATATTTCACATTCAAAGGATTTTTCTCCAGTAAACTTCCTACATGTATATGAGTGAAACAGTAATAACAGAAGAGTTTACCAATTGTTTTCATGCTTACGATTTCTATGCAGTATGTGTTCTTTCACATGTGTGAAGCAGACAAGATGTGGCAAAGGCTTCTCCACATTGTTCACATTCATTGGGCTTTTCTCCAGTATACATTCTTCCGTGTCTGTGAAGGTCACTGCTTACATTCTTAGGGCTTCTCTCCAGTATGAGTTTGTTCATGTGAGTGAAGGTGAGAGGACTGAATGAAGGCTTTCCCACACTGCTTACATTCATAGGGCCTCTCTCCAGTATGAGTTCGTTTATGTATCTGAAGGTTATAGGCAGCAGTAAAGGCTTTTCCACATTTTTCACATTCATAGGGCTTTTCTCCGGTATGTGTTCTTCCATGTATGCGAAGATGACGGGATGAAGCAAATGTTTTTCCACATTGTTCACATCCAAAGGGTTTCTTTCTAGTATGTGTTCTTCCATGAATCTGAAGGCAATTAGATGTAGCAAAGGCTTTTCCACACTGCTTACATTCATAGGGCTTCTCTCCAGTGTGTGTTCTTCCATGAATCTGAAGGTGACTAGTTCTAGCAAAGGCTTTTCCACACTGCTTACATTCATAGGGCTTCTCTCCAGTGTGTGTTCTTCCATGAATCTGAAGGTAACTAGATCTAGCAAAGGCTTTCCCACACTGCTTACATTCATAGGGCTTCTCTCCAGTGTGTGTTCTTTCATGGCTCTTAAGCTTATAGGATGCAGCAAAGGCTTTTCCACACTGCTTACATTCATAAGGCTTCTCTCCAGTATGTGTTCCTCCATGTTTATGAAGCTGACGGGATGTACCAAAAGCTTTGCCACACAGCTTACATAAATAGGGCTTCTCTCCACTATGAGTTATTTCATGTATGTGAAGGTCACAAGATCTAGCAAAGGCTTTCCCACACTGCTTACATCCATAGGGCTTCTCTCCAGTATGCACTCTTCCATGTATTTGAAGTTGACTGGATCTAGCAAAGGCTTTTCCACACTGCTTACATTCATAGGGCTTCTCTCCAGTATGAGTTTGTTCATGTGAGTGAAGGTGAGAGGACTGAGTGAAGGATTTCCCACACTGCTTACATTCATACGGCTTCTCTCCAGTATGAGTTCTTTCATGTATGTGAAGGTCACCAGATCTAGCAAAGGCTTTGCCACACTGCTTACATTCATAGGGCTTCTCTCCAGTATGCACTCTTCCATGTATTTGAAGTTTACTAGATGTAGCAAAGGCTTTCCCACACTGCTTACAATCATAGGGCTTCTCTCCAGTATGAGTTCGTTCACGTATCTGAAGGTAAGAGGAAGCAGTAAAGGCTTTTCCACATTGTTCACATTCATAGGGCTTTTCTTCGGTATGCATTCTTCCATGTATGCGAAGATGACGGGATGAAGCAAATGTTTTTCCACATTGTTCACATCCAAAGGGTTTCTTTCTAGTATGTGTTCTTCCATGAATCTGACGGCAATTAGATGTAGCAAAGGCTTTTCCACACTGCTTACATTCATAGGGCTTCTCTCCAGTGTGTGTTCTTCCATGAATCTGAAGGTGACTAGTTCTAGCAAAGGCTTTTCCACACTGCTTACATTCATAGGGCTTCTCTCCAGTGTGTGTTCTTCCATGAATCTGAAGGTAACTAGATCTAGCAAAGGCTTTTCCACACTGCTTACATTCATAGGGCTTCTCTCCAGTGTGTGTTCTTTCATAGCTCTTAAGCTTAAAGGACGCAGCAAAGGCTTTTCCACACTGCTTACATTCATAAGGCTTCTCTCCAGTATGTGTTCCTCCATGTTTATGAAGCTGACGGGATGTACCAAAAGCTTTGCCACACAGCTTACATAAATAGGGCTTCTCTCCACTATGAGTTACTTCGTGTATGTGAAGGTCACAAGACATAGCAAAGGCTTTGCCACACTGCTTACATCCATAGGGCTTCTCTCCAGTATGCACTCTTCCATGTATTTGAAGTTGACTGGATCTAGCAAAGGCTTTTCCACACTGCTTACATTCATAGGGCTTCTCTCCAGTATGAGTTTGTTCATGTGAGTGAAGGTGAGAGGACTGAGTGAAGGATTTCCCACACTGCTTACATTCATAGGGCTTTTCCCCAGTATGAGTTCTTTCATGTATGTGAAGGTCTCCAGATCTAGCAAAGGCTTTGCCACACTGCTTACATTCATAGGGCTTCTCTCCAGTATGCACTCTTACATGTATTTGAAGTTTACTGGATGTAGCAAAGGCTTTCCCACACTGCTTACAATCATAGGGCTTCTCTCCAGTATGAGTTCGTTCATGTATCTGAAGGTAAGAGGAAGCAGTAAAGGCTTTTCCACATTGTTCACATTCATAGGGCTTTTCTTCGGTATGCATTCTTCCATGTATGTGAAGATGACGGGATGAAGCAAATGTTTTTCCACATTGTTGACATCCAAAGGGTTTCTTTCTAGTATGTGTTCTTCCATGAGTCTGAAGGTAACTAGATCTAGCAAAGGCTTTGCCACACTGCTTACATTCATAGGGCTTCTCTCCAGTATGTGTTTTCTGATGTATTCTAAGTAATCTGGGATAAGCAAAGTCTTTCCCACATACCTTACATTTGAAATGTGCATTCCCTGTGTGTGTGATCCTGTGCTTTGGAAGACTTGTCTGTGAAATAAAGGTTCGACCATCTTGTTTACATTCATAGAGTTTCTCTCCAGAATGAGTTCTTTCATGTCTTATAAATAAAGAGGAGAAATGAAAGGCTTTCCCACATACCTCACATTGAAAAGGTTTACCTCCACTGTGTGTTATCATGTGTCTTTGAACACCTGGGTGAGAAGAAGAGGCTTCACCACATTGTTGACATTCATAGGGTTGCCACCCAGTATGAGTTTCTTCATGTGTTTGAATGTCATTGGAACAACTGATGACTTTCCCACATACTGTACTTTCACATGGTCTATCTCCAGTTTGTAACAACATTTGTGTGTGAACACTTCTGAGAGAAACCAGAGATTTCCTATATTGTTTAAATGCACATGGCTTCTCTTCACATTCTTCATGCTTATAGTATTTGTGTCCAGAGTGAGATGTGATGTGCCTATGAAGGAAAGAAGGACATATGAAATCTTTTGCACACATAATAAAGTCACATGGATTTAATCTATTAAAATTTGTCTTTGTTTGATTAAGAATTGGAATCGATTTGAAGGTTTCCCCACACTATTCTGTGGGGAAAGTTTCAAGTTTACAATAGGACTTCTTTGAAGAAGAACTGACCAGCACATAATTGATACCTAACTCATTCACAGTTTTCTATTTATTTATAGGTCTTTACATTTCTACCAACATCACGTAAAGGCTAGATTTTCTGACTTGTTAAAGTTCCCTGAAAATAAAGAGATTGAAAGGAAACAATCCTTTGCAACACAGCTTCTCTATGGCTATTATTCACATAGTCATATTCACATATGCAATTTCATACTACTTTTTGCATGTCAAATACTTTGAAAAGACTGAATACCTGTTACAGATAAGTATATATTTCTGGTAAAAAATATATTATAAGAATAAATACATTTCCAATTATGCATACTTCTTCGGTTGGTTTGCTTTAAAAATTATATAACAGTTCTCAGATTCCCTCACGAATTCCTCTTGTGAGTACAGTTACCTTAGGTTGCTTCCACAGTTTTCAATCTGATCTTCAGTGGTCTTGTCTTCCCACTTGTTTCCTAAAATGAGACAACATAACAATCTTTATGAATATTTAGGAGGTAGAAATGCTTTGCCAAATTGTAGGTGCCATTTATGCTTCAATAATTCATCAACTGATTTCCTTTTCACCTTCTACATAAATGACCAAAATAAACATGAGTTCTCGATTTGATTAATTTTAAAACCATCATTGTTACCTATAGAAGCCAGGTTTCTGAGGACTTCCCGCATCACATCTATGTAAAGGTTCTTCTGAGAGGCATCCAGAAAAGCCCACTCCTCCTTGGTGAAGTTCACAGCCACATCCTCAAAGGTCACGGAGATCTGAAATATACCACAAATGTATATACAACTCCAAGACACATAATTATGAAGATATCCAACATACAGAACAAGGAGAGAATATTAAAAGCTACGACAGAAAGAAGGCAGATTACATTCAGGGGTAAACCAATTAGGTTAACGGCTGATTTTTCATCACAGACGTTGAAAGCAAGAAGATCCTGGAACAACGTATTTCAAAAGCTGAAAAATAATCAATTCCAACCAACAATACTGTATCCAGCAAAATTAAGCTTCAGGTTTGACAATGAAGTTAAAATATTTCACGATAAACAAAAGTCAAAAGAATTTGCAGCCAGAAAACCAGCACTGCAAGTCATTCTGAGCAAAACACTACAAGAAGAGGAATTGAAAAACAGCACCCAAAACTAACATTGGGAGGTAACCCAGTAAAGGGAAGAACAAAAAATATAACCAAAAAGGAAATACGAGCCATATTAAAATAAATACATAAATAAGCATGTCTGGAAATACAAACAACATATCAATAGTAACCTTAAACGTTAATGGCTTAAATTCACCAATCAAGAGACAAAGGCTAGTAACCTGGATTAAAAAAACGAATCCAAGAATATGCTGCCTTCAGGAGACTCATATGATAGGAAAAGACATACACAGGTTGAAAGTGAAAGGCTGGGGAAAATCATACCACTCACATGGTCCTCGGAAGCAAGCAGGAGTGGCCATACTCATATCAAATAAAATCAACTTCAAACCTAAGTTAATCAAAAGGGATAAAGAAGGCCACTATATACTGTTAAAAGGAACCATCCACCAACAAGACATAACAATTATCAATAAGTATGCACCAAACAATGGTGCTGCAACGTTCATAAAACAAACTCTCCTCAAGTTCAAGAGTCAAATGGACCACAACACAATAATTATCAGTGACTTCAACACACCGCTCTCTCCTTTGGACAGATCCACCAGACAACAGCTGAATAAAGAAACTGTAGAACTCAATAACACAATTAATAACCTAGACTGGCCAGAGCAATTAGACGAAAGAAATTAAAGCCATAAAAATAGGAAAAGAAGAACTTATATTATCACTATTTGTGGATGATATGATAATATATCTAACAGACCCAAAAGGATCTAGAAAGAAACTACTAGAGCTAATAAATGAATTCAGCAAATATAAAATCAACATGCATAAATCCAACCACTCCTGTATATCAGCGCCAAAACTTCTGAAATGGAAATGAGGACAACCACCCCATTCACAATATCCTCAAAAATAATAAAATACTTGGGAATCAACCTAAGAAAAGAGATGAAAGATTTATACAATGAAAACTACAGAACCCTAAAGAGAGAAGTAGAAGAAGACCTTAGAAGATGGAAAAATGTACCCTGTTCATGGATATGAAGAACTAACATCATCAAAATGGAAATATTACCCAAATTTCTCTATAGGTTCAATGCAATGCCAATCAAAATCCCAACGGCATTTCTTGTAGAAATAGATAAAGCAATTATGAAATTCATATGGAAAAACAAAAGACCCAGAATAGCAAAAGCAATTCTAAGCAGGCAGTGTGAGTCAGGTGGTATAGCAATACCAGAGATCGAACTATACTACAGAGCAATAGTAACAAAAACATC
Source organism: Spermophilus citellus (assembly GCF_964194105.1). Classification (NCBI taxonomy): domain Eukaryota; kingdom Metazoa; phylum Chordata; class Mammalia; order Rodentia; family Sciuridae; genus Spermophilus; species Spermophilus citellus. The sequence continues at coordinate 20,736,866 of NC_138201.1, forward strand.
ATGGTACGGGTACCAAAACAGGCGAGTGGACAAATGGTACACAATAGAGAACACAGAGACCAATCCACAAAATTATAACTACCTTATATTTGATAAAGGGGCTAAAAGCATGCAATGGAGGAAGGATAGCATCTTCAACAAATGGTGCTGGGAAACTCAAAAATATTAACAATAAGAAAACAAACAAGGCTCTTAAATCTTGCAATAATCTCCATTTACCAGATTTCTTTTTGATGACAAAAATGGGAGTATTATGGGGAGATACAGAAGGTTGTATGTGTCCCTCCGAAAATTGTTGTTTGACCAGGTCATGGGCTGCTTGTATCTTTTCTTTAGTCAGGAGCCACTGAGGAACCCATACTGGTCTTTCTGATTTCCAAGTAATTTTTATTGTCTCAGTGGCCCTTTCTGAAAATCCAACCCTTGTCTGTCCGTTCCTTGATCTATTTGTATTGGTGCTGCTATACCTTGTTCTTGTTTTGCTAATCTTTTTCCTTTCCTAAAACCTTGTCTAGTCATAATAGTGGGTGCATTTTGGTTGATGTTATTTGTTAATGTCAAACCTAATTGATCTAGGACATCTCGTCCCCAAAAATTTACGGGAAGATGATCCAATACATATGGCTGTATAGTTCCTTCACATCCTTCAGGATCCTTCCAATCTAATACCATTGCACTTCTATGGGCATTAGTTGCCACTCCCAGGCCTCGAAGTGTTTCAGTGGCTTGTTGTAATGGCCAATGCTTTGGCCATTCTTGATTAGAGATAATGCTAAGGTCTGCACCTATATCCAGTAGCCCATTAAATTCATGTCCTTGAATATTTAGTTTTAGCATGGGGCGAGAATCTAAATTTAAAGAAAGCATAGCCCAATCTACACCTGTGGAGCCTAATCCCTTGGAACCTCTTTCTACAATACGACTGGAAAATTTATAATGTATGCTGGGTAGTATTAGTAATTGTGCTATTCTATCTCCTGGTGAAATTACTGATATACCTTTTGGAGAACTGGCTATAATTTTTATTTCATCTTCATAATCGGGATCAATTACCCCAGGACTTATCATAAGTCCGTTTAGAGTAGAAGAGCTATGTCCCAATAATAAGCCTACTGTTCCTTTGGGAAGAGGTCCTTTTACCCCTGTGGGAATGATTTGAACTCCCATCTCTGGAATTAGTACTGATCTGGAGGAGGCGCAGATGTCCAACCCTGTGCTCCCTCTGGTTTGTCTGATGAGGGATCTGATGGACAATGTGTCCTGGACACTACCCTGATGGGGTTGCTGGGTTCCTCCAGTGCTCCGTATATTTGTGGTTTGGGGCCCCAAAGCATTGGGCCCCCCTGTCCATTTTTTGGCAATGGACCCCGATGCCTTTCTCCATGATATCGTGGATAAACACCTGGTCCTTGTTAATTTTTTGATAATGGAGTACCCTCTATGGTGGTTTGAGAACGGCATTCATTAGCCCAATGTTTCCCTCTACAGCATCGTGGGCAAATACCCGGTATTCTACTCCTTTGATACCTAGTTTTGTTAAACCCTCCTCCTATGGGGCAATTCCTTTTAAAATGTCCTGTTTGTTCACAATAGTAGCATGTTCTTGGCCTGGCATCTAAAGCCTGTTTTACTGCAGCTGCCACGACTTGCCCTTGTTCATTAATGTCTCTGGCATCTAAAGCCTGTTTTACTGCAGCTGCCATGACTTGCCCTTGTTCATTAATGTCTCTACATAATTTAATATATGTGTTTAAATCTTCATGTTTCCATGGTCTAATGACTTCTCTGCACCAAGGATTCGCTTGCTCATAAGCCAGTTGTTTTATTAATGGCATTGCTTGTTCTGTATTCCCAAAAACTCTGGTAGCTCTTTGAATAAGCCTATCTACAAATTCAGCATAAGATTCATTAGCTCCTTGTATTACCTTAGATAATTGACCTTGTAAACCTCCACGCCCTTGTAATGTCTTCCATGCCCTAACCGCCTCTGCAGCAATTTGTGCGTATACGCCAATATCATAAGCAATTTGTTGCTGCTGATCCGCATATGGTCCCTTTCCTAACAACATATCTAGATTTCTCTGAGGATAACCAGCTGCTGCATTTTGCCTAGCCGTCTCCTTGCAAAATTCCTCATTGGCAACCTTCCATAACAGGTACTATCCTCCATTTAGCACAGCTTTACACATATTAGCCCAATCTGCTGGCGTCATGTTCAAGTTGGTAATGGATTCGACCATGCTTACAGTGAAGGGTGCTTGAGGACCATAGGTTGTTACAGCCTCTTTTAGCTGCTTCACTTTTTTGAAATTTAAACCATGGTGAATTTGGTGCCCTCCTGCCTCAAATACAGAGCATGTTAATATTTGAGATCCTGTCTCAGGATCCCAACTATCTACTGCGGGGGTTAGGGGCCTCCCAGCATATGGAGGTGGCCTTGTTGGTTGGTCAATTACGTCCTCTGGTGATAGAAAGGTGTTAGTAGCAGTCTCCTGTAGAGGTGGTGCTGTTGGTTGGACACTTACGCCCTCTGGTGATAGAAAGGTATTAGTAGCAGTCGCCTGTTGTAACTTTCCCCCTGATGGCTTTTTCGGCTTTACACTTTCTTTCTCTGACTAGCTTAAGAGGCCTTTAGACTAAGCAAACAAGATACCAACGTCCACAATGGCAATGTGCCAACTGGCAGAGTCCCTGGGCTTTTCTTTTCTATTCTTTTTAAATCTTCACCATGATGGTTCCATTGTGATATATTTAACAACCCCTCGTTAAAAAGCCATGGGCTCCATTTTTGTATTGTATCAACGTATGCCCTGACTGCTCTTGATTTTACTGGGATGCCTCCTTCCTCTAACAATTTACTTAACACTCCTTTGGTTTGTTTTTTACTAATTTCTGATCCCATATTTCTACCATAATACAACCCAACAAGATGACGCCAAACAAAACCGAGATAGAATGAAATAAAAATGGAACAACAAAAAATAATTATACCCTTTCTATCCTCCTGACATGTGCATCCGTCCTTTCTCCCTATCTATTCCTCAGATGTAAATAGTTTTTTCTCAGATGTGAGCGGTTTTTCTTCCGTCTCACTCATCTCCAGGGACAGGCAACTTAAAACAAAAGTGAAGCAAAATAAAAGAAGAATCTTAAAATGGCTACCCATCCTCTCACCCTGCCCTCAGGGGCAAGCAGTTTACCTTATCACTTACCCTCAGTCATTCCCCGAGCGGCCCACCAAATGCCGCAGTCTGGCTGGGCACAAATCAGGAGCCACTTGTCAAAAGAAACAAACTTTATTTTTAGAACCACATACGCCAAACAAAAAAGCTCCTCAGGAAAAACCTTCAGAGCCCAACTGCCATCACCGGCTTCCCACAAGCCTCTCAACCTACCCCATTCCTCCGGCTCTTGAGGCCAATTGGCTGGGTCACGTGGGAGGAGCCAAAAAAGTCCCCCAATGAGCAGCTCCGTAGTCTGAAAGGGCGGGGAAACAGCCCAATGAGCATCACCGCAGAGGAGCCAATCAGCTAGAAGTTGCTGGGGCCGCTGTGAGCCAATCATCAGCTGACAGTCTGAAAGTTTGCCGGGGCCCCTTCAGCTGTGGCTCTCAACAGTAGGTAACAGAGAAAGTGTTGATGAAACCACAATCAGGAAATCCGCAGTCTGCAAAACCAAGTTCTTCACGAACATCAGCATCACTGATTAACTTACAAAACGCTAAGAATACAGAGGACAGGGACTGGGGTTGTGGCTCAGTGGAAGAGTGCTTGCCTAGTGCTTGGCAGAAACTGGGTTCAATCCTTACTGCCACATAAAAAGAAAGAAATTAAAAGTGTAAAATATACAATAATATTAATAAAGAAAAAAACAATGAGGACTGAAAACCTAGTAACATATTTAAAAGTGTCATCGTCAACAATGCATTGGGACTTCAGATTATCATAAATGTGCTTGACACAAATTTGACAACTTACAGAAAATGGACCATTTCTTTGAGAGAGACAATCTCCTACAACTTACACTCAAGGGGAAATACACAAAACAGATGAGCCCATGGCTGCTGAGAAAAACAGACTCAATAACTAATTACTTCCCAAAAAGGCAAGGCAAGGCTCTGACATCTCAAACAGGCTTCCATGAGACACATAAGAACTGCCACCAGTTTGCTACTTTTTTCCAGAACATAAAAGCTGAGTTAACACCTCCTAAGTCTTCCTGAGGCATAAATTACCATATTATGCAAATTAAATAAAGAAAAGTATTAAATAGAAAAGAAGAATATAAATGATGCTCATAATCATAAATGCAAAATTTAATCATAAATGCAAAAAACTGTACAATTCATTCATCACACTCCAGGTGTCTATGCAAATGATGTGAAAATTATGGGCACAGGAACCCTCACAGCAGTGACTACAGTAGCCATATCCACAACGGCCCAAACCTAGATGCAAGGAAGATGCACCTTTCAATACTGAATGGACAAGCTGAAGTTTAACCACACCAAAGAGCATCACCCAGAAAATGAGCTCTGCAGCCTGGAAAGATACAGCACCCTTAAAGGCAGACTGGTAGTGAGAGAAGCCAGTTTGAAATGGCCAAGTGCAGTAAGATTCCAAGTCAAGAACATTCTGGAAAAGTCAACATTATAGATGCACTAGCAGAACTGATGGGTGCCAGGGACTTAGGGAGCAAAGAGGGAGGAAGGAATGAGAAGGAGTGATGAACAGGTGGAACACAGGATTCCCAGAGCAGTGAAACTCTTCTGTATGACATTATCTTGTATACGACGTGACACACACAATCACATCACAAGGAAGAGGAACCCTAAAGTAAAGGATGAACTTTGGCTTATCCTAAATGTTGCTTCATCCATTCTCTTTATCAAATGTTCAACACTGGTTTAGTAACTAACAAACACCCTACACCAATTCAATATGTTGAAAACAGTGGAGACTATCAGCTGGAGAGAAGGGGTATTTGATACTATGTGTAATGGTACATTTAATTGTCACCTTGATTGGATTAAAAGATGCCAATGATTAATGAGCTTCTGGATGTGTCCATGAGGGTATATCTACAAATGACGGGCATATGGGATAGTGAGCCAAACTGGAGAACCTCCTTAAGCTAGGACGCACCATCCAATAGGAGGGTGTCTTGGGTGGAACAAAATTCTTCACTCTCCCAAAGTGGACTCTGCCAGTGATTCTCTAGTGAGTTTCCAGAATCTTTGGTCTGGACTAAGGCAGCACCATTGATCCCCCTTGTTCTGAGGCTTCAGCCTCTGGGACTCTGCAGCTACTACTTCTGAAGCTCTCCAGCCTGCAGATGGCCACTGTGGACATCCACCTTCGGGTCAATTAGGCCAATCTAATGAATCCCCTTTGATAATCACACTTCCTCTTGATACTGTTCCTCTAGAGAACACTAATAAACTGTGTAAGCCTAAAATTGCTCATAAAAACAAAGTTTATCTAATAAAGAAGTAAATAAACTACCAAGCCATGAAGTTTTAAAAATGTATACATAAGAAACAATATTAATATGCTAAATATCTTTTTCATAATAATGCAAAAATAAAGCAAAGAGGAAGAGTCATAGTTACAAATTTCAAAAGTATGAACAAAAGCAAGAAAACTGATTTTCAATACTATTTTCATCTGGAAAGAAATTGGATGATAACTCTTCAAAACTCATTCCAACTGTGGTGTAGTGGTGTGCACCTGTAATTTCAGCCACTAGGGAGGTCAAGGCAGGGAAATGGAAAAAGTTTGAGGCCTGTCTCAGCAACATAGCAAGACACTCAGAAATTTAGTGAGACTGGTCTTCATCAAAAATAAAAAGGGGGTCTGGGACTGTAGCTGAGTGGCAGAACACTTGCTAACATGTGTGAGGCACTGGGTATGATCCTCAGCACCACAGAAAAATAAATAAAATAAAGATATTCTGTCCATCTACAACTATACAAAATACTTTTTAAAAAAGAAAAAGAAAACATAAATAAATAAGAAGGGCTGAGGATGTGCTCAGTGGTCGAGTGACTGTAGATTTATTCCCCAGTAAAACACCTGCCCACCTCCAGAATGTTGCTTACAAATTTAAATTTATTTCTGGAAGATAACTAAGCATGAGCAAGTCCATGGCATCAATTCCCAGCACTCAGTAAGTAAGCAAATAAATAAACAACAGTCTACAATACTAATTCTCTTGGGCTGGAGAGCAGCTTGGTAAAATACATGTAATGAGAGATAAAAATGATTATCATACATAAGGTACACAATTAGAGGCATAAAAACACAACAAAATCAGTGGAAAGACACCACACTTTCTCACAAAGAAGATTGAATGTTCCCATGTTCTAAACTCTCTGAAAAAACACTGAGCTTTTCAACAAATTCTGTGAAATTTAGGGCATGGTTTACTGTATTTTGGAGGTAAACTTAGAAAAACTACATCTAAAAATGGAAATAGTAGGGTTGGGATTCTGGCTCAGCAGTAGAGTGCTTGCCAAGCACATGAGAGGCCCTAGGTTTGATCCTCAGCACCACATAAAAATAAATAAATAGGTATTGTGTCCAACTACAGCCACAACAAAAAATACTCTTCAAAAAATTGAAAACAGTAAACTGTACCTAAGACCAGGCAAAATGTTGTACAGGACAGAGAGAATAGAGAGAGCATTTATGTTACTCCCAAGTTTCATAAGCTAAAAGGCTAGCTCCCAAAGGGGTGGCCCTACGAGGAGGCAGTTGGGAGGGAACAGGAATTAGGTGACATGGTGAGGGGATCAGCACCCTTATTTAGACACATGGATCTCTCCTTTGCAGAAAACAGGTGTCATTTACTCTTTCACTGATATTCAGTGATTAAATGATTACAATTGGGTATTCAAGGTATTGCCAAAATTGTCCTTAAAAATTACAATGAAGACGGGTGTGATGGTGCACACCTGTAACCCCAGCGGCCCTAGATGATGTAGCAAGACTCTGTCTCAAAACAAAGAATCTAAAAGGAAGAAATCAGCACTCCAGGTGCTGGACTCCCCCTTACTAGTTTTTTACACACTTGTATCCAGAATAGTAGTTTGTAGAAATGTGCAAACAAGGCCTCTGGCCTTGAGCTGGGCTTCACAGAGAAGTCACCAACTGGGCTCCATGGGAACAGCTGGTGGGGGAGGAAAGAAAGGGGAGAAGAAGCTCTCCCCTCCTCAGGTGCTGGCCTTGAAGGGTTAACTTGGCCAGAACAGAGAAAGAAAAACCTGCTTTTATGTGTGTGATGTGACAACTTGACTGTGGTGACTCCACTTTGTGAACTCAGCCATGACACTCAAAAAGCTCATGACTGGGGCCGTTTGGATTCTTTTGTTCATGAAAATTCCCCAAGAACACAGAGTGATCTATGGGGCCAACTGGAGACTAACTGACCACAACTTTCAGGCTTGCTTACGTTGCCTGGACCCCCAAACTTCCCTTTTGTGGTTTTTGTGCTTAAATATGGAGCCAACTGAAGGCAGGGGCACCACTCTGACCATCTCATTCTTTCGAGAGCAGAGTGTCTGACACTGGCCAGCAATAAAGGCTTAACTGGAATGAGACTGTGTGGTCTGAGAGTTATTTGGGGGTCCCGGTATTACAATATGAACTTCTGAGCCCCTCCCCTTACATGCCGTGTATAAAATTCTGAAACCACCTGAACTCGGGGTTCAGGGGATGGATGGATTGATTACAGCAAAAGCATTGTCCTCTGAGTCTGGCTGCAGCCAGGTAAAACTGTTCCAGCTATCTTCAGTGCCTTGCCTCCTTTGTCCCTACATCATTATCACCCTGTGTGCTTACCTAACTACAGGACTGGTGTGACTCTACATCATGGACTATCAGAAAAAGGGGCACTTATACTCTATTGATGTAGCCCAGAATTCCATATCCCTGGGATCTATAAACAACCCCCTTATTCCCTTTAAAGCAGTTATTCTGACCAAACACAAGGAAGTGTTAAGTGATCATTCTTTCCCCTCAAGGATAATATTCACAAATAGAAAACAAATGCTTTCAAAAGTGTTCTTCTTGCCAGGGACATTGGCACAAGCCTGTAATCCCAGATACAGGGGAGGCTGAAGCAGGAGGATCACAAATTGGAGGCCAGCCCAGATTCCAACACAAGGGGAAGGGGGTAAGGGAGGGGGAAGGGAGGGGGGAAGGAAGATTGATTGATTCTTTCCAATATTTCACTAAGCGATAATGACAATTAGCAGACGGTGTCTATTTGAAACGAGTGGGAAGAAGGAATGTCTGGCTGAGCTGCGAGGTGGAGGGAAGGTGGCCTTTTAGAAGGCAGGAGGCGCCTGCAATTTGGAGGACCTCCACTGGGTGGAGCTCCACTAGGAGACGGAAGGTGCATTTGTGGCCCTGCTTCCTACACGTTGGGAAAAGTGAGTGCGGGCCACCGGTAGGGAGCAAAGGGGACACCTGGGACCTGAGCCTCCCTTCCAAACCCAGGGAACCAGGGGACAGGGACCAGGGCCACTCGACAGCGGCGACTCCGGGAGCCGCTCAGCAGCTCACCCGCCCGCCGGGCCCCAAGGCAGGTGCTGACCGCGTACCTTCAGCGAACTCACCATTTTTGGCTTCTCTGGTGACCTGGCGTCCTCTGGAGGAACCTCCGGGCACCCGAGATCCCCGGGAACACGGGCAGCGCAGTCACCCGGGTCCCTGGAGCAGAGAACACGGGGCCTGGAGCAGGAGTAGCCCAGTCGGTGAGGAAGAAAAGCCCGCGAGAGTGCGGAAGCCCGCCCTTCCCCTCCCTCTGCGCACTGATTGGACAATTCCCCCCAGCGACCCGGATGGATGGCCTCCAGGCCCGCCTCTGGATCGTGACTGACAGCTAACGTCATCCAATAACTGGCTGAAATTGGGTAGAGTGACAGATTCTTGGCCCCAGCCTCTTTCAGGAGGAGCTTTCGGGCTGTGCTGGGAACTAATCCAGGTGGGAAGCCTTGGCTTAGCCTCTGCGACAGAGGTGACACCTGCCGCTGAGCTAGGCTTTAGCCATAGAGGGCTTTCCGAGCATGGCGGGGCCCTGGGTTTAACCTCAACAGAGAAACAAAGCACAGCTTCTCCTGGAGGCTGAGGCTGGAGGAGCCCAAGGTCAGGTCACCACCTGCAAACAGTGAGACCCTGTCTTCAAATAAACTGAAAAGGTGACGATGGAGCTCAGAGGTCGGGGTCAAGCCCCATTGGGTTTATTCCCCAGTACCTTAAAAAAGAAAGAACGATATTTAATTGTATATTATATATATAATCTATATTTTTGTATATAAAATATATATCATATTTTTATAAAATATATATATTATATATTTATATATAAAATATGTATTTTATAATATATTCTATATATAAAATGGATATTTTATATGTAAAATATATTTTATATATATAAAATATAATATATATATATATTTCTCACACCAAGTACATCTAATCAGAATATTATCTATAATATATTATTATATAATATATAATATATATATTCTTCCCCCCAGCTGATGCGACCTCAAGTGACTTAGAAAGACACAGTCTCCAAATTTTTGAAACACTTTTTAAAGATATCATATATATGACCCATATATAATATCTAAAAATGAAAACAATTTGAAAACTATTTAGTAACTCTCCTCACCTCCTGGCCTCTGTTGCTTTGACGAGGCTCCTGATCTATGAAAGGAAGCAACTGGGGTTGGCTCTGATGCCCAAGGCTCCCTCCCCAGCAGAAAGGGTGGGGGAGGAAGGAAGGCAATCCTCTAGGGCAGCAATGTGGGGTGGAAATAAAATGGGTGCTTTGGGCTTAGTGTCGATGTTCTACTTCGACTGTTAGGAAGTCTTCTGCAGAGATGTGACTCTGGTGACCCCACAGGTCTGGTCAGGTGTTCACCCAAAGCCAAACAGAAAAGGTTATGATGCAAAGCAGGAAAGAAACTTTGACCAGTGCAGCTACACCAGGAAGAAAAGGAAACCCTGTCCTTACCCTGTCTTCAGATGCTGCCAAGGACTTTGAGGTTTTGTAGAATGGGTAATCATAGGCATGTATGGATAGGGGAAATCGTATCTAGAATTTAGTATTATCTGTAGGATTTAAGCTTCAGGCATCTGTGGTCTTATAACATGTCTGTGAGCTCACACTCACTTGCCCCCTGGACGCATGTCACTCCATTGCACAGACTGACCTCACTTTGTCAGGAGGAAGTCCCCCTCCAGTGTATTCTTTCCATGTCAAGGTTTTCAAGAAAAGCCACAAGCCCTAGGAAGCAACATACCCCCAGGAGCTGACCCAGCACTCTCAGCATCCTGGGTTTGAACCGATAGTCCAACCAGAAAGAAACGAAAACCCTGCTCAGCTGGGTCCCTTAACCCTGCATATAAACCATAAAAAAATTGCCACTGGGGGCCAACACTGCCTGTCATGTCTATCCCCCTCTTGGAAATTAAGTACAATTTTTTTCTCTACTGTTAAGTTGGGCTTTGTGAAGTCTTTCACATCCTGCTCACTGGCACAAGTTCATTCTACCTAACAATATTGCCCAAGGCCAAGGGGAGCTATTGTGTAAAAAATCGTATTCCCATCATTCCTCCTCCAATTAAAAAATCCTGCAGGAGAAGGATGGAATGTGTGGAAAGGGCGCCCCCTGCCGGGCTCTTGCAAGAACACATGGCTGCAGAGTTCTTAGGGTCCCTGTTAGCCTCAGATTGTGTCACCTGAGCAGCAAGTGGAGACCTACTCTAAGATCCCCCAGATTTCAGAGATGGGGGTATTTGCACAGGGCATATCAATAACCCTTGGAAAACATTCATTAGTAAAATAATGATATATTGATGTATGCATAGATTTTGGAATGCTTCAGTCTAGAGACTGTTTTCACATTCTTTATGGTGTTTGAAGAGAAAATTCTTCTCAATTTGATGAGGCACTCTTTATCAAGTTTTCTCTTCTTGCTGGTGTAGTGGTTCATGCCTGTCATCCCAGCAGCTCAGGAGGCTGGCGCAGGAGGACTGCGAGTTTCAAACCAGCCTTGGCAACTTAGTGAGGCCTGAAGCAACTCAGTGTGAGACCCTGTCTCTAAATAAAATATAAAGAAGAACTGGGCATGTGGATCAGTGGTTAAGTGCCCATAGGTTCAATCCTCCATACCAAGAAAATCAAATAAAAAATTTTTAAAAGTGGTTTCTGAGTGTACCTTCAGTATGATTCTAAGACATCTTTCCTCCAAGATCCCCAAAATTCCCTCTTGTTTTTTGCCCTGATAATTCGAGTAATTTCAGTATTTGCATTTCTGTGTGTTCCATGACACTAGAGTATATTTGGACACATTATACATACATGCAGTGTAACTTATTCTGATTAGGATCCCAGTCTTTTAGTTGTACATGATGTGGAGTTACCCTGGTCTGTAGTTATATATGAACATAAAAATGTGTCCCATTCAGTTTACTCTCTTTCCTTACCATTCCCCTCCCTTCCCATAATTTCCCTTTATCTAATCCAATAGACTTTTATTTTTTTCCCTCCTCAATCTCCGTGTGTGTGTATGTGTATCACATTTTCTTTCTCCATTCATCTGTTGAAGGGCAACTAGGCTGATTGCATAGTTGAGCTATTGTGAATTGAGTTGCTAGAAACATTTTTGTGGCTGAGTCACTGTAGTGTGCTGATCTTTAAGTCCTTTGGATATAAATTGAGAAGTGGCATAGCTGGGTCAAATGGTGGTTCCATTTCAACTTTTCTAAGGAATCTCCATACTGCTTTCCAGAGTGGTTGCACCAATCTGCAGTCCCACCCACAATGGGTGAGTGAACCTTTTCCCCACCTACTCGCCAATATTTAATGATACTTGTATTCCTGAGAATGGCCCTCCTGACTGGAGTGAGATTAAATAGATTTAACTTGCATTTCTCTAATTACTAGAGATATTGAACTTTTTTTCATATATTTGTTAACCATGGATGACTGTATGTTTAGTGTGTGACTGGTGCTGCGGCTCCAGCTTCATCATTCTGCAGGACAACTTTTGAATTTTCTAGAATCATTTTAGAAACACTTCTGTCCTCATTGAAGTTCTTGGTCCATTTACTATAATGAATTGTTCACAGTTGTGTGCATCATTCCATCTTCAAATACTCCCAGTGGTTTATAAGAATCCAATCTCAGGCTAGAACTCTGTGGTTTGTTCACTGTAGTTTTTCAGTAAGAATTGATGTCACTGTGCTGAACCACAGAGTTTTGTCATGTATTTGAAAGAATGGGTCATAGTTTTGGTTTTCTTCACAAATTGATGTGGGTTTTAGGAAACTTGTCAATTTCTCTCCAAGTTTGGAGAATACACTGAATCCTTATGCCAATTTGTGGTGCACTGTTTTACTTTTTTGGAAATTTAAAAAATATATTTATAAAAATTTATTTGACTTTTACAAAATAATTATAGTATTCACAAAGATTTAACAAAATTCAAGCCCAATTGAAGTTTATTACAATAATCTTTCCTAGACTTGTTGTTAGGGTCGAATTCGGGACCCCCCAAAAGACCAACAGAGACCAAGATCCATGTAAGCAGCAAAGAGGTGTTTATTGGGAGCTAGCTCGGTCCTCCATGTGCACCCAGCAACTGGTGATGCCGAGAGGCCCCTAGCCCAGGGTTTGCAGCAGTTTTATACACTCTCTGGGGAAGGCAGGGACTTCACATACATCATAGCATCTCTTGGCAAATCATCACACACCGCGGGAAAATCATACAACAACTCTAAAACATGATTAGCACATTCACTGGTGGGAACAAGTTGGGTAGGGGTGATTGGTTAGTACAGAGGGGGATTCATTTGAACTGGTTGGTTTAGGCCAGGAGGGTTGTATGTGCTGAACTACATGGTTTCCCAACATGTTATCAACCACCATAAACTACTGGGAGGGTCATCTGGCTTCCCAGGTATTTCCCTATCTCATGCTGATTGGTGGCTGCTAGGGGGTTGCTATGGGTCTCCACCTAGAGTGAGTCAGGGACACCTGGCAGAGCAGATATCTCCTGTTATTTGCAGACAAACAACTCAGCAGGGTGCATTTATGCCTAGGAGTGCTCTGTGGGTCTTTTCAAGGACAAGGGTCATGCCCCTTCCTTGGACAGGCTTTGCTCTGAGGTACAGGCTGGTTTTTCAGACTCAATGGTATTTTTGTAACAAAGGTTGGGGGATCTCTGATCTCTGTGCCCTTCAACAGATGAATGGATAAAGAAATTTTGGTGTATATACAGAAAGGAATACTATGCAGCCTAAAAGAAGAATGAAATGATGGCATTTACCAGCAAATAGATGGAAATGGAGAATATCATGCTAAGTGAAATAAGCCAGTCCCAAGAAATCAGAGGCCAAATGTCTTCTGAGATATGCAGATCTAATTCACAATAAGGGTGAGGTTCTTGGGAAGAATAGAGGAACTTTGGATTAGACAGAGGGAAGTGAAAAAAGGGGAGGGGCTATGGAGGTAGATTGAAAGTAAAATAAATCAGATGTCATTACTCTCTGTACATATATGACGTCATGACCAGGGTAACTCTATATCCTGTGCAACCAGAAAAATGAGTAGGTATAATCCACCTATGTAGAATGTGATGACCAAATGATTCTGCTGTCCTGTGTAACTAATTAGAATCAATAAAAAAATCTTTTCAAAAGTTCATCGTACATTTTTGTATAAAAACAGTATCAAGTACTTGGGAAATAATTCCCAAGTATTTAAATGAAATCATGAAGATTCACAGAAGGTCATTTAGAAAGCAGAAATCAGTTAAGATTAGAATGGGAGTCTTGAATCAATCATCACTCCTAGCAAATTAAATGTAGAAAACCATAATAACAGAAAGAAAAGAATTCAGAATCCAAGTAGGAAATAGGAGTCACATTCTGAATGTGAACTTGGACTCTGGGAGTTCAGCTGTCCGTCAAAGCACTGTGTCTCTCTGCCCAGCCACAGGGTGCATTTGTGAATGGGCTGCAAACTCTTCCTATTTTCTGTGTTTCCTGCCCCAGGATTTCTGCTGAATGCTGTGACTAAACATTTGACCACTTGTCCTCAAATTCCACTTCAGATCTATTTCTGAAGAAAACGTTTCTCCTCTCACATGAAGAATGATATAAACATTTCAATGACTTAAATGTTTGATTACCCCCACCCTCAAATCTCACTACCTTGCTAACCCGTGTCCAATGAACAAGTCACTTTCTGGGTTTTTTTAAACTTCTTGACTCTTTTTCAAGCACATGTACCTCTTCCTTGCTCCTCTTCATCCTCACATTGTAGGAAACTCCGGGGCGACTTGGGACAGTCTCCCTTCACCTGTGGGCTGAGGCCAATGATTTGCTTTTATTCATGAGGGTGTCTCTAGGACCTGGACCAAGGAGGCCTCATCCCTGACACAAAACAGCCCTGGGCCCAGGTTGAGGAGTGAGGTTCAGCAAGATACTGAAATTTTTCAGGACATGTCAAGGGGCGGCATGGTGCACAGAGAAACAAACATACTCACTGAGATTGTCCCTATTTTTTATTTTTTTTTAATTTTTTAGGTGTAGTTGGCCACAATACCATTATTTAATTTGTATTTATTTTTATGTGGTGCTGAAGGACAGCAGGTTGCAAGTTCTGAGTAGCCTTCAAAAGGAATCTGCTGCCCTTGTGGGGGCCTTTATTTTTATATCATTTTTGTAGATATCTTTCCAGGTAGTTAATAAATAGTCTCAAAGCCCCAAACTTATTTGATGTCCATACTTTTCAAGAGCCACAATCTTTTCTGACATATTGATTACCTAAGATATACTGAGGACATGGTTTAAAATATTTTCCTGTAACCTTTGCCAATCAGGATTAAACGTTTACATTTTCACCTTAATCACTAGGTGCACACTGTGAGCTTTCTTACTTTTAATCTAAAGTCCCAGTAAAACACACTTCAAATAGTGAAACACACTTAAAATAGTGAAAGCCTATTATTCCGAAGTGACTCTAAAATATATCTATATTAACTTTACATTATTCTATTTTTAATTTCCAAAGTAATTTCCTTTTTTTTTCATATTGTAAGGGTCCGGCGAAGCATCGGAGAAAGAGACCACGAGACTAGCTTCATGCAATGGCAAGGGGGATTTATTAGGGATCCGTTCCAGCACGCTGGGGCTCTGTGCTCACTCAAGAAGGGAGAGCAGCCCAGAGCCCAGAGCAGAGGTCAAGCAGAGCTTAAGTACACTTTTTGGAGAGGGTGGTGGGCTTTGCATACATCAGAACAAATCATCATGAGGCGCGGGAAAATTGAACAACAACTCTGAGACATGATTAGTCCATTCATTGGCGGGAACAGTTTGGGCAGGGGTGATTGGTCACTTCTAAGTGGGGTACACATTCAAACTGATTGGTTCTGGGGCCTATATGCTTACGTGCCATGCTACCTGGAGCCCTTAGCAATTAAACAACCAGGGAATCAATGAAGATATTTACTGGGCAGTTCCCGTATTGTCCTAACAACTTTACAGAGATTACAGGTTCCAGGGATAGCAGAGGAATTGTAACAATAGACTTTTACCTTTTAGCCCAGACCTTGTTATCTAGAAGCTTTACAATGCCCTAGTCTTTTACACTTTAACTCAGACTTTTGCAGCTTAGAATCAGCTTAGAAATTTTACCCTTACAATATGACCTATTTAACTGTTTTCTTAAAGTTTCCTTGACCCTTGGACAAAGCCCACCACATCTCGTGTCTTTTTAATCTTTTCACTAAAGGGCAGGTTCTGCACCTCAACCCATTTGCCATTAATATTAACTCTGGGTTTTCCACTTTCATCATGAGTTCCTGTGTGAGGCAGAGGAGGGGTGTTAATGGGGGGAATGTATTTTTATGAGCCTCTTGTCCTCAAGGGGAATACTATAATCTTCCTTTAATTAAGACAGTTACATAGGGTGGTCCTTGTTGGAACAGTGATTGTTTTTCTGTAACTAGTCTATTGTAGAGGTTGTGGCTTTGGAAGGGAGGGGGACATTAGTGGATATTGTTAACCCTGGGATAAACATTTCTTGTGAATTAGGCTTTTCTCTGGAACTTTGATTGGTCATCTTTCCCCTGTGAATTTCTTAAGGAATAACACTATTGTTTGTCTCCTGAGAGTGATTGAAACACACCTTGGGGCCTGTCTCAATTGTGTCCTTGGTCTCATTCTGGGAATTTTCCTGCATTCTCAGGGAACATGTACTTTTATTATTGATTGATGGACGCCCTGTTCTCCATATCAGGAAGATCATAAACCAAACACTTAACATTCCCCATGGCTTGGATTTCCAGATGGTATGGCCCTGCCACAGCATCCCCCACACTGTGACCTGTCAGACAGCGGATGACAGGAACCCCTTCACCAACTCCTGATTGTGAAAAACCCCAGGAAAAAAAGATAAATTTAATTTAAAAAAAAAAAAGAAGAAGAACTGGGAAGTCGCTTCAGAAGAACCCAACATGCCTGCTCTGTACTGAACAGGTGATTGAGAGCTGCCTAGGCCAGGAAGCCCTTCACCCGGGTCTTGAAGAGTGGCAGCTGCACTAACTGCACTTAAGCATTAAGAGCTCTGTAGGCCCAGGGATGCTCCTGAGCTGCTCAAAAGTTGGGAACCAGAAGAGCTGAAGGGGGAAGGACAGGATGGAGCAGCCAATCAAAAACCTTGTAGCTCCCTGTAGGGAGGGGCAATTGCTGGGACAAGCTATCTTAACAGCAGATTGGCTCAAGGGCAGGTTCTGGAGAAGGGTGGAGGAAGGGCACTGAAGGAATTGACATTTCAATCCCTCTGGGAACAGTCTCCAACTGGCCAGACTCATCAAAATTGGCCTCACCCCTTTTCCCTGTCTAGACTGACTGGTTTAATTCTGGCTTCACCCCAGGCCCTGCGTGCACAAAGGAGCAAGAGTCCAGCCCCCTAGAGATTCCAAATGCGGAGCCTGGTGGAGCTGAATTCCCACCAATTCTATGAGGGGGTGGGGCTGTCCCAAGACCCTTGGAAGGAATAAAAAAGGGCGGGGGGTTCCCTAAGCTGCCCTGGCTGCCTGGGGAGTCACCCTGCTTGTGCCCCATCCAGAATAAGCAGCTCCAGAAGCCCCAGCTTCTCCAGGCGGTGGGGACCCGGGAGAACCTGTTTCCAGGCGCCACTCCCCAGGCCCAGAGTTGGGAGGTTAATCGGATGAAGTGAGCCTCGGGGGTCCAGGAGTGCTGGGCGGAGACGCCAGCCCAGGCAGGATCGCGCCCAGATCTGGGGTCAAGGTCCTCCCAGGCACCAGCGCACAGCCATGGGATCCTCGCAGGCCCAGGGGATGTACCTCGGCCACCACCAAGTGCGCGGGACTCCGGGACGGAGCCACTCAGGCCTGGGGAGGGGACGAGCGCGAGACCCTGGGAAGGAAGCGGAGGTGCTCGGAAATGGTGAGTCACCAAAACCCAGCCCCAGGCGCATTCTCTGCGCGGCCCAGAGAGCAGCGCTGGGGTGGGGCGCAGAGGGAGGTGGGGGGCCGAGCAGGAGGGGGGACCGGGTTGAGCCGCGGAAACTGCGCCCACGACTAAGGCGGGGCCACTCTCGGGTCAAGGGGGGTGACACGCCTCCGAACCCCTCCAAGACCCGCTCCCTGCCCCCTCATGGCCTGTGTCCCCCACACCAGGTCGGCACAGATGCGCTGAGGTGTCCCCCCACTAAGACCCGCTCTGCCCCTCCCATTCGGAGCAAGGACCCCTCCCCAGGGCCAAGTCCCACAATCTCTATATGGCACGTCCCCTGCCCCACCCTGACACGGCTGTGACACCCTCCACACACACATTTTTTAAGACACGCAGCCCGATGCCCGTGTCTCCCCAATAAATTCGAAGCCTTCCGTGTCCCGTCCTGGTCCCCACCCCCAGCCATGGCCTGTCACACAATCTAAGACACAATCCTGTCCCTCCCCCAACACGACCTTGACCCCATCTGAGACTCCTGTCCGGTCCCCTCCCCATATGGCCGTCTCACCCTATCACTCCCCGAATACCACCTGGTCCCAACTTGGGGCTCAGCTTGAGTCCCCCCCCCCCCGCACACCCCGCGCCCCCTCCCTGCTGCTGCTGGGGAGTCCCCAGGAACAGTCTAAGCCACTGCTGTCCCGCTCCCCGGCCTCTCTCCCCTCCCCCCAGCACTGTCGGTCCCTCCAACACTAGGGCCCCCACTGGACCCCTGCGCCGCCCCTTCCTCTCCTAAGTCACTCCCCACTTCGCTCCTGGGACCAAGTGTCCACCCTGAAGCAGCTCCGCGGTGCCCAACACTAAGGCCCGCCCCTGTCTGGCCCCCAGCATGTCCCGCCCCCCATCCAAGGGCAACCCCTTGCACCACCCCACCTTAAGACCTAGTCTCTCCCTGGACAGGCCCTGGTGGGCTCCCGGGCACGCTCCCTCCCAGCCTCGTCTATGCGTTGCCCGCTCACACTGAGGCACGCCCCTTGCTCCACCCCCAGCACATCCCCCTCTAGGACACGCCCCTTGCTCCGCCCCCTGCTGTCCATTGGGCACTTTAGAACACGCCCTTGCACCGCCCTCCACCCTGTGTCCCCCTAGGAAGGCCCCATCCAGCTCCTGGGCGCGTCCTCCTCGCAGCCCCAGCTCCGGGGTGCCCAACACTCAGGCCCGTCCCTGGCCCACCCCCAGCACGCCACACCCCCCACTCTAGGACACGCCCCGCCCTGCTCCTGGCCCCCAGGTCCCCCATCCCGCCCCAGCACAGCTGTGCAGGGCCTTATGACCCTCCCCCAGTGCGGACCCTTGACTTTCCCCCATCCCCGCCCCCCCTCCCCCACAGCTGGGTCCCCCTCCCAGCGCTAGTACAGGCCAGTCCCGCTCTGAGTCCTCCAGTCCGCCCACTGCGCCCTCGCGCGTCCCTGATCCTCCAGCAGTGGGACCTGCCTCCAGTCCCCCACCCCCAGGGCGCACAAGATCTATGGCAGCCCCTGCCCCTTCCCTCCGGCTACCCTCCCCCCACACACACACACACACTGTGACGTGGCAGTGACTCCGCCCACCTGCTCTCCCCGGTTGCCCCACCCCCAGCGCGTCCTAGACAGCTGAGTCCCTCTGGGTCCTGGGGCAGGTGGGGCCCAGGACCCGCCAGTGACGCTGGGGCGGTGGGGCGCCTGGCCCCCTGTTCAGAGGCTCAGGGACTCTCTTCTCTGCCGGCTGCACTGCGTCTCTGGGGTTGCTTTGAATCCCCCATCTGTGGTTTAAAATCCTAGTGTCCCTGCGGGTCTGGTCTTCCTAGTGTCCTGCCTGCCACTTGGCACAGCCTTGGAGCTCCGCGCACTGTGAGCCAAGACACCTGCCAACCATCAGCGCCTCCTGACCCCCCAGGACCCCAAATGGCAGGCCCCAGGCTCTGGAACCCAATTTCGCCCGGGCTTTACTGAGAGTTGAGCTCAAATGACCTTAACCCAGAGGACCCATTTAGTGACATGACTTGCACAACAAGAAAGGGTTTTTCCAGCGTCACCCGGGGTGTTGGTAGCCACAAAAGGTCACCACAAATGCACTCAGAAATCTCCCAGGATTCAGTAGCCCTATGTCCAAAAATAAATGGGGAGAAAAAACAGAAAGAAAGTGAAAAACTTGTAAGTCAGGCATTTGTCACAGCACAGTTACAACTGTTTGGTTATGATTTGCCACTGTTAATCCTTTACTGTGCCTAGATTATAAATTATACATTATGACAGGCATCTATATATACTGGAAAAGTATAGTCTGTCTAGGGTTAGGTACTAGCTGAACTTTCAACATCCTCTGAGATTTTTGGAAAGTGTCCCCAGAGGATAAAGAGGGGACCTCTGCTGTTTGCATGGGGTTAAAGTGGAGGGAACTTTCTTATTATAGGGCTCAGTTTCTGATTGCTTGCTGAGAATCTCCAGTTTGGGTGCAGGGAGGAAATGGGCCTCTCTCAGCATTAGTCTTGATTGGCCATTAGCAGTAGGGACTCCACCCTGGTTTTCTTTGGGCTGTTGGATTCCATGCAAAACCAGAGACTTCCCACAACTGGATAATTCTCTTGGGGCTCAGTTGGTCTCATAGGAGTACGGTTCAAGCCCTCACCAGACCCCTGACACCTACATATGCATGGTGTATACTTTGCATGCCAAATCCTGTACATTTATTTCCTCTGCAGGGACTCCACCCTGCTTCTCCTCCTGGTATGTTGGCTTCTGCAGACCTGTAAGCAGAAATCACGGAACGCCTCCAAGCCAAACATCCTGCTGATCTTGGCAGATGATCTGGGCATCGGGGATGTTGGTTGCTATGGGAACCTTACACTGAGGTAGAGTGCGGTTTGGGTGGTGGGGTGGTGCCTTGTGTGCAGTTTCATGGAATAATTCACTTAAAATCGACCAGTGCAAATGAAATTTCTTAGTGCTGCAGAACTCAGCACCAAAAATGATTATTTTCCAACAGTACAAATAGGGTCTTAGCCCTCTCAAACAACTTGAGGCCCTGCTGGGTTTGTAAGGGTTTTCCTGGGGCTGCTGTAATAAATAACCAAAAACACAGAGACTTCAATGTAATCCAGGAACCACCACCCCTCCCCCAGCCCTGGAGGGCAGAGGCTGAGACCAGAGTCCCAGGCTGAGCTCCCTCCGTGGGCTCCAGGGAGTCTCCTCCTGCCTCTCTAGCTCCTGGGGCTCCAGGTGGCCCTTGGCAGAACAATATAGTGGCCCCTCAAAAGCTTAAGACTGAATCACAATATGACCCAGCAATGCCACCGCTGGGTTCAGACCCAAAGGATTTGAAAGCAGTGATTCCAAAACATACTGGCATATCCTGTGTTCACAGATACCCTGATCCCCAGTAGGACTGGAGACTAGGGCAAAAAAGCATGTCTTAGTGGGGTATGGGGGAGCCAGGGCCGACATGGGGGGCCAAGGAGAAGGTCTGAATGGGGGTCTTTGGAGGCCAGAGGATCTTAGAGAGTGTGGGGTATTTTCTTATTTTGGCTAAACTGGGTAGAGGATTACACACAAGCTTGTAAAACTGTACTCTGTTCTGAGTTCTTTATTCTCAGGGTGAGCAACTCACTAGAATTTTACCCCAAATCCATCAGCATGAATCTTAGGTATCCATTTATGAACGAGCCATTCCTCCACCCACCCATCTGTCCATGTTTTCATCCAGGCATCATCCATTTGTCTATCTGCCCATCCACCTATGGTGGATGGATAGGTGGAAGGGTGGGTGGACAGATGGATGGATAGATGGGTGGATGGTGGGTGGGTGCATAGATGGGTAGATGGATAGACGATTGCCTGGATGGATGGATAGATGGGTGGATAAGTGGACAGGTGGGTGGGTGGGTGGATAGATGGTTGCCTGGATGGATGGATGGATGGGTGGGTGGATGGATGGATGAGTGGTTGGATGGGTGGGCAGATGGGTGGTTGGATGGGCAAATTGGTAGATGGGTGAATGGATGGATGGATGGTTTGTGGGTGGGTAGGTGAATGGATAGATGGATAGATGGTTGCCTGGATAGGTGGAAGGGTGGGTGGACAGATGGATGGATAGATGGGTGGATGGTGGGTAGATGGGTGGATGGTGGGTGGGTGGGTGCATAGATGGGTAGATGGATAGACGATTGCCTGGATGGATGGATAGATGGGTAGATAGGTGGACAGGTGTGTGGGTGGGTGGGTGGATAGATGGTTGCCTGGATGGATGGATGGATGGATGGGTGGATGGGTGGGTGGATGGATGGATGAGTGGTTGGATGGGTGGGCAGATGGGTGGTTGGATGGGCAAATTGGTAGATGGGTGAATGGATGGATGGGTGGTTTGTGGGTGGGTAGGTGGATGGGTGGATAGATGGTTGCCTGGATGGATGGATGGATGGATGGATGGGTGGGTGGATGGGTGGGTGGATGGATGGATGAGTGGTTGGATGGGTGGGCAGATGGGTGGTTGGATGGGCAAATTGGTAGATGGGTGAATGGATGGATGGGTGGTTTGTGGGTGGGTAGGTGGATGGATAGATGGATAGATGGTTGCCTGGATGGATGGATGGATGGGTGGGTGGGTGGATAGATAAATGGATAGATGGGTGGTTGGTGGGTGGGAAGGTGGATGGATAGATGGATAGATGGTTGCCTGGATGGATGGATGGATGTATGGATGGGTGGGTGGATAGGTGGTTGCGTGGGTGGGTGGATGGATAGATGGATGGATGGATGGATAGATGGATGGATGGATGGCTTGATGGATGGATGAGTGGTTGGATGGGTGGGCAGATGGGTGGTTGGATGGGCAAATTGGTAGATGGTTGCCTGGATGGATGGATGGATGGATGGGTGGGTGGGTGGATAGATGAATGGATAGATGGGTGGTTGGTGGGTGGGAAGGTGGATGGATAGATGGATAGATGGTTGCCTGGATGGATGGATGGATGGGTGGGTGGGTGGATAGGTGGTTGGGTGGGTGGGTGGATGGATAGATGGATGGATGGATGGATGGATGGATGGCTTGATGTGTAGATGGATGGATGAGTGGTTGGATGGGTGGGCAGATGGGTGGTTGGATGGGCAAATTGGTGGATGGGTGGATGGATAGATGGATGGATGGTTGAATGGTGGATGAATGGGTGGGTGAGTGAGTGGATGGATGGATGGATGGATGGGCGGATGGATGGTTGGCTCGATTTGTGCATGGGTGGCTGGCTGGCTGGATGGATGGAAGGACTGACAAGGTTCTTTAGACTTGGTCCTACTGGTACACTGGCCCAGATCACTCTCTGTGATGGGCCCATCCTGTGCTTTGTAGGATGTTGACCAACATTTCTGGTCTTCACCTGCTGCTCACCAATAGCACCACATCCCAAAGTGGGACACCTTCAGTGTTTCTGCACTTTTCCAGTTGTCCTCAGGGGAGCAAAACTGTTCTTATGGGGGGCCACTGAGTGGTCAGCTTTAGGCGCATAAAGAACCAGGCCTGAGCTTTTATAGCTCAGCTCCCACCAGATGCAGCCTCCTCCAAGGGAGAAGGGAAGAGACTAGCACGTGTCATCTGACAGTCCATGGGGAATTCCGTGAGCTCTAGGGGCTGGGTCACTGCCTTTGGGATTCGTATCTATAGTGAGATTCTCAATCTGTTTTTGCACGTCTGACTGCAAAAGTTCTTAGGTGAAGTGTTTCATCTTCTCTTTGAATTTTGCACCTGAGAAACCTGGTAGGAAACTCAGGGTGCACCCTTCGTGGATGCTGATGGGATATTTAAGGCACACAAGCCCCCTGGGTTGCATACCCCCCCCCCAAAAAAATAAGAAGCCAAAAACTTTGCCTTTGTGTGTGACATCAGTCATCTCTGCCTTCAAATGCAATTTTGTTGGGGTCCATCTTCCTCTAAGTAGCCCTGTGATGTAATCACAGAGTTATTGTGACAAGGGGTCCCCCATAATCCACCCTAAGAGGAGAATGTCACCACGCAGATGTGCATTTTGTACCCTGAACCCACCCAAGGTCCTGGCTGAGCCCAGACTGCCTGGGCTCAGAACCCACGGCATTCCCCAGCTGGACAAAAGCTTCTCTTGCAGCCCGTGTTTATAATCACTGTTCAACATCTGTCATTCATGACCCCCAGAAAGTGAAATGGGCAAGGTGTCTGCGTGCCAGCCCCCCAGGCCAAAGCCAAAATTCAAAATCTGGGGTGTCCTTTGTTGCTTTGGCATCAGCTGAGGTGGGGGGAGGGCTGTAGGAGGAACCGCCCAGGGTGAGCCTCATCTGTCCTTTGCAAACTCAGAGAAGTGGGCGCACTAAGACAGGTGCCACGCAGCCCCGGGAAGTCCCAGGCAGGCCTCGTCTGAAGCCCAGAGCATTCCCAAACCTTTCCCAGGACCCCCAATATCGACCGCCTGGCGAAGAAGGGCGTGAGACTCACCCAGCACCTGGCGGACCCCCGCTCTGCACCCCGAGCAGAGCCACTCCGATCAGGTGGGTGTTGTGGGGACCCTGGACAGCAGCTCCCGGCTGCAGCCTGGACCCCATCGCCACTCTAGCTGGGTAGTGATCCCGCAGAGACTGCGAAAGTGAAGGCTAATGTGCCCTCCTGTCACCTTCCTGCAGTGTGTGCTCCAAACAGGCCCTCTTGTGCCCTCACCCCTCAGGACGCTCAGCCCCATGATCATACGTGTCCCTGTGGTCTCTTGGCAGGGGGCTCTTTCTGTGATGGTCCAGTACAAGGTGGCTTGTGCATAGAATGGGAAGCGCATGCCCCCAGCTGAGACCCGTGGGGGCGCTCTCTCTGACACCTTCCACCTTCTCC